>NW_017729014.1:19969200-20019813 GCF_001723915.1 Gavialis gangeticus
CACGTGGGGTTCCTGTGCCCCCCCCACACATCTTGTAAGAAGGCTCCAAGTGAAAGTGCAAGGCAGCGTTGGCAAGTGAGGCAGAACTGGCTTACAATTGTGCAAACACTGTGAGGATTTGGGTTTCTGTTTCAAGACCCCCACTTAAGACTCTGAAGGCCGTATACCCCTTATCCTGTCCTACTGAAATCAGGGACCGCTGTCCTCAAAGGTAGCAGGATTTGACTCGTCTCAACTCAGACCTACTTATATTTCTGCTCTGATAACTTCTTCTTCTTCTTGCTGCTTCTTCTCCTGCTCCCATCTGTCCGATTTTTTTGTACTACACACTTAGCCAGAACAAGCTCCAGTCCCTGCCACCCTTCAAGGCCCCCACCTCTTCTCCTTGGCAGCCTCATTGTTCTCGAGTCTCTTCCACTCTCTGCGCATTGATCCTCAATCCCCACCACCATTGCCCTTTTGAAGAGTTTTGTGTCTTTTTCTTGACCTGGAGAAGTGCCATCTTGGTACAGTATTGTGTCCAATGGCCCCGAATGGAGAAAAATCTGACTTGAAGTCAGTGGGAGTCTTTGCGTTGCATTCAACTTTGGGTCGCATCCTTCACTGTTCTATAAAATGAGGATAGAAACACTCCCTTTCCCCAATCCTTTGTTTGATTTATTTAGACGACAATGTATTTGGCACGGAAGCTGTCTCTGACGGCGTTCCTGTATCAAGCCTAGCGCAAGATTTCAGTTACGATGGGAGCCTCTAGGCACTACGGTAAACCAAATAAATAATAAGTTCATAAGAAGCGCACATACACAGCGAAGAAGATTCACAATTGCACAGCCACCTCCAGGGTTTCCTAACTGAGGCTGCTGGAAGGATACAAACAGGCCCCTTTCCCTTAAAAAATGGTAGATTCAAAAAAAAAATAAAAAAAAAAAAATACGCCGAAACCTTCCACAAAGGAGTTGATAGGATTTATCTTCCTTTGCAGAGGAAGGGACATTTCATGGCCTAAACAGGTTGATTCTGCCCCTTATTTATAACCCACCGAAAAAAACGGAAGATGCATTCCAGCTATTGACGTTAGCAATGCTTCCCTTCCCCCCGCCCCCCTTAAAGGTGGTTCAGGGCTTTATGCTTATAAATCATTTTATTGGTAGTTAAAATATACAGGCTAGCACGTCTAACCGTAATGCGAGGCTCACTTCAAAGGGAACCTGCTTTCATTTCACAACAGTTAAGGTTTTATCAGCCACTAAAGATTCCCCTGCCAGAAGATCCTGTTACACCACGTTAAGCCCAGGGTGAAGGCCACGGCTGTTAAAACCAAATCACGGTGAGGAGAAGATGAGGAAGTGGAAGCGGCCTTGAAGCTGCAGGTCTGCCTGGTGAGACACTGTCCTAGCAGCCATGGATATGGGCATCGGCCAAATTGCAAAGGCAGCGCCTTCCGACGGCACAAGTTGGCTGGCACGTGGCTAAAGAGCTGCGCGAGGTATGCGAAGACAGATGTATACACGTGTCCGGCGGCTGCTTTTTTTTTTTAAAGAAAGAAAAGGTCCCTTGGGGTCATTTATCCATGCACTGCATGGGGTCCCCACACAGACTAAATTTGCTTCTTTCATTGCAAGCGTGAAGTGGATTGGAGCAAAACTGAGCTCGCTGCAGGCAGCACGTGGCAATTAATAAAGATGCCTGAGGTCCTATCTCTGTGCAACGCCTTCAGATGAATGAGATCTATACAGGGGAGAGGTGACTTGCAGCTGATGGTTGTTTGGATATCCCTGGATGTCTTTTACTTCAAGTGAGGTGGCTTCCCAGTGACATTATTCCATGGGATGCCTCTCTGGAGAGGTTGGGTGACATCCCATGCAATCCTTAGAGGATAAGTCAATCCCTGTGGGGGGAGTCACCCCTGGACAGATGGCCCACAGGCCAGGAAGCCTATTTACCACTCAAGTTCAGCATCTTGGCCTGAGCCCACCATCTAGCATGCTGGCCAACGCTGCCTCAATGTTTCCTTGCACTTCCTTCTCTTTTGGTCTATATCCCTCTAATGTCTCTCAGCCTATACTTAGACTTGGAGAACTTTTTGGCAGTGACCGTACTTTTGGCCAAGGCACGTACAGTGCCGAGCACAATGGAGTCTGGACCTGTGACTAGACTCCCACATACTGCTGCAGTACAAACAAGAAATCACCACCACCATCATCATCATCATCAAATAAATAAAGCAGAGACTTTCTTAGACCATTGGCAAAGAAATGAATCCCATACACAGGGGTATCAGTGCCTTGGGCATGGAGAAGGCCAATATGGATCATGAATGCAGGCTTTCTTGCCTGCCAGGGCAAAACCCAGGAGCTAGAAACCAATCCAATGGAGAAAACCCATTGGGTATTTCAAGTGCAGAACATCTTGAACCATGATATTGTCCCAAATATCCCTTTACCCTTCCTGTCTCAAAGGGTGATCTTGGTATATTTATGTGCCCTTTGATGGGCTGAGTCTCTTGCAACAGCCCAAGAGTCTCACTCTTTGTCTTCCAGCTCCTGATACATCAGGATAGTGAAGGGATTTTGAAAGGATTTGGAAACTTGGGTTTGATCCTGAGAAGCAACCAAAAGCTTGAATGCTTCATTGAACTGAACCATGAACACCTCTTAAAGTGGCTCTTCTGTGAATGTCCCGGTACTTCCTGAACATATTTGTATTCCCGTAGACTCTGGATTGTGGGGCCTCATTGCGCTGGGTGCTGCACACGTGCATGGTGAAGGACAGTACATACCCTATGAATCTACTGCTCTAATTCAGTGGTCTTCAACCTTTTTTTCATTTGCAGACTGATGAAGTCTTTCAGGGAATGTGCTGCAGAGTTTGAAAATGATTTCAGATTTCTTGCTCACCAGGTCAGGGCCTTCCCCACCTACCCCCACTTTGGGGGTAGATTTGGTTGTATTTGGGGCAAAGGGTAGCGTTGGTTCTTATTGAACACAAGCCCATGCAGCCAGCCCTGCTGATACCCTGCAACTTGTCCCTCTCGCCCGCCCCCAGCACAGCAGCACACCGGAGGTGAATGGCAGCAGAGACAGCTGCTTGCCAGGAGGAGGCTGGACTGAATTATCCCAGCAGCCGCCGAGATCTGGGTCAGCTCCCACAATTTGTCTGACAAGGGGAGGGAAGGGAGGTCAGGAAGAGGCTTCTGCGGGAAAGAAAGCCTGTTGTGTTCCTCCTCAACCTAATCAGGACTTGATGCTGGAGGAAGATGGATGGGATGAATCAGCTGATAAGCAGGAACAGGGATGGGGCCAACAAGTCGTGCCCTCACCCTCAGACCTCTGGGGAAAGGTGCAACGCGTGCTTCCTTCCACCTGCTCTGAACTGCAGAAGGCGGAGGTAGAAAAGACGTATTGGGTCATTCGTGACCCAGTCGCTCGAAGTTCCCCTCAACTCCGTGCGGCTGCTGGCTGGACTGAAGACTGTGCATGCATGACTGGCCCTGGATCGAATGTAGGATGGGTCTCCCTGGCACATGGGTTAGTGTTTTGTCCAGTCTGGTTATTAAATGTCACTACTGCTGGGATTCCCACCACCACCTGCTCAGCAGCCTTTTGGAGAGGGTTGAGGGCGGGCTCCTACCCTGCAATGATTGTGTTGGAGAGGATTGGATAGAGGGGTTGTGTGGGGTTTTTTTTGTAGCTGCCTCTCTGGCCAAACTGCATGATTGCTCCTGTCTGAAAAAGTTTTCAGCGCTCTTTGGAGCACTATATAATTTCATTAAGCGCCCGGACCCCTAAAGCCTTTTTTGTAAATGTTATTGTTAATATCTAAATCGAATGAAATAAAATAAACACACGAATCACCACAATCTCCTTCCCCGATCTACCACTAAGAAGCGGAACAGGCCCAGGGTCATATTAGGCATAGATTTTGGACACATCAGGCTGAGGGATGTAGGCAGATGGGGGAGGAAAGATGGTCCAAGTTAGGGGCCCAGCCTGGGACCCTGGCTCAGTTCCCTGCCACCGATGTCCTGGGTGACCTCAAGCCAGTCATTTAGCCTCTCTGTCGGTCCTCCACTTGCTAACTGGAGATGGTAGCCTTGTCCTACCTCCCTGGGGATGTCTCAGCACAAACATGTGAAAGATTGTGATGCCTCAGATACTGTGATGGGGGCTATATGAGGACCCCAGAGAGCTTAGGGCTGCCCTTGGTTTCCTCTGCCAGGTGATAAAGGATGCAAAAAAGACAATAGGAAGGTGTATACATGGCCCAGATGATCATCAAAGTCATTTAGCTGGAGATAACTCTTTACAAAGTTTGAAACAGGTTATATATAATTGATATAGCTCTTTAAACACCTGCATTTCACATGGGCTTATAAACACAAACTACATTGACCTCCTCATATAAGGAGGTCCAGTCACTTTGGGGCAATCTCATACTATGTCTATGAAATAATACTGTTAGAACAAATCAAATCGGTCTTTACAAAGAGTCTTTTTTTTTTTTTTTTTTACAGAGAAACCGATCCAATGAATGTAGTCAGTTTTTCTCTCCTGAAAACCCAGCTCCTGAAAATGTGTTATCTATGTGCAAGTATCTAGTGAGCAGCTTGGACAAAATCTCTTTGTGGTCTATGGACTGCTGTTTATTCTTCATTGCTTAGGTATTCAAGAAGTGATGGATCATGGTACATCTCATTCAAAAAGTTTCTGATCTTTGACGAGGTGTCTGAAAGCTTTCCATTAAAACAAGAAAATAAAGTGTCACAGAGAACAACTAGTGTTTGAGCATGAATGCACTTGTTCAGTTATCAGCACAAGGAATATGCATTTCCCAAACACTTACATGATTGAAAATCCAGCTATCGGTTTGTGCCCAAGCTGACACAGAGACTGGTTTCGGTTCCAAAGCAAGATCTGAATTGATAGCTCCAGAGCCCCAGCTCTCGGGCCTGCCTTCCCTGTTGCATTGTGAAGGGTATTAATACTGCATCCATCCAGCAAATAATAATCAATATATTACATTGTGAAGGGTATTAACACTGCCTCCATCTAGTAATTAATAATCAATACTTTACAGTCGAACGTAACAACTGTTAGGGATTTGAATGACAGTTTTGCAAATGGTGTGATAGGAATATATGCCATATAGAAAGCTTCTCCATGATTATTTCAGTTGTGCAAAGAAAATGCTATTAAACAAATAAAACGAGAAATACACTCCTGGCTTTGCTTATCTGTTTATCTCTCTAATAAAATGCAAGTCTGGGGATAAAAGGGGCTTGGGGAAGCTGGAAGACACTGAGATAAATTCACTGCTGGCAGAAAGCAGTTGCAAGGCAGTGTGTTTTATAGAGTGCCTCACCTCCACTCGAATGCCTGCCTCTTAGATGGCCCAAGCTTAATAATGTTCCAGTTGCATTTAAACTTTCCAGAACAGGCTTTGATGTTCACACCTCAGTGAGGTGAATGACGTGTTGGGGAGCAGATTTCCTGCTGCTATTGTTTGGCTGGAGATAGACTGGGCTTTAACAGCACACCAGCAGCACACCGATTTATATTGTGAAGATTTTCTTGGCGCGAGAAAGAGCTGTGAGCCTTTAAAAATAGCTTAAATGCTGTGGGGAATGGATGAAAGATTACAATATCTTGGAAAACACCACTCTTGATTCTTATGCACGTTTTCCATTGTTCTTCGCCATAACTGAGTCCTCTTTAATTGGCACCTTGATAAGTAGTGGGCCTGTTTAATGGGAGAGGTGGAGAGGGGAATAGATTAAGTGCTGTACATGGGCAACGAATGAATGGCACATTTACTTGCTTTTAATGGGGCAGGGGCTGATGGCTGCCGGAGAAGCAAAGGCTCAGTTGCACACATAGCTCATCTGGATCTTTTTGATTTTCTGTACCTGAGCTGGAAGTCTTGGGAGAAACAGCTGACCTGCTCCTCATAAGAGGAAGGTGTTTGTTCCCCAAGACTTCCCAATCAGGTAGGCAAAATCAGTATTTATCAAGAGGGCTGCTTCTTATTCCCAGTGGTTAATGAGTACAAAATGGTGTTCTCCACTCTACATTTCCTATGGATCCCTGCTTCTATGTATGCAGCCTGGACAGACATTTTTATTCAGTTTCCTGGATTTCAGTAGAAATTTTGGCTGAACAAAGACTATGGGATCAGCGCCCCCATCCCCACTGTTTTTTGTTGCAATGTTTAACATACTCATTATAATAGGACTGACCCTCTCCAGCCTTAGATAACTGGGTTTTCTGCCCCTTTGCAGGTCTATACATGTTTCCATTGGGCATGGTGCCGGCCGGATGATGCCGTGCGGATGTCAGGCTGGTCTCCTCAGTCATCTACAGCCTCACCGATGACTTCCCTATTTACTGAAAGATTGCCATCCTTGTATTGAGGGTCTGCTAGTGATGGGGCCCCTTACAAAGATTTTGCAAAGTATATCAAGCTGCCTGAGTGCAATTTGAATCCCATCCTAGGATACATGCGTGGCAGAGTATGTGTGTAGGGGGTGGGGGTGCAGGTCATGCTTGCATTTCTGATAGATAATACATAGCTTTGCAAAATTCAGGTGGAAAAGGAAGGTCCCTGTGGTTGGAGTGAGTTTGGATAACTGGAGATTTTAGTTACAGGGTCATTTTGGGATGAGTGGCTTATCTACAGGGATGCTAGCGAGCGCATGTGCGTGGGGTGTTATCTTTGCATGTGACCTGCCTCCATTCCTCTTCCCAGCGCAGGCTGGGTCAGTGGGAAGGAACAGCAGTGACATGGCGAGGAGATGGAGCTGAGTCCTTGCTGGCTTTACCTAGTGGAGCTGCTCCTTTAAGCCTGGCAGACAGAGCGGTCTAACTTCACCTATGCCCCCTCGCTGGAGCTGAATGTCACTTGGCTATTTTGTTGTGACCTCTCCCAGGGCCTGGGCACAGGCAGAAAATGCCTCTAAGCCTCTGGTGAAGTGGCTGCCGCGGTGGCAGGAGCCGCACGCTACACAGGTCCTCTATCTGGGTGCTCCTGCGTGCAAGAATGCTATCGAACTGGCACGGCGGCACAGAAAACGGGCATGCCAACCTGGCCTCTGCCAGGCAGCCCTGGCTCCCTCATCCTGCACACAAGCCTCTCAATGCCCCTGGCTGCTGCCAACAGCACGGGGCAGCTGCTGTGTCGCAACCTCCTACCACCCCCCTCCCGCACACAATGCAAGCTAGTCAAACCCCCTGGGAAGGAAGAAAACATTTTCAGCTGACCTTTAAGTGAGACGGGATTGCTTTAAAAGATCCTGCCTGGAAAAGTCTCAAAGAGCTTTGGGATCGAACTGTCAGGCCGACTGCATTAGACTGAGGCAGCCTTGCACTGCTCAGGCTAACGCTCAGGGAGAAGATGGACATGTCCATCTCTACCCAAGGCTCCTTCCAACTATCTGCCCTCATTGCACCTACTAACAAACACGGCCATGAATGAGACTAGCCCCCGGTCAGAGCGATTGCTGTCTGATGGAGTACTGGGTTACCCCTTTCACACTGCACACCGGTGCTTAACAGGGTCCTGGACTCCCCTGGTCCCTCCTGGGGAGCTGCACTTCAGCACAGCTCCACCACAGGGTCCCTGGACTTGGTGGGCCAGATCTCTACCTGCTTTAAATTGGTGTAAGCTGGTGTAAAGCAATAAATGGAGCTAGGCCGACGAGGTTCTTTGGGGCAACCTGATATTTTTTATTAGGCCAACTCAAATACTTGGAAAAATTCTTCTTTGCAAGCTTTCAGGAAGAGCGCACACCCACTGCAGATGCTTTCTCAGCCTGATGAAGGGTATTTCTACCCAAAAGCTTTACCCAAAGCACCTTGTCTGCTGGTGTCCTGAGACCAATACGGCTACAACCTAGACCCGTGTATAAATGGAGCTAAACACATTGTCACCACCTGAGGCTCTGGCCCTGTACGTCCCCATGACTGAGATATACAGAACATCACTCTCATATGGAAGAGTCAACATTTTTTTTCATCAAAGCCAAATTTTAAGGGAAACTGCCATTTGGAAGAAGTTTTAACAGAACTACAGGAGTTCTTCAAAATTTCCTCTTTTCCAATAAAAACTTTCAGCACAAAACACTCCAACCTCTTCCAAAACCACTGCTTCATTCCAATGGGGAGAAAAGCTCTATTGCCCCCCGCACTGAAACTTTTCTACTGGAGAGAAGTGCAAAAACGCTAAATTAAAGACAAAAGTAGCCCCCCCGCAACTGATATCATTTTTTTTCCACACACAACCGTTGCTGTTTTGTTTTGTTTTTAAAATAGTGAATCAACAAGTGAGAAAAGTCTCTCACCAAAATGAAACAAAAGAAAATGGAATAATCTGAAAAAAAAAGTTTTGAATGAAAAAAAAATGATTTTGTGGAAGATTGAAGGAATTCTTTTTTCCTTGACCTTCAGTTTTGGAGATGATGTCATGCACGCTAGCATTTGTGGCTGCTTGTTTATGATGATGTGAAACTGTGCTTAAAAGTCATGCTTTTCTGCAAGTGGCTGAGAAGTGGGGGGCACGGCAGCCTCCATATGTGGCAAGCAGTGGATTGGGGAGGGCACTGGCAGCAGAATGGCAGATAGGGAAGGGAGCAGAAAACAGAGCAGCAGATCAGGCAGGGAGCACAGGAAGGAAACAGAAAGTAGAGCAGCAGATCGGGTAAGGGAAGGGAACCGGAGGCAGGGTGCGGGGCTGATTTGTGGTTGGCCCCCACCGGCTTAGAGGATCGCTAGCTGGGATTATAACCCAAGTGGAATAATCAGAGCAGACCTGAGTCCTTTTACTCAACAAGACGCACGGTCTATTGTGTCCAGACCCACCGCAATTGCATCTTCCAGAAAAAAGATCAATAAGCCGATGGGTCTCCAACCCTTCTCCCTACTGTAATGTTAGCATAGAAATAAAGATCTCTCGGTGCATGGAATTTCCTGGGGATTAATAGCCATCATCAGCATATCAATGCATCAGCTCCTTCTAGCTCCTCATTAATTCCCAGGAAGTGCCCACTGCCTCGGCCACAGGGACTAGGATCAATTTACTCGCTAGACCCAGCTGCTCGGGGTACGTCCATCTGATTCACTCGCGAGCAATGTTGAGTAACAAAATATACCATGTGTTTTCCGAAAGCTCCCAGCAGGCTTCTGGGAAGGAGTAGTGAAATAGTACTTTGGGAGCCATCAAAATGAGCCCGTTCACGGTAACGGCGGGATAAACACAGCCCAGTTGCTTGGCCTGGACCCTGTGTGTTACCGCCAATGTTTGAAAGATATTCCCGATGCCGAGATCTCTAAATGAGCTGGGAGTCTGGGAGCAATATTTGTTAGACCCCAGTCTGGGGGGGCTTGATCTGATGATGCTTAAAGTGCTTCTTCACGCATGCTACTGGGACTGGGTGTCTCAAACTCCTGCGCCAGGAGCATACCGAACAGCAAACAGCCACTATGTCATGGAGACATCATGGCCCAGTGGAGGGGAATTCAAATCAGGCATTAAGCTGCTGATCCAAAGCTGCTGAAATGAAATGAAACACCAGAGGGGTTTGGGGGAGACGCTGTTTCCCCTAGCGCCCGCTGGCATAACAAGGAGAAATGGGCACAAGCTGTTGGAGAGGAGGTATAGATTGAACATCCGCAAAAACTACTTCACCGTTAGGGCGGCTAGGAGCTGGAACCAACTTCCAAGGGAAGTGGTGCTGGCCCCTACCCTGGGGGTCTTTAAGAAGAGGCTGGATGCCCACCTAGCTGGACTCGTTTGAGTCCCATTTCTCTTTTTGGGGTTTTTGTTGTTCTCCCGCCCTGGCGGGGGGTCGGGCTAGAAGATCTACTAGGTCCCTTCCGACCCTTAATCTATGAATCTATGAATCTATGAATCTATGAAATCAAGGCAGGGGAGGGGCAGCTTTCCACTGACTTCAGCAGGCTTTGGATCAGCCTCCAAATCACTTGGATCTTTGAGTTTGTCCAAGCTGTATCCTGGCACCCTGAGGGCACAGCAATCGAGATGGGTCTACCAAAATGTTGCTCGGCCCTAAAGGATCCCCTCCACGGAGGAGAAACTGGAGCTCACAACTGTTGCTGCTTCCTCCTCCCCCCGCCCCATTATTCAGCTTGCAAACTTTATTAGCTGTCAACGTGTTAAACTTCCACTTAGCTGCACAGCTGCATGGCCAGCCAGGCTCCAAAGTCCTGCTAATAAACTTTAATGGACTGAAGGGCCTCTCAGATGGAGGGGAGCCCATGGGCATGGACTCAGAGAACAGGGAGAATAAATGGGACTAGAGGGAGCTCATTTCATATCTGAAAGCAAACAGTGGCAAGCGGGTGAGAAGGAAAAGCAGGTGAGGGACCATCCAGTGCGTAACCCGGTGAGAGCCGATCTATGGTGGGAGTTTCGCTGGGCACATGAAGTAACAAGAGTATCACCTAGATTTGACTTCAACACGCTCTTGGGTTGAAAGCAGGATTTGCTGGGTACAATCCCACCGCCTTATAGCAGGTCATGAAGGCAGCACGCTCCAACAGACGAGGCACTGGACTGGTGCTCAGCCAGCCTAGGTTCAATCGCTGGGTCTGCACCACCTTGGAAAAGTTGCTTGCCTTCCCTGCACCTCTGTGTCTCCTCTCCCCTTCTGCCTGCCTTGTCCATTAACTCTGTAGGCTCTTTGGGGCACGGCCCCCTCTCTGACTATGTGCTCGTACCGCACCTAGCACAAGGCCCATCTCTCATCTCCATCTCCCCGTCCACAAAACACCGAGATGCAGCATCTAGCACAAAGCCCTGATCCCAGCTGTTGCTACTGCTCTTACCAATACAATGCTAGGAGGCCTTCGAGTCCCCGAAGAGACGGGAATGGGGCTGCAGAAGGTGGCAGGAGTTTCCCTGCTGGGTGCGTGTGTGTTTTTTTTTCCACAAGAACTTGATTGACTAATGTTTGTGGGTCCCGAGAGCCAGTAAAAGATCTGCTCTGATATCCAGAAAATTTTACAAGGGGCGGCAGGCTTAAAAGTGGTGGGAAGAAGCCGAGCCTGCCAGGATGTCGGAATGAGAAAGCCATCAGGAATGTGCCTCGGAGAACAGCTGCTACTTGGGCTCTGGCAGGAGCCTCCCCGCGAGCTGCCTGGGAGCAGAGAGAGGGATTCGCGGATCACGGCTCCAGATGCAGGAAGGGGCTTTACTTTCCTTCATTTAGCCACCGATGTTGCTTTGGCTTCCTCTGCTCCCTGCCCGCTTGTCACTGGGAGGTCAGCCCTCCATTTCAAGGCCTGGCATGGGGCTGCGTGGAGGACTCTGAGCAGATGGGCATCCCTGGGACTTGCCCTCCCCTCCCTGCTCGCCCTGTTCCTGGCTCTGCAACACAGATGTGTTGTTTCACCATAAACATGTGCTCAGAGGTGCTTGGCCAAGTCAAATCCGCCCTCCGGGCACCTTTCTTGGCGCGCGTTCGACACATCTGCACCTGCTCGTACCTCCATCAAGGTCTGCTCATGTCCACATCAGTCGAGGTACAGGACAACGGCGGCTTGGTGCTTAAAAGGCCCCTTCATTGACAAACTCTCTCTGCCCAAGCTGGAAAGAGCACGGCTTGCTTGGAGCAGGTGTTGGGGGATTGTCAAGGCTGCACAAGCTCTTGCAGTGCAAAGGACTACCAACCTGTCCTCTTGTACTGATGCCACCCCCTCCCTGCCAGCAAGCGTCTGCTACCGAGCCTCTCCCCAGCCCTTCCCGGAGGCAGAGATATACCCCCTGCCTCTTGATTCACCTCCCTGCAAAAACCACGGTGCATGGTGCAACTTTCTGCCCGACAAGAAATAAAGTGGTGTTTCAGCTTGAGAGCAGCTTGGTCCCCACCACCCATGCCCCATACATTAGGAAGGCGAGAAACCCAATATAATGCCTCCGACACAGAGAAGCTGCTCGTTGGAGGAACATCCATCTAGCCCCAGCCCTCGCTACAGCCTTTCACAAGTGGCACGAATGGCATCTCCATTGCTAAGACCTCTAGGCGTTGGCTACGCTGCATCTGCTGGGGCGACGCGGCTTGTGCCTGCGGGGAGCCTGGCCTGAATTAGAGCATCTTTTCCATCTCGGAGTAGGAAGGGGCCGATTGTCACCCCTCCAGGAAAGGCTCCTGAGAGGTGAGAAGATGCACGGGAAACCCTATGAGACGGAGCATTCCTGGCTTTTCATCTCCTTCGCTGAGGAAGGCGGCAGGGGGAAGAGGGTTGTCCGACTGGCTGGCTGTGGGGAAACGCCTTCCCTTGTCTGGCTTTGGGTGTGATTCAGCCCTGCAGACCTGCTACAGAAAAATGCCTGTTTTGCTTCCATCCGATTGCTTACTTGGAAAGTCATGGGGCTGGGCTGCTCCTGCCCTCCCTCCCCTTGCAATTCAAGCCCAGACTCTACACACAGAGACCCGATGCGCAGCCTGAAACCTAATAGCACTGCCCGCACGGAGGACTGACTGCTGGTGTCTCCATTTCACTTCTTTAGCCCAGCACAATCCTCAACAGCCCTCCCTTCCCCTTCCCTAGGGGACTCTATTATACCCACCGATCTGTTCACACTCCTTATCCCTCTGCATGTTTGCACACACTGCTGACCCAGCCTTTATCTGCAAGACATAAGGGTCTCTGTGTGGAGTTCCCACAAGGGCTATTAATCGTGTAGATGTCAGAGTCCCACCTCCCTTCCCCTCCCCTTTTCTCCCCACTCTTCGCAAACTCTCAGGAGATGTTCAAAAATTTTAAAAAAAATACATATCACGTGCCAAATCTGCAACCTTTGCTGAACATGATACAGTCCCCTGGGCGGGGGGAGAGGAGGCTGGGGGATGGCGAGTGGTGTGCCCCCACCCTTTTATCCGAGGTCAATGGTATAACACCTTCCCGTCCCAAAGCAGAAAGCACAGATCTGAACTCCCCACCCACTTTGGGAAAGTTTGGACCGCAGTCCTACCCTGGATTGGAACGGGGCCGCTGGTGCCTCTGTGACACGCCATCCTCGGACTACAGGGAAGCTTTGGATCTGGCTCCAAACTGCGCGTCTTGAAGCCCTGTTGACATGTTTCCCGAGACAGGGAACATCCACCTCCTCACTTCCAGCTGTCGCCTCTGCCTCTCATCCCAGGGTGATGCTGGAGCCACCTTCCTTAAGGGATGTGGGCTCCCTGCTCTGCTCCCCGGGTACTCTGCCATGTCCTGGCTCTGGTCCTTACCTGCACCCGCGCCTCGGTGAGCTTGGTCCTCTGGGCTAGCTCCTCTCGTGTGTAGATATCTGGGTAATGGGTTCTCTCAAAGGCCTTCTCCAGCTCCTCCAGCTGTTCAGCAGTGAAGGTGGTCCGGCTCCGGCGCTGCTTGCGCTTCAAGGGCAGGTCCGGTTCGGACTCCACGTCCGAGCCTTCATCCAGCCTGTTACCTGGGAAGGCAAAGAGACAGGGAGTGACGTGCGTGTCCTGGAAAAGCCAAAGGGCGAGAGGGCAAAATGTCTCAGGGAAGTGGAGGGGAACCCGTGCTGAACCGATGCTGCCCGCTAAGCCACTGACACATGCCTAATAGAGCAGGTCGAGGGTTTTCTGTCCCCGCTTATGAGGCTTTGGAAAAAGCCCGTGTCTCAGAACGGAAAGAGTCTGAAGGCACCGGCAGCTTTTGACAACTCTCCTGCTTTGTTAGGTTTTGAAGCCCTTGCAAAAATCCCGTTCCCACCTTTCCAGAAAGTTTCCCACTATCTTGGCTTCAAATGCCTTCTCCTTTTGCAAGGTTAGTTAACGGATGCTGACATAACATTAAAGACGGTCAAAACTGAAAGGAAATATTTTGCAAGCGCCTACTCTGGACACTTTCAAGAAACATTTGGATGTTTATCTTGGTGGGATCCCTTGACCCCAGCTGACTTCCTGCCCCTGGGGTGGGGAGCTGGACCCAATGATCCTACAAGGTCCCTTCCAGCCCTGATGTCTATGAAATCTATAATCAAAATCCTTTGGTTGACCCGATCTGAATTTTATTTTGGATCATATTTCATTGAGATCTCAGCATTTGTCTGAATTTGGAAAAAAACGAAGCCTTGAAAACTCACATGGGACGGGAAGAAAAGCTCCCCACTTGGGAATATTTCCAGAATGGGCACAGGGCAGCTCATTTGATGCTGAAAGGAAGGACAGTGATTTTCAATGAATCTATAATTGCCCAGAACTAGGCCGGGGGGTTGTTGGAAGGGCAGAGGATATAGAGGCAAAAAAGGGCCATGAAACATAAGGTACTCAGAGGCAGGGTGATACGGATGCCTGGAGCAGCGGGTAGCCTGCATCCAGCATGCAGTTTATAAGAGACACTCCTCAAGCTGAAGGAGACTGGTAAAGCACACAGTGAGCCTAACCTCTAGGGCACAAGCTCAACCCCAGCCCTGGTTGATGGCTGTTACCAGCGGCTGGGCCTTTGATGGCTCATTGTGAAACAAGTTTTGGGACCTCCGTTCAGTTCTTTATGGAGAATTATCCACACCCCCCCCAAAACCCTGCCAGTTGGCACTCTGTCTTTGCAGAAGGGCTGGGGATTGAGCGGGTCACAGATACTAAATTCCCACGACAAGCCCAAAGGTGGTGCTTCCCCGTCTGTGAGATGCACTCGGCTTAAGGAGGGCACGTGGAAAACTTCCACGGCCGCTGCCTGTGCCGAACTGGCCTCTTCTCCAGGTTTGTCACCCAAACACCATTTGTGGTATCAAATCCATGAGAAAAACCCATCCTCAAGCAGAACATCGGCCCCCTAACTTCAGTCGGTACAACTCTGGACCCTGTCTTTAAGAAGGATGTTGAATCAACAAAACAGTATTATGAGCAACTTAAAGCAACGAAGGGGATGTGGGGAAAGGAATTTGAAGAGCTCCCTTCAGCTCCAAGCAGCTTTTTGGTGATTGCAGGCAATGTGGCATGGACTCTGGAGGGGGAAGATGCCCCTGAGTTACTAAAAAAAAAGATGACCCAGAGTTAGATCCAGGCAATGCTCACAGAGCTGCACCCGGGTTAAGGATCAGGACCAGTGGCTTTTTGTGGGAGAGGCTGGAAGTAAGAGGCGAGACTGCGGCGCTCGTTAGCATCCTCTAGAGGCCTCTCACAGCACAAAGCCAGTCCCAAAGCATTCCCTATATAACCGCAGCCCAGCAGGTTCAGTGTCCTGGTGATGCAAATGCAGATCTATGAGGTGTTTCAGCTAGGGCAGTGCGTGGCAAGATGCGAGAAAATTTCAGCTGAAACCTCCTCTCTTTGCCCCAGAAGGGGCATCCCAATTGTGGCATCCTGCACGACTGCTGAATGGCACAGGTATGCAGGGGATGCGAGGCAGGGCCCGATTATTTATAACAACGGGGTCACAAGCGCCAGTGGCTGCAGGATGCTGCAGCGCCAGGTGCTTTCACCACCAGGCTCTTGGCGAGGGGGGCACAGCGTGGGGCTGAGGCTTGGTCTCATTTATTTGAGCCATACCATGGGCTCTGCTGTAGTTGTGGTGAGCCCATGGTCTCAGAGCCAGGGAAACCACCAAACCACGGACTCACACTGCTCCTAGCCGCTGCTGTGGGATATGACTGTACAGCACCATCAGGTTTCCGAGTCTTAGATGCATTCTTCTCACTGAGCCAAAACCTGGCTCTAATGAGGGGCATAAGAGCTCTGGTGCTGACTTCCATGGGACCAGCACCTGGGCCATGGTTTTAGAGGACTTGCAGTCTTAGTCACAGCACAAATGCGATACGTGAACTGTGGCTTGCATTTCTAAGGAAAGTTTCGGGGTCTAAAATGGGGAAGCAAGAATATCTGCATTCCCAAGCACTGCACACCGCGCATGTGAACACTACTCCCTTCACCGTGCATGAATCTGGGCCAGGTACAAGCACATCTGGAAGCTGAGAACATCTGATGAATGTCATTTGTGCAAATAAGATGATCTCTTTGGCCAGCCATGGTTGGCATCTTGAATCCATGTTCTTCAGGGCAGGAATGGGTAATAATAAAAGGGAAGACAGAGGTAAGTTGGGGTCTCAATGAACGATGGCTCTGATAACGATGCAGCACTTGGGAGGGGTCAAGACAAATTCATCAAGTCAGATGCGATTTCTCTGCCCCAGCAGGTATTGTCATGCAGGTAATACACACACTTACCTGCCAAGCTCAGGCTATTTATGATCTAACTGTATGGGGTTTTATCTTTGCTATGCTCAAAGGATTAGCTAGACTTAACTTCAATACAGGAATGGCCATTGGAAAATATTCAGGCACCTGAACCAAGCTCACTCCTTAAGGACCTCTGCAGACTTAGACCTTCAGGTCTTTCCATGGTGATAGAGCAACCGACACAATGGAGCCCCAATCCCCCATCCAGATCCCTATGCGCTGCTGGATCCCAAAGTAAATAATGCAATAAAACCACCAGAATACCTCAAACCCACCTGGCTACCTGGGAGGAAGCAGTAGGACACCTGTTACCAATGGCGATTACTGTAACTGCAGCTCCTGACTTAGTCAAGAATGAATTGTCCACGTATGATTATTTTTGTTACCCCCACTCCCCCCCGCTAAAACAACCTCTTATTTGTCCCCTCCATTCTTGGCTGCGTCTCTGTTAGACCATAAGCATTATGGAGCAGGGGGCTTATTTGATGTACGTTGGTGCAGCCTCTCGGCTCCATCACAGTATAAATGTGAAAATTAAGAATAAATACTATTTTCATCAGACTCACCGGCCTACCTGGAGCTAGTGCAAGAAGCTATGGGCCCATCCAGCTGACTCACCTGAATAACTAGAGCTCAGATATCTATACCCCAATAACTAGAGCTCAGATACTGCTCAGATACCTATCACTATGCTGTATAGCCGTGTAGCTGTATAGGCGTGTAGAAATGCCTTATGGGCATAGGGTAAGTTAAAATAACCCTAGAAGACCCTTCCAAACCTTTTCAGCTCCTCACTTGGCCTCACCACCTTGCAGCCTCTTGTACCTTTTTGGCTGGGATGAGCTGTAAAGGGAAGGAGCTAAGCTTCCTTTAACATCCATGGATCCGCAATACCCTGCCTGCTTCAGGAGAGCTGGAGGGCTCAGTCCTTGTCCTGACACTTAATTCACAGCATCCCCCCCGTGATATGTTGGGTATCTATCTAAGTAGCCACGGTGAGAGATAGTCAAAGCCACCACTGGAAAGGAGCAGCTGCAAGAGAGAACTTTTGGGGCACTTCCCGTTTCCAAAAGCTCGAGCTGGATGTTTTCTGCATTTTACCAAAAAACTGTGGTGCAGAGCGAGGAGGCGACTTGCCCATCGTCACACAGCAAGGCAACAGCAGGGCTGGGAAGGGAACCCAAAGTGCCTGATGCCAAGTCCTGTGCTTCAACAACAAGACCATAAAGCAGGACCAAGAGAGCAAGAAAAATCCCAGGGCACGTCTGGAACCAGCTGCTCTTAGCAGGATGCAGCTGCTACTGTCAGGCACAGATTTATTAAATAATGCAGGCAGCCTTCTGGCTAAGATTGAGTGTGGTATCAGCCTATTATCCAATGCATCCTCTATTATCAGGGGACGATCTCCTGTAACTGCATAAAGATGGATTCAACGATCTAACAGGTCTTTTCCAGCCCTCACCCGTTGGAGCCTATGGCAGGGAAACGTGCTGCTATTATCCTTGCGCTGGAGGTGGACACAAAGCTACAGGATTCGCTACTGCCCAAATGTTATCCAAAGGGGATTCCCTCCAAACTGCCCTCCCTGCAAAACTATTTTTCAGATTGAAAATGTCTGGATACTTCCCCCCTCCCACCCCATGTATTGATCTTTTTATACTGTGCACTTCTGTGGGCTGGGGCTCCAGCCGGGACTGGGAGCAGCAGGGTGAAATAGTGAAGGAAAGGCTGTTTTTGCATTATTTCGGTTCTGGCTGGAAGTAGGCATTTCACAAGGTCCTCACCTGCATTACACAGACCCAGGGGATAGCAGAGTGTGACCTGGGCTATGCACAGATTTTGCATCTGTATATCGATGAAGGGAATGAGACTTTCTTTTTTTTTTTAACAAGAATTGTTATATTAGCACACCCGCTTGTGCAGATGCAGCCGTGCCAGGGAGAAGATGCCTTATACTGTTAGAGTTTGTTCTTTCCTTATGGGAATAAATTATCCTGGTAAAAACACTTTTACACTGGTATAAGTGTATCCAAACTAACAGGCTTGTACCACCAAGACTGTACCAGTACTTCTGCCTGACTTCAGAGTAACACAGCTGACCACCTCTCTATACCAGTATAGTCAAGTCAGTACTAGTGTCCCATGTGGACAAGACCTCAGCTATATAAAGTATTTGAGTACGAGGCCTTCCTGCTTTACCCTATGGAAGAAAATGGCATGCAGAATTGGGTGTGCAGGTTAATCAGCTGCGAGCAGATGGAGAGTTTCCACTTAGTTCGTAAGCTCTTCTGGACAAGGACCATCTCTTAGTTAGTTGGTTGTACAGCACCTAGCACAAGGGGCAGATGCTTCCAAATGCAGCTGCCAAGCAAATAATAACAACTGTGATTTGATAGCATCTGACATCTGCTCCGGAGAAGAGTAAATGACCACCTTTAGTCCAAGGAAGTGGAAAATCAAGCGCTTGGTTTTGTGTGATTTACCCTTCACTATCTGTAATGATGTACGGGGAAATATTAGATCATTCACTATCAACCCCTCTAGGATGCCATTTTGCCTAGGGATTGGGTGCAAAAAGAAAGCAACTGAGAGAGGATACATGAAAAAGGCATCGGAGCGGGGAAAGGGGAAAACTCGAATGGAAAAGGAGACACTGCACTGGTCCTAGCCTAATTTTTGTGTGATTCTATCTTCAAAACTCAGCACAGCTGCCCTGTAGCTGAGCGGAAAAGCAACACTATTCTTTTGTCTGAATGGTAGTGCTCTTGGAAAGAAATGGGGTTTTAAATTACAGGGGAAAGAAAGTTTGCCAGCTTGGAAAAGTGCATGATTTGAAAACCTCTGGAAGCTTCCCCCTGTATCAAGACTGCAGGACATGGGTGTCTCTGCCTGTGGGAATGTACAGCACTGAGCACTGCAGGGCCTGAGCACAATGATGATGCACAGTCGTTAGAAATAATTACATTGGGACAGAAGCTCAGCATGAGAAAAGTCCATGCAACTCCACCAGGTGTCAATGGGCCAGATTCTCAGCTGGCACAAATCAGGACGGAGCCATGCCAGTTAGCAGCAGCTCGAGGTCTGGTCCAACAATCTCTGGTTGCATTCGGCATGAGCTCAGGATGCCCACCGTGCCCAAAGTTGGGATTATTCAGATCTGGTCTCATCTGCGCCTGCATCATTGTCTTCCCGCACTAACACCGTGCCACTTTGGAGAGGAGGCAGGACTCAGTGGAGATTTGCAAGAAGTGAGGAAGAAGGGGAAGGACGCATTTATGGTGCAAGATGGCACCTCCCATATAATGGGGATGCGGCCCCAGTGGGACCTGCAGGGTGTGTATGGGATGGGAGGGCCTGGGGGAGAGCTGCAGGGGAGCGGGAGCTGGTCTGAGGATCCAGTCTAGCATGAAAAAGTGTAAGGCCTGGCCCACAAAGGTGCATTCCTGGGTAACGATGCCAGCTGAGGTGGGGAGTGTAATTAGGGGGAGCTGACGGGGGGCACCTGGAGGGGCCTGAAAGGGGTGGGAGTGGAGGGGGAGGAGAAGCAGCAAAACCCTCCATAATTATGGAGCTGACTTTCCCCTCCCTCTCCCCAGCTGCTTCCTCCCCTCATCTGCTCCCTCCCTGCCCCCCCACCGTCATTGCTTCTGGGAGCCTCTTAGCCCTGAAGTTAAATTAATCAATAGGATTAGGTGGAATGGGCTGCAACAAGACCCTCCAGGCTCAGCCTGGGCCCTTGATGCTCTACAAGGACCCGCTGCCTTCCCCTGAAGCACCTCGATGCCGTCTGGAAGGATTCGCAGGCAGGATCGGACATGGAAACGCATTCATTAAAGCAGCAATTGGATTTTGTAAGGGCTAAAGGGAGCTGCGCATTGCCTCCTTCAGTGGTTCTCATCTCTCTGCATCACCTTCTCTCCTTCTGTAACTCATTTCCTTGCTCTCTCGCTCTCAATCCCTTATTCCCCGCTGCACCATCCTAAATACGGAGAGGAAGAAAGAAGGGTTTGGTGGGCTGAGCTGAGTTCTGTGTCTCTGCTGAAGGCAATCTGGGCCCCTGGAGCAGACAGCAGTCCCTGGCACAACAGGGGCACCGGGCACTCCCTGGGGTGTCCCCAGAGGACAGCACCAAAAGGCAGAGGAGATTAGCACCTACTCGCAGGAAAACTGGTGGAACTATCTCAAGCGAACAGCACACAGGGTACAAGGGCGTTGCGCCGGGCCAAGGGAAGACCTCCATGGAGGGAAGCTTGTCTTGATGCCGCAGGACCATGCTGGACCTGCCGTCTGCTAGGGACACGAATAACAGAAGTACTAGGTCAGACTGCAATCCCCTTCTCCAGGTGCAACAGCACCTGGCACCCCACGCCCCCCGACTGCCGTTAGAGACGCCGCATGCAATTTAGTGCAAGGATGTGCATCGCAGTCTGCCCTTCCCTAGAACAACTCCCAAGTTGTTCCTGCCTGTTCCCTATGTATGTATAAAAACGGGCTGTCAGCAGCCCTAATGGACCAGAGCCAAAAGCTTGGTCCTTCTTTGCTGACTCTTCCCCTTGCCGGTGCAAACAAACGGTTGATGGCTCTCCGCTGTGACAGGGACAGCCGGACAGGCAGAACGACAGACGGATTTCACACACCACGGAGGACGGAAAGGGCACGAGCTCTGCGGCTCTTCCAGGGTCCGAAGAATCGAATCCCCACTTGGCTCGAGAGATGTGTCCACAGCAAAAGACTAGCTCAGAGGGTGCTATGCCGCAGCTCAGGAGCAATAAAACCCTCTGAGGTTTCTCGTGGCCACTGGCAATTAAAAAGCTAAACCAGAAGTTGGCAGGAAGAGCGAAGTATGACACTGCTGGCAGCATGCTATTGGCTGAGTATCGTCTCCTGTGGAGTTGAGAAAGTTTGGGATCACTGGACCAACTCATTTATAGGCCCCTTATCTTGATGTGGGAGCTAAAAGACTTAAAAAGCCCCTCTACCTGCTAGAGGATCCCGACCTGGAGTTTTTACACGACCGCCATTATTGCTGCAGGATGCTGGGTGAATCGATAGCAGGATCATTATTCGTAGGGTGAAGGAGGAGGCAGAAAGAGCATGGCTTGGATGTCAGGTGCCTGGCAGAGCTGGCAAGGCTGGGCACAGGATCCCAGAATCCCTCCTTCCACCTCTGACGGTGCCCCTTTTCTGACCACCAGCGGTGGCTCCGTGACCAAGAGCAAACCGGCCCTGCCATTTAATTTTGAGCATCTGCCTTTCTCTCTGGAGAGAGGAATGGGCAGAGAGAGCAAACAAAATCCATCAAAATGCAAACAAGACTATCGAGGAGCTGAGCTAAGGAGAGAGGTGGCGGCTGCGTCGCGGGCACAAAAGAATTATATTTCTGTGATGTATTTTTTGGCGACGTGCAAAACTCAACTGGCTTTTCTGTCTCCCTCTCTCTTCTTTGAGACTGATGGAGTATTGAGCCCTAAATGAGACAGCGAGGCGGGGGGGGGGTCTGTCTAAATGAGATTTCTGCACGATAATTCCCCCCCTCCAGCAGCCTATTTAACTGCAGATGCAATCAAGAGGGGCAGAGAGGTTCCAAATCCACCTTCCCAGCCACAAAGAAACAATAACCAGCACATGCAATATAGCTGGGATTATTTTCTTCTCCAACCTGTAAACTCCCCTCTCTCCTGAAATTCCTCCCCCTCCCCTCCCGCCCCGCAGTATTACAGTTTAACATAGTTTAAGGGCCGCGGTGTGGAGCAGTGGCAGAAAAAGCGAATCTCATAATAGTTGATATGCGTTTTAATCAAGTAATTCGGCCCAAGCAGAATGACAGTGCGTATTGGTGGGGTGCCCTTGAATACCAAGCAGACTGGGTAGCAGGCCTAGGAAAATGAAAAAGTCATTTACAGCTCAGCTGGGGACCGCGGTGTTCAGCAAAGCATTAGTGTGGGGCCTTCAGAGACGAGGGGTTGGCGTTTTTTTAATTCAGGCACCAAACTGGCCAGCTGTAACCGAACCACAGATCGAGGTAATGTCCATTATGGACTTTACAACTTGGAAATAACACTAACAGTGAAGGCAATGCTCCAGAAGAATGGGGAGCGGGGGGAGCGGAGAGGTGTTTCACAGCTGGGTAATTCCCTTCATCGTGTCACCGTCTCCCCCGAACGCGCAAGATCATACTGGAGATTGCACGAGGCAGGAGAAGCCTTGGCAGCTACGGAGGTGAGGAGGATGGAGATTTAAGAAGGCAGAGAATGCAAATAAAATGGAAAAGGCAAATGCCGGGGTGCTGTAAAGGTTCAACTTGGCAGGGGACTTCATGCAATGTGGGGTCAAACCATACACAGCCTCTGTGGTCGGGAGCGGGGGAATCAGAGCCTCTTTCCCACGTATTCACATGGGTGTTTCAGGTCCAAGGGATGAAGAGGAAGGTGCAAGGAGGCACTTGGACAGAGCCGCCGTGTTTTGCTGGATCCGGCTGCCAGGCTTCACCTGGTTGCCATCCAAGCCTCTAAATCCATGCTAGTTCTGCCAGAATGAGGCCCTTCCTCACCAACTGTTTTTGGGCTTCTGACAAAGCCCAGATCTGGAAGCGTTTTGTCTGGCATTTTTGTCATGAAAGGGTCGCACGACTCTGTACGAAAGGAAGGATTAGCCGGTAGGTAGGGTGCTATCATTTGGAGGCCTGCGTGCAGTTCCCGCTTTGCATGACATTGTTCATGTCGCATTGTCTGTCTATAGGAGGGGAAAATCCTGACCCCACAGGAGTGAGGATAAATACATCAAAGAGACTGGGATGCACTCAGAAGTCATAGAAACACCTCAGATAAGATGAATACAGTGTGGCTTCAGTCTCATCCTCAGCCTGAACTCAAAGTACCCAAGCCTGCTCTGCAACCGTGTTTTCTAGTGCTGAGATCCAAGCGGCAATGGGAAAGCCCTGGCTGGGATGATGTAGTAGGGGCCGGTCCTGCTTGGAGCAGGGGTTGGACTAGATGTGACCTCCCAAGGTCCCTTCCAACCCTCATTTTCTGTGATTCTGCCCAAGTTGCCATCAGGAAAGCAGCAGCTCAGTGAAAACAGGACATGCGATGTGCTCAAAGCCAATGCTCCCGTTCCAGGTGGAAGCGGGAGAGGGACGCTGCAGATGCTCATCGAGTCTCTCATCAGCGCTCTCTGGAGTGAGGCCGAATGCCACGCGATGGAGTAATATCTTTGATGCAACCGCACAATATATTCAGGGCTCTTGCCCTGGCTGGCAAGCGGGGCTTGAGGACTGTGGAGCAATAGACCCACGAGGGCTGGAGCACGGGACGAGTTTTGGAGTGCAAAATAACAATCCCAACCATCTACAGCACCAGCTGGTCCTTGAGGTTGGCGAGACCGAGACTGGCTGTTGTTGCACAACGAAAGTCACTGTTGAGTAAAGATATGGGCAATGGCTGTACTTTTGAGCCCTGCCCGTATCCACCCACCCATCCACCTTGGGAATATGCACGAGCCCCTTGCCCCAGCTGAACCAAACATCTCACACCTAACCAACCACAGTTCTTCAGAGACTTTTACCACTTATCTTTATCCAGATAGATGATAAGGGGATGCTGCTTTGCTTACCACTCCAGCTGGACACACGCAGGCTGAGCCAGCTTCTCTGCCGAGGTGGAAAACAGCCCATCTCCACCCAAATCCCTGCACCTAACCCTCATGCACACCAGCTGGGGATCTGGCCTCAGCGAGACTTCATCTACTGCTCTGAACGAGAGCGGAGCAAAAAAGCAGCGGGGCCCTATGGAGTCCCACTGGACGCCCGTGCCTGGGAGGGGAGATGGAGATGCCAGCTGCGGTGCCCACGCAAAGACACATGGTCACGTAAACAGCTTCGGTCGCACGTAAGAAGTGAAGCAGACCAAATCATCCAGAAAATGCGGGGAGAGATAGAGCTAGCGAGAGGGAGTCTCTGCCTCCGACGGCCTTTGTTAACTCCCTGCACTGGCCTGAACATAAACAGATGGAATATCCATCAACCCCAGTCTTCTTTTCTTTTCTTTCAACTTTTCTCCAGTTCTCGCCTCCCTGCCCCCTCCCCTCCCCTCCCCAATACTCTTTCTTCTGGCTTTTGTTTGGCCTTTTAAAGCACCCCGAGGTAATGAGGCCCTCCCCAACTCCTCAGCACATCTGTGAAGTCCATAAAAGGCCCTTTTCACTTCAATATTCATAGCTGCGTGCTTGTGGCAGACACAGGAACCAGCTGAGGACTGCACGAGAGAGAGACCGTGGGGGCGCACCCGCTCCTCCACTCCCTGCCTCTCCGCCTGCGTCCTTTTGGTTCAATCAGGATCCCAAAATTGGGAAGCAGGGGAGAGCCCAGCTGGGGAGAGGGAGGGGTCTGATCACTGCAAGCTGGGGGTTTCCTCTTATTTGCTCTCTTTCTTTTTTGGGCTCCACCTCGGTAGTGCCTTTTAATCGTTTGTTGTCCACAGGCAAAGAAAGGACTCTCTGCTGGCACAAGTCAGTGACCCACCATTGAAATCAATGGGCCAGACCCTCCAGGGGGGCAAATGCTTGTACCTCCATGGAAGGCCATTGAGCGGTGTTCATTTACACCAGATGCAGGTTTGGTTTTCTGATGGTCTTCAGAAGAGCTGTGAAGGGGACGTGGGCACGGGGAGGTGAGACGTGGAAGCCCTCCGGCCACCGGGAAGTGGGGGCTGAATAATAGGACGTGGAGGGGAAGGGATGAAGACTTTCCTGCTTTTTTATTTTGGAGATGTGGGTAAACTCAGGACAAGCTACGTGGCTTGCCAGTCTCCAGTTGTGGTCCTCTATCCCGGCAGGAAATTTAGAGCAGCACATGGTTGCAGCACAGTGGGGCACAGGTACGTATCTTACTTTTTCAGTCCATGTCCCACTTGCGCTTATCCCACCGGAGGCACAGGGAGCACTCAGAGCCCAGCCCCACCAGCTCCTCACAGCCCGTTCTTCTGCTACTTCATCCTGGTGCTGTTTCCCCATTTCATGGTGCAATATAAAAAGTGCTCAAAGTTTCAGCATCGCTTTGAGGGACTGAAATGTCAACTGGGGGGTTGGAGAGCTGCACCCAAGTCACAGCCATGCTTCATTCACTCAGGCCACATCTCTTGTGCCCCCGCCACTAGCGCAGATGTGGGTGTCTCAGGAGTCTCCACATCTCTTTGGGGATCCCTCTCCCTCCTTTTGATTGCCAGCTCTATCCTGCAGATCTAACGGCACCTGCAACGTTGGGATCAGACTGGGTCAGATGATGGCCACGGTAAGGCCAATGAACAACGTAAAATAAGAAGAGCTGATGGATAACCTCCATTTAAACACATCCCTGTTCTTCAGTGACATTCAGAACATTTCACCACCTCTGCACGAGACCAAAGCTTGGTTTCTTTCCTGTTACTTATTTTTACTGCAGGAACACCCAGGAGTCCCGGTTGCCAGCCAGCCACACTATTTTGCTAGGCACTGGACCAATACAATGTGCTTAACCCCAGTAGTGCTTTGGAATAAATATAGCCCTATGCCATTACACTGAAGATGCTGGAGGTACACAAGGGACTCGGTTAACTCTCTGAACTGCAGCGTGTGCTGGGCAAGGGGCTGACCAGAAGATATTCACAGTTTAAAAGGCTGACAATGGCTCCGCTCCAAGGCTAAGGTCCCAGGGCACAATGTTTCCTGTTCCTTCCAACTCCTGCACTCCCTCCTCCAGCTGGGATCAGCGCAGATTATTTTCTAATCATTATTCCCATTCCAGAAAACACTGGGCTGGTTGTAGCTGCTTTTTTTTCTTTCATAGAATAGTGAAAAAAGAAAGAAACCCTTTGCTCCTGTATCACTTGCATTCATGGATGAGAACTTTTTTAGGGCTGGATGCTGTCTTTGGTGCCCACACAGGGTTATAAAGAGCATAAAGCATCACCCTGGTTCCCCAGCCTGTGCATGAAGGAGACAGTGAAAGTGGAAGGGGTAGTGGAGGCAATGGTAGCAGCCAGTGCAGTTATGCAGTCGGGGGTCAATAAATTGCGCCTTGTATAGGGATGGTTTCAACCTATTTTGCACCCTGGAGCAAAAGGGAAGCAGGAACGGCTTTTTAGAGGCACAGTTTGAGTCCCGATCTGCTCCAGATATGGCCCAGCTGCGACCTGCTCCTTACTCTGCACTCATGATAACCCCCTATTTCATCCCTGCCAGAGCTGCAGCAGTCCTTGAGAAGCATTGTAAGGACCGAGAATTGTTCCTGGACACCTCTTGTCCATCTCATGCATTTCTGGATGGGGGCACCCTGACAACACCGCTCTACAATGCTTTATCGAGTACCACGCCTGGGCAAGAGCTTTTGTTCTGAGACCACTAGTTGGGATAATTTTTTTTCCCTGTGTCTGAACTCAAGTAGAGTTCAGCCACGTGTGAACAAACTCAAGACTCAAAGACTCCTGCTGGATCCAGGACAGGCGGGAGCGTGAAGCAGAAAGAAAGCTGCTGCCTCCGCGCCATGGTCCCAGACTGCGGGGCCGGCTTCTAGCAGCATCGGCAAGCCCGGCTCAAAGGCAAACCGCTGACACAAAGGCAAAAGGTCCAAGCTATTGTATCCCCTGCCAGAGCAGTTGCTAAAGTGTAGGTGCAGCTCTGACCCAAGAACAGGGTTACTACGCTGTCTTTTTCTAGGTACGTCTACGACACAATGCACATAACACTTCAGCCAGATATACAGGGGGGAAAGAGGAAGACGTGAGGCTCAAGTAGGCTACAAATAATTTGACCGATAGATGAAAATCAAGCCATAACATTACGATGTTGCCTTGGGACACTACAGCTAGAAATGGGCCCAACCCCAAAACCTTGTATTCAAATGCTCTGCTCCTGCTTGAATTTTGGGGTGTTTGAAATCCAGATCTGAATGATGTGGCTGGGACCCTTCTCTAATGGCAATTCAGTCTCATCAATGGTCTCCCAGAGCCCTCAAATGACCAGCCACAGAAAAGCTGAGCTCACTGTCCACAGAACTGAAAATGTAAATATGTGCAAGGCATCCGGCCCCCAAAAACATACCTGCAAAGCTCCTGGGTGCAAAAATCCCATTTCTTTTGCAGCCGTGGCACATACACAAATTCTTATGTGAACATGCACATGTATGGTACACCACTTGGAGGTCTTGAGCACGTGAAAAATTAGCAAGTGCACTCCAGAGTTTGTTATTTAAAAACTTCAGCTCTGCAATATCCTGGTTCCTACAGGAATTGTTTCCTTTTAGCAGGATTGAGGAAGGTTGTGGACCTTTGGGATAACATCCATAACCCATCTAGTTCCTTTGCATTGTGCCCCTGGTTCCTGGGCCCTTCCATGACCTGCTGGACTGCTTGGAATAAAGATGCAGACTGAAGCACCTGAATACTGACAGCATTTCTTTTTTCCAGAAGTGCCCACAAACCACACGGACTTCAATGGGAAGCTGCAGGTTTGGGGAAAACGGAGCTACTCCTATTGCAATTTGCAATGCCTTCTTCCTGTGTCAGGCACCCAAGTTTGAAGATGTTGACCTAAAGCAATGCATCTTGTCTATACCCGAAGAATGGTAATAGGTACGTACTGACCTCCCGAGATGCTTAACTGGGCAATGTCTGGAGGCACAAAAAGTTCCTTAATTATTAGGAGGGGAAACACAGTCAAGGACTTGCTTAAGGGCACACAGCAGCCCAGGACAAGAGCAGGGAAGAGGAGGCCCCCCTCCTGACTTCCAGGCGGCCAGCCTGTGCCCTGCTTGCTAGCCCACCTTGCCTCCAGGCTGCGGGAGAGGGGACCGTGTGTAAAGAGCAGCCTGATGGCACTGGGCTGTCTAAATAATGAGCGCTGTCTGGACTGGAAAGACACAGCGGGAGGAAAGCACGGGGCACCGCGCCGCAGGGCACCATGTGTTTTTGTTTCAGTGTGTCAATGGATTTAATGCTCAGGTGCTGCTACAGCACCGAGTCCTGCCAGGCGGCATGTATATGGCTTTTAGCAAGTTCCCCACGCACCTCTCCTAATGCACTTCGGCACTGACCTCCTTCCGGCCCTAAACCCCTGCCCCGGCCCGACAGCGCGTGTTGGCACCCTCCGACGATCCGGTCTCGAACCCTGGTGTACGGGGATCTGCCCCGCTCGGGTTTTCACTTATCCCTGCCGTCTCTGTCTACCCATGCAGGCAGGTCTCGTGGTACTCGTCCGCCTTTTCCAGCCTTGACAACCTGCGGCTACGCACGTCAGTCTTGACTTACAGCATCCTCTGCTATGCCGGTCCCTGGCCCCCAGCAGCTCTTCCTATACATCTCAATCTTGGCTGGCAGCTCACCCCCCAGCCCTTCCCATCCTGGGATCCCGACACTGCTCCGTCATGACCGTTTGGTCCTGACCTGCAACACCCTTGTCTGAGCCTCCTTATCCAGCTTTACCAGAGCCCCTCAGACCTGTCCTGCTATTTCAACCTTGGGCCTCTCTGGACGGATATATCAAATTAAAGACCTTTCCATGTAGGACTCTTGCAGGAAAGATGAACAAATTTAAACCTCATAAACCTTTCCCGTTCCTGAGAAACCAGCCAGCAAAAATGAGGCACCGGAGACCACTTAACCACACATGAGAAACATGTTCTCCTGCTGTTTGCGGGCCCCGGTTCATTTATCCGAGTGTCAGGCTGCCTGTCTAAAGCCAGGAGGTGAGCAGACAGGGGCGAGGGGAATTTCTTTGCTTCGTCTAGCTTGTCCTCACCGAGGTTTCTCTGCCCGTGGCTCCACTGTGCAGGAAAGGCAATGAAAGTCTGTGCCCTTCCTCTTCCCTTGCTTGCTTTGTCATCTCTTTCCATCTCCTTCATCCTTATCCATCTCTTTCTCTTCTGCCTCTCTTACATATTACCCACCTCCTCCACTTTCTACCTCTATCTCTCACATGCGCGCCCTCCATCATTTGGTCCCCACAGCCATTCTGCTTCTCCTTCCCTCCTCTGAGCTTTAAATGAGCGTTGCTTTGCTGGTCAGAGCAACAATTATGTGACTTTAACGAACCCTAGAAGAAAGGGGCCTGGTAGGCGGGCACCAAGCAGAGGGTGCCCTCTGAGCCCCTCATCACGTTGGCCAACAGCAATCTCTGCCCGGAGAAGCCGGACTGTGACATTCGCCTGCAATTGAACCCCTCTGCCTGTCTCCGCCGCGCTCCTCTCGCCGAGCCGGGAGAAGAAAGAGAAGAAAGAAAAGTAACGGGAGGAGAGAATGCAAGTGACAGAAAGAAGGATTGAATGAAGGAGCGAAAAGAAAGAAAGATATCCCTGCGCCGCTGGGCCCTTTATCAGCCCTGTCATCTGGTGCAGGGCCCTGTTCGCATTGTCTCACCTTGGACAAAACGAAAAGGCGTTTTTGTGCAGATTCCTTTAGAGCTGCCAGAGTCGGCACCTTAGGGGGCCGTTAAAGGCTGAATGTGCAGCTGACAGCCCCGCGCAGCCTGATGTGATATCAATAAACTCCGACACGTCAACTCTTCAGCACAGCTCATGTGGAAGGTACGGCTTGAATATTAAAACCCTGAGCGGCCTGGCAATAAGCTCAGGGCGGAGAGGGGGGAGGAGGTGGGTCAGAGGGAGCGACAAGGAGGAGGAGGAAGACGGAGAGGCTGTTTTGCAGAGCCTTGGGGACAAGCAGGCTGGAAAAAAAAAATGTTACCTGCTTCTAGTAAAGAGCTGGTGCCTGTGGGCTTTTGCCTAGGAAGCCCGGGAATTGCTCCTCTCCTGCGTCAGACCAAGGTCTGTCTGGCCAGCATCCAGTAGTTGCTCCTGGGTGCTTCAGGGGAAGATGGAAGAGCCCCGCAGTGATCATTTACACTGCTCTGAGGTCTGTGAGCGGAGGGGACATTTCATCAGAGGACATGTTTGGATGAGCTTAGCAGCTCCCTCAACAGGTCCCAGGGTTGGATCCTCCTCCAAGGTCCAAATTGGCAAAAAGTCCATCCACACAAAATGATCCAGAATCTCCTTGGTGCAGAGAATATGTTCACGGGCTCACTCAGCGCCCTGTGCCGCCTCGTGCTAGGTGGACACTTTGCTAAGGGATGGGTGTTGTGTCCCTCTGAAGGGGATGAGGGGTTGCATCTCCTTGTGTAGGAGTCCCAGATAGACTGGGTCCCCTTGTGTCCCATGCTGCCTACGTACATAAGAAGAGGCTATCCCAGTCCTGAAGAGCTTCCTAAGCACGTGGACAAGGCAGAGTAAGGGGAAAAGAATGGAGGGGATGTAATTCCTCTTTTGCTAAGGGGAAACCGAGGCATAGAGATGACCCACTAGCACTCGTGGCGCCCAAACAAGGTGTCACTCCCTGAAAAGCACGCACACCTTCAGACAAGGCTCACCGACCATCTTTTATGGAGGCTTGGATCAGCACTGAAATGGTTTCCAATGTTGCCGGGTCAAATGGCATCATTAGGTTTCAGAGTGACCGTGACCCATCAAGACGAAAAGGGGCAGCTTCCATGGGGAAGAGCCCCTGACTCAGTCTGCTTAAGGCTCTGGCAAACCTCGCTGCTACGGGATTTCACTCGCAGAGATTTTAAAGCCTGGAGGTCCGACGGGACAGTGCTCACTGTGGCCCGTCACAGCCGGGAAGAGGATGTTTTCGCCACTAAACTACTTCTGGTTAGGAACAAGAAGTTTTGCAGTTTGGGAGGTGAATGGAAAAATGGCAAAACAAACTAACTTTGGTTCAGTTCAGCCCAAGCAGTCTTTGACCTCGAGTGAAATATTTCATTGCATTTTCTGGTGATTTACCTTTTTAAAAAAAATCTATCTATCTATCTATCTATCTATCTATCTATCTATCTCTATAAAACAGGTCCATTTAAAAAATGGAAAGCAGCCTTTGGAAATGAGAAATGCAAAATTTTGACTTTTCTGATCTTTTTTTAAAAACTTTTTTTGTTTCAAACTGCATTTTCCAGAAAATTTACTAACCACCCCCCACTTCTTTCCACCTGTTTTTGTTTTTTCCCCCACTGAACACAACCGAAGGGACCAAAAGGACCTCAAGGCAGGATGACAATAATCGCACACGCTGAGCAGGGGCTGATCTAGGCGGGAGGGTGTATATATGGCATAAAACATGGAAGAATCTCTGCAACACTCCTCTTGTCCTGTCAGCGTCCTCAAGAAAATGCTGGACATAGTGCCGTTGATGTTGGACGTAGAGGTGATACAGAACTAGGTGCTGTCCATGTTTTCATGGCACTTCGGCCATGTCAGCTCACTAGCTTTGCGATGGCTTTCTTCTACAGCTATTGTGATATAAAAGTGGAAGCTCATAACTCAGGGCTCAGAAAGCAGAGGAGTTTGAGATCCATCCCAGAAAAAAAAGATCTGAGTTATTTTGGGGCACTTCCATTCCCTCCAGCCCTGGGAGGTGTTACTGGAGTCACCAGAGCAACCAGTACTATGTCCCAGTGTGAGCCTGGCTGAGGACAGCAAGATAATGGCAGCCATTAAGTAGTACTAGAGACTGTTTTTTTTTTTAAGTATTGTTTCTTGCCTAGAAAAGGGAGGTCAGACACTAGGAGACAGTTTGTAAGGCCTCTAGCATCAAACGATGGTTGCTTCATGCATGGTCACTCTTTCCATGGCTACGCCTTGTACAAATGGAAGGAGCATTTGTGTTTCTGGGCCTGTGCTGTTTGCTGGTCTCCAGGCCCACGAAATTGTAGCAGATGCAGATCTTATCTGCAACACAGGATGCTTTGTCACCCAGTGGACAGCGAGGTGATGGGAACTTTAGAAACACCTGAGCAGCTAGATGGATAAATGTGCAATGACTCTCACAGTTAGACAAGCAAGTAGACTGAGTTAGGGATGGGTGAATGAGCAGATAAATGAAGAACAAATCGTCCTACTCTAACACGGTGCCAACAAACCCCCCTGGACAAACCTCCTTTAACAGAAACAAGTGGGCTGGGAAAGACGGTTCTCACATCTTTAACGGCGGCAGGGACTAACCTTTTTGACTGGCATGACACAAAGCAGCCCTGCACCCTCCCTGAGTACCGCGCTGATCCTTTTTCCTTACCTAATCTGCTGCTCTGCTTTCAGCTTTCTGCCTTGCATTCCCTGGCTGCTCTGCTTTCTGCTCCCTGCTGTATCTAGACACTGCGCTACGTGTCCCCACCCCAAGCTGCTGCAGGAGACACAGAGGCTACTTGTGCTCGTGCTGCTTCTTGGACCCATGCCGCACCCTGCTTTACAGCTAGAAAGCAGGCACCCAGAGTCCCAGGGGAAAAACATCATGGATTTCCAGCCAGAAGTCCTCGTGGAAGCAAGCACCCCTGCTCTCCAAGGGCTTGGGAGAAACAGAGCTTGGATCCAAGGCACTCGGGTTCCCACAATCCAAACCACGAAAGCAGTTAACAGTGCCTCTGTCCTCTGACCCACCTGCACTCCTGACTACATTTGCAGACCAAAGAGAAGTATCGAGACTTTTGAGTGCTTAGTGGACCATTAGATGCGCAGTTAATATCTTATTTAAGTTGGCTCACTGGGTGGGATGATGGATTCATCCTCCAGGGACAGGGAGGGCTAGTTTCGATAAACTCAGAACGTGCTGGATGGCATCTAAACCTTTCCTGAAATTTGAAAGTCTTTGGTGCATGTCCCATTGCTTGCATTTCCCCAAATCCCTGTGTTTCAAGGTGCATGCCATCATCATCATCATCTGCTATGGCAGTCCAGCAGTGCCTACAGCCCACAACTAGACTTGGAGCCCATTATGTTAGGGTCTGCACATTAAGCCAGTGGTCCTCAACCAGGGTGCAGCAGCACCTTGGAGTGCCTTGAGATCCTTCAAGGGGGATGTAGGATGCCAAGCAACACTAGCACTGTTAGATATGCAATCACGATTCACCAGATTAACCCAGTTACATATGTTCCTCCTTTAGGAGGTGCTGGAAAACACTTGTTTCCACATCTGTTTCTCATGGCTGCATTTAAAAGGGGGGGAAACAAACAAACAACATCCTCCTGAAGTCAAAATACATGAATTGCTTAATGAAATGATGAGAGATGAGGCCAGAAACCTGGGCGCGGAGCCTTAGCCAGCCAGGAGCTGTGAAGCTGAACTATGGTGCTGCAGATTCAGAGATGCTCTGCTGGGATGTTTAGCCTTTGGGATCCACTTGGCAGCCCATTCTGGAAATGGCAGCTCTGCTCAGAGTCACGGAGACATCGTCCCAAGCAGCATTTTACTTCCCACTGCATAGGGACCCCGCCCTAGAGATTTGCAACCAGCTTTAGTGTCACACTGGGAGCTGCAGGGAATGATGAGCCTATCACTGATCGTAGCTACTGTGTAGGACAATCACTGTCCTCTGCTTTTTATAGAAAAAAAAAATCAGATCCGCTCTAGTGCTTGCCAGTTACAGACAATTATGACTGTGTGATTCTATGATTCCCACCACCCTCCCCCCCAAAATGTTCCCAATTTCACTTAGAGCAATTTCATGCCTGGACAATTTCATGGTTTCTTTCACAAATAATCATCACCTCCACATGCTAAAATGGGTGCCTTCGTTCTTGCAAAAATGAGCTGACCTCCAGAAAAGTTTTGAAAGAAAAGTTTAGAGACAGTGATAGTTAGATTGAAACCTGCCCTTTTGGATCCTGATGTCAAGCACATAGCTACAAAATTCCCTGGACATTTACCAAATTGGGGGCTGGACTCGATGATCTTCCGAGGTCCCTTCCAGCCCTAATGTCTATGAAATAAGGTCTATGAAATGAAATCAAAATCTCAGCAAATGTAAATGCCTCTGATCTGGGTGATTTGTGAATGCCACTGAGTATTTCACGATGCTGCGAAGACACCCCTGCCTGTAGCCGAAGGACTGGAAAGGTCATCTTGACACTATCGCTATAGAAAGGCAATGGGAGGGCTTGTGTCTCAAGTGATAGAAATGTTTCCTTAACCCTCCTCACAGTGTTAGAGCATCACAGCAGAGCTAAGGAAACTAGAAAGGACAGCAGCTCCCAGAATTCACACCCGTACACTCATAACACACCTGTCCCTAGGCACCTGGGGCAACCCCCAAAATCTCCTTAGAAATACACTGTGAACAGTATGTTGATTCCTCTTTATTTGATCTGCTCCTCTCTGCAATCTCATCGGTGCTTCCCATTTCACAACAGGCAAACCACCTGGATGTATCCTTATAGAAACTGCTCTACCGGATCAGATCACCCATGGTCCATCGGATCTAGTATCCTGTCTCTGAAAGCTTGCAGGGCTAGACATTTCAGAAGAAGAAACTTAAAAAAAAATCCTATAGTGGAGAATTACACAATACCCTGTAACCATTATGGACATTTCCTTCCCACATCAGCTCATTATTGGATTATACCAAGTTTTCTACCCTTTCTTTCTTCACAAAAGAAGACGCAGAATGAAAGTTCAGTTTGAAAAAGCGTCGACATTTTGGGTGCTTATTAGAAGACCCTCAGGTTGAATTACTGGACTGATTTGACATGAAAAGCACTGATGGATGACTAGCCTTTCCACTTCCAGACACTGAATGGCTTCTGCACAAATGGAAAATAATACCAACTTCTGAACATTTCAAACCCCCACCCCCACCAAAAAAAAAAAAAAAGTTGTCTGATGAAAGCTCTGGAGGAAGATCAGATTTTCTCCAGATAGGATCATCTATCTACATTTACGTTTATAGTCAGAATATGGCCAAATGGTACAAAAAAGGTCAGGCCTTCTACCAATCTTGGCCTGCCTGACCACGCTGAGATGTTAAAACACCAACAATTGTCTTTTTTTGTGAAATAGTCTGAGGCATTGTTTTAATTTAAAATTGTGAGGACACACCCTGGGTTCCTGTCTCAGATACCTTTGTGGCAGGCATTAAGCTTGTGTCACAAGGGAATTGAGACAGCGCGGTGATTTAGCAAAGGGGAAGCACGGAAGAGATGGAAAGGAGACAAAAAAAAAGGCAGGAGGCAGATGAAAGGGCTGAATACACTGTTTACAAGGGTCTGAGTGGGGTTTGGGGTTTGCATTTATATTATGGACTCTGTGGTTCATCGGAGCATGGAGACAAGTGGCTCTGCTCTATGGTGGCTCTTGGGAGCTTCTCAACAGTTCATAAAAGCCAAGGTTGCATCTTTCATGGGGAGGCTGGGAAAGTTGAAGAGCTGCAATCCGAGGCCGATGACACATGACCAGGAGCTCAAGGAAATAGAAAGACCCCACTAGAGACATGAGATGCAGGCGGTATCAAGAGGTGAAAGGTAAGGGAGGGTGAGATGGTTTGCTCACCAGCAAATCTGAAGAAGGAGAGCAGCTGAAGACTTAAGGAGCATTTGCACAAACTAATGGGAATCTCAAGGGAAAACCAAAAGGGGAAGGAAGATGGAGAAACCCATTTAGGACCAGATCCTTAGCTGGTGCAAAGGAGTATTGCTTCTTTGGTCAATGGGCCAAAACTCCAGCGGATGTAGGTCAGCAAAACTCCATGACATTCAACGGACCTGATCCCAGTTGGCGTAAGTCAATGCGGCTTTGTTGCAATAAATGGCCAGATGCCCGGCAGGTACTCATGTAGATCAGTGCAGTGACACTAATTTACACCAGCTGAGATGGAAATGTATGACTACAGATGGACCATACGCCAGGGAAAAGCTGCCTCCCACTGCTCCCCCCGACTCATCCTCCCATGAGTTGCAGGAAGTCCAGGTACCTACAACTACAACAACTACAACAAGAAACAAGGAGTTTTTTTCAAACCCGTCAGCGTTCTCTGAAACAAGCCCAGCAACAACCCAACTGGTCTTCGTCTACTATTTTTGCTGGAGTGACTCTTCCCAGCCCCTCCCTCCCCATGGATCTGCTGCTAATAATGCATGTAAGCTTGTTGTACACCTGCCCATTTTTTGGACAGGACCAGGAGCTAACTTGGGTGGTTTTTGTTTTCCCTGGAAGAGAAGACTTGGAAGAACAGATGCGGGGAGAGGGAAACACTGCAGACCCTGCCTGCAGTCACTTGGAAGTGTGGTACTAAGCATACCAGGGGTCATTGCAAGGCACTGGTGGGGAGTGAGAAGGGTACAGCATGGGTCCTGGGGGTCCCTATTGCTTTCCTTACTGAGATAGGAGCAAACTTCCCAAACAACCTGTGTTTACCACCCCATAAAATAGTCCTGCCAGGTTGACAGGCAGGTACTTTTCCTCACTGCTGCTCCCCCTTGGTGGAAGAACTAGCCGCATAAAACTCTGGAGCCTGTAGTAGGTCTGTCTGTAGGGCTGCTCCTGATTTTTGCCACTGCATGAAGGATAGAAGGTGCTATAGTATCCCCCTGCACTTTATGTAGGGGTAATAATTATTCCCAACCCAAGGCCTTTTCCTGAACTCCAAGACACATCACTCCTAGGGCTTTAATGATGATGAATTGCTGGGGTCTTGAAGCAATTATGCAGCGTGATATCACCAGCAAAGGACCTAGAAGCCAAATAGGCTAACGTGGTCCCCGTGCAAGGTGCTGCACAGCTGTACAGTAAATGGCGGTGCCTGTCCCATGTAGCTCACATGTGAACCTAAGTAGATTATAGCCTGTGCATTATGGGACAGGAGATGCGCCTGGTGGTTAAGGCGATGGACTGGGAGTCAGGACTCCGGGTGTCTGTGCTTACCACATTCCCGCTGACTCCCGACATGACCGAGGGGCAACGGGAGTGCTAATAGCCACGTCTCCCAGGACTCGGGAAAAGGCTTTAGTTTTGAACTAAAATAAAAGCATCTCCGGTCTCCCCCAGGCTGGCAGCCCCCACCCCTGTGCTTTACCTACTGACTCTTGCAGGACAGGGCTGCCCAGTGCTGAGTGCCAGACACATGCAAGCGGCAGAAGCCCGGCTCCACGGAGGTCAGCACCGGCAGTGCATGAAGCTATTTTTGCTGTGGGGCAGAGACCCAGGAAGGTAATGCAGCTTCAGGTAGCATTGAGGGGGGGGTGAAGAGGTCCCAGGAGCTGCACCCCCATGACTGGAAGGAGGCAAAGAGGAGAGAAGGGGATAAAGATGCCCAGGTAGAGTCTGGCAGGTGACAGGGAGGAAGACTTGGCTCAGGGGTCACAGGCTGAGGGAGACAGGCAGATATGGGGGGGACTCTCAAACACACTTCCCTCTTCCCCCTTATTATCAGCTGCCTTTAAACACGGGCTGCAGTCAGTGGTAAAAACCGATTTCTCCCTTGCAGCCTGCCCAAAAGGGCTTCACAACTCCCCGTTTCCCTGCCGCAGGGCATGTGCTGGCCAGCCAACTTCTTTCAGGGCCTTCTGAGAAGCAGCTCAGTATTATCCCAGCTGCCCGTGGTGCAACCCAAAGCCTGTTTGGAGTAGGACTGTAAAATGTATCATTATATCTATTTTATACAATATAAATAGATCACATTTGCTTTTGCCTTCGGAAAATCAGATAAAGGCACCTTCTGTTACACACGCACACAAAAAGGAAAACTCTTGCAGAGGGGTTAGTTCACACAGCAATTGGTTCATTGCAACCAGAATGGCAGCTGGCAGGTATAGACAGTATCATTAATGTAGGTGCCAATCCTGAAATCTGATTCATATGGACAAAAAGATGCACGTACCCAGTGTCACTGTCCCCAAAAGGAGCTGAATCCATGAGCACTTCCTTGCAAGACTCAAGTTTTAGGTAGTATCATGAATGTACAGACACCAGGCCAAAGTCTGATCTCACTTGTCCTCCATAAAAGTTGAGTGACTTGGGACTTTTCCCGGGAATCGGGAACCGGTTCCATCGAGTCAAACCGTATTTCCTGAGTTTACAATCTAAAATCCCTATTCTGCCTAACACCGCATAAGACTTTGCCGGGTTCATTTGTCTTTGCAAAACCTAATTATACTCAAAATATGAGACAGCAACACAAGCACGGAGGCGAAGGGGTGGTTCCTAGAGAAAGGTCACTTAAAACAAGGACGACAAGGATAACTTGCTGGGATCCTGTTTGCAGGAAGAACAAGAGGAGGGAGGAAGGGAACAATCAAGAGGGAAGATAGGTGAAGCGCAGGGAGCAAAAAGGAAGGGCAGTGGAGATCTGGAGTCCCCGAGTGCGTACGGGAAAAAAACAAGAGCTTGAATCTGATGCAGTGAGTGGCAGGGAATCCGGTGAAGATATTTGAGACAAAGATATCGAATCTCCATCCTTGGAAGTTGTCAAGAGCACGTTAGACAAGCACTTGGCTGGGATGGTTTAGACAGGGATAGTCCTGCCGTGAGCAGGGGCTGGAGTAGCTGACAACCTGAGGTCCCTTATAGATCTCTTTTTCTACGATTCCTGGGAGCCGGGAAGGCCAAGAGAGGATCATCATTTTAGTGGCAGTCCTGGATGGATTGGAAACTGCCAGGGGAGAGTGTTACAATCGGATTAACAGATCGTCAACCACCTACTGCCCTTCTCCTCCAACTCGGGATTGCGCTGAATCGCGGGACTGCTAAGAGGAATTTCTTCTTTGGAAAGGCCTGGCCCACTTCTTATCTTAGCATTTTGTTCAGTCTTAAAATGCTCCAAGCACTGGAGGATTGAAGTAACTTGGGTCTTTCTAGTTCAAACCCTGCAGTCCTTATTCTGTCCCTAGTTTGTAAGAGCTGGACAAAGACTTGCATTGAAGCCCAATAGGGCAAATGACCAGGCGTTTATTCTGGTGCCACAGTACAGCTGTAGTAGCTCCATAGACTGGAATAGGAGTCAGATAGTACAGTATGAATGAGGAACTGGCACTACAAAAAGGCCAGCCCAGCCTCAGTTTGCTTCCCTGTCCGTTCACAATCCAGAGACGGGAATAACCCATCCCTACCTTGCAGGCACGCCGCTCAGCTGCTAAGGTGGCGAGGCCAGATAAGTGCGGTAAGAAGCTCTTTGCTTTGCAAGTTGTGCAAATGAAGCGGCTCGGCGTGCATGATGGTATCAGGATCTGGTCCACTGAGTTCACCGTGACATAGCGCCTTAATTATACAGGCAAAATTGCCATGTCTGGGCCAAATTCTCCCGTGCTGTCAACGGGCCGCGTTTCATTGAAACCAGTGGAGCCCTGCTGCTTTATGCCAGCCGAGGGCCTGGCTCAGGGACTGGCGAGGACCGAGCAAGGGCCGAATGAAGACTTCAGAGCTTCGACCCCGTCGGCGGGACCTATTGTTTATTTCTTCCAGCTTAAACATTAAAGGACAAATTAAATAAAAAGAACAACAAGCGACTTAACTCTTGATGGCGGGAGGGGAAAAAACGGAGATAAAACTCCTCGCAGGCAGCAGCCGTTTCTTTTTCCCCCCCTCAGGTCTGATTCAATCTGGTCTTTCAAAAGAAACTCCTGTCACCACAAACTGCCTTTTCATGCCAGATTCTTCCAGCTCCCCCTCCCTGCCCCATCCCAACAACTTCCAACAGCACCGATCAATCTACATGCGACACCCTGCCCCCTCTCCCAGCTGGCTCCAGCTACCGCCGTTCCCAAGCAAAAGGCAGCTTCACCCAGGAAGGTGGTGGAAAAAATGTGGACAAATTTCTGATTTGCAACACTCTGGGAATGGGTTTATTGCCATTGTTTGAGTGCAAATGTATAAATAAAGCAAAACGAAGATTCCAGGGTGAGTCCGATGAAAAGCAGAAAACAAGAAATTTTATGGCCATAAGTGGCGTGGGCTAATGGTGATTTTTGAGGCACTGGACCATGGTAGTTACTTAGCTAAATGATTGCTGTGAAACCGGGCAAGAGGCTTATTTCTTAATTACTGTTACATATTATGTCAAGCTGACACTTCGAGGCATGCTCGTGCGGTGATAAAGTTAGCCAAAAAAAAAGAGAGAGAGAGAGGGGGGAAAGATGCAGAGGGCCTGTTAGAGGGCCTGCTTTTAAAGCGTGTTACTTGGGGGGGGTGGATGGCTTTGGAAAAGGGAGGCAAGTCCCCCTAGCAGGGGGTGCATTGGGATCACTTAACCCCCCAGCTGACAATTAACTCCAAGCAAGGAACCGAGTATAAAAACCGAACTAACAAGGTCCAAGCGCTTCAGGGTGAGACCCCCTCTGCTCTGGTGAACTTAGTATGGAAAGCAGGCAGCGGAGAGGACAATGTGTTTCCCTGCTCCTTCCTCCCAGGAAAAGGGGCAGAGCTGACCCAGCCCATGCCCAGATTAAAGATCGCTCAGTTGACTCGAATACGACAGAGGTGTACGTGCACCTCTGGATTCACAGGACAGTGACAACAGGGCATCAACCTTTGGGAATCTGGCAGCCTTGCAGCTGGTTCATTAATCGCTGCTGCAACTCAGTCTCCCTTCGTGGCACCGGCTCCGCTAGTGCAGCTCCTGCAGATTGGAAATGGAGCAGAAAACTATCCGGGATGGGAAAGGGCTGAGTTCTGGCAGGTCACATCAAGAGGACAGTCTGGGCCAGAAGATGATGCCCATCTCTATAGCCATTTTAAGAGATGTAGAGCAGCGTATATGTAGGCATCAGTTCGAGACAGGGGTGTCGGTGGTAGCTGTGTGGGTCCAAGGACATAGGCAGACAAGGTTCTTTGGGTAAATCTGATCTCTTTTATTATCTTTTGAGTTGGTCTAATAAAAGAGATCGGATTTACCCAAAGAACCTCGATTCTGTACATTTGCATGGAGCTGTTATGTGCATATACTCACATCTCTGGTGCAAGGACCAAAGTTTGTTTGCTGCATTATTATTTTTCTGTCTGCGATGGTAGCAAACCCTGTCACAGCCCAGGCCCTCCCCATGTCAGGAGCTGTACAATCATAGCACAAAACCATGAGCTTGCAATCCAAGCTGTGCTGGTTGTGTGGGGGCTGACATACTTTATTGTATGTCCATGATGGCAGCAGGGCGCTTTTTGCTTTTCAGGAAAGTTTCAAAATAAAGCCCATGTTAAAGAAAGGGACTTACGTGGCAAACTATTAACCCTGGAGGGCTTTGCCCTCCCTGTTGTCCTTTCCTGAGTGCTGTCTGTGGGCAAGAAGGACAAGTAGAAGCAGAAGTAAAAAATGCAGTGAAATGTTTTTATCCTGAAGACATTTCCCCTTATTTTACTCAAGCTTACTCCATTGCAAACTGCACATGGCCATGCACCTTCCTGTCTGCTTCACCACTGACAAGGACAGGAGAGGAACAAATGCTGGGTGGGATAGGCCTTTGGACCCGGATCCAAAATGCCTTGAACAGTCTGTGTCATTATAATTGCCTGAACCAAACCCTTCGGATGCACCCACCCCTTAAATTGCGAGGCATCCAAAATGTCGATCTGAAGCTTGCAGGTTTAATCAGCCTCCCTTTTCCGCAAGTGGATTTCACCCGGCATAAAAGCTCATTGTACAGGACTGCTCGAGGCAAAATAGATCCGCAATTTCATCGCCACCAAAACCTATGCAATAAGACAAACTAGCGCTGCCTGAGTTTTGGACTTATACGTATCATTTAAAAAAAAATTAACCCCTTAAAAAAAAAAAAAAAAAAAAAAAGATGTTACAACAAACTGTATTTCTCAGACCGGAGGAATTGCGTTCCTTTAGAATTGGTTTCTGTTCTCAAAACTCCTTGGCGCAAATGTAATTATTTGTAAATTGTGGGGCGCTCTTCGTAACTAGCTGGCTACGCTCCTGAGAATGCATTGGTCGCCCATTGATGTTGGAGAACAAGTAAGGGCAGTCATTCAAAACTTGGGGAAAGGAAAAGAAAGAAAGAAAGAAAAAAAAGAAGAACACAAACAGTCGGGCTTCTTTTTTTAATTCCTTCTTCTTGCCCTTTCGGGTTTTTGGAATCATTTGCCTTCGAGAGCCCTGGACCTGCTCCAGTATTTTTGAGGTAGGAAACATGCAGAGGTTTGGTTCTTTATTGACTCCATCAGGTTCAGGTTACATGTTGGGGTATAAAATTATAAACAAATGGAAGGCATTTACATTTCTGAAGCGCTTCCAGTCCCCCCACTCCCTTGCTTCACTTAAAGGTACATCATCTTAAGTATTGCCTGATGGGAAAAGGGAGCCAGGTGGCTTAACCAATAAACAAGACATCCTTTTTTATTTTACCGTCTTCTGAATAAATGGCCTGCCTCGGGTTTCTGGCTGGAGTCCAAACTGAAGTTTCAGATGCAATGAGTTGTTTGGTCTCAGCTGAGTGCCTCAGGGAACAATCTGTGTCCCAAATCCATAGGTTTAAGCAATTATAATTTGGTAGTCTCAGTAATGTAATGGTCTCGACACCGAGCCAGCCCTCAACGTCCTGTCTTTACTGGAGAGGTCACCTCTACCCGGAGCTAAGTGGCGGCGGGACAGGAGAGGAGCGCTTGCAATAACCTTCCCAACAGCTCCACCAGTTCCCAGATCCTCAGCGACACAGTGAATCGACACCACGCGAAGAACTGATAACCAATGTGGTTGTTTTCTCCCAGAAGAGCCAAGCTGGCTCTTGAAAACAGCTCCGTTGCTATATTTATGACCGGAAAGTCGGGAAGTGGAAATCGTAAAGTCACATGGCTCTCATCAAGGCTAAAAGTTCCCCAGAGAGAGGAGACACCAGTCCTTGCTATGTCACATCTTGTCCCGGCGTATTTATCATAGGCCATCTTGCCCAACCTTCAAAGTGCCAAATAAAGATCGCAGACTTGGATGTGGCCGACGGGAAGGAATAGTTCAGGACAGCGAGGCCTTACAAGAGCCATTAACCACACTTGAGCCACTATGGAAGGATTTATCGTTATTATTTAGAAAGGCTACACATGTAACCATTATAGTTAACCTTAATCATGATGCCAAGCTGTTATGCCTTTCCCAATCATTCTCCTTCCAAGGGATTGCCACACACTTTACAAGACTGAAAGATAGACAGACTGTGCAGAGAGATCTTGTCACCCTGGACTAAAATGCAGCCGCCTCTGGTGCAGGATGCAACGCAGTGTAACACTGGGCGGTAACTCCTCAGCCTGAAGGGAACAACAGAGCATCTGATGGGAACCGCGGAGGACGGTCTGTAAACCATCCCAGCTGGGAACGAGGTCGGACACCAGAGCAACCCCCCCAACTGTACTGAGCCATGGGAGGGAGAGGAATTGTTGGGATACCTTGTTTAACACACAAGAAACAGATGATCTGCTAGGACCAAGGTGGAGGAGCGTTAGTCCAGTGCTGACTCAAGTCCCCTATCGATTGAGTGAAATTGCCTCTCCTAGCACCTAGATAGTTCCTCCATCCACCAGCTAATCCAGGCCACCACTAAAACGTGCCGTTATTTCTTGTTTCTATGATGATAGGACTAGACACCACTACCAAGATTTGTGGCCCGTTGTGCGAGGCACCGAACAAGTACACTGTAAGAAAGACTCTGATCCATAGAGCTCACCATCTAAGTAGGTGAAACAGGAAGAGCAATGAGCAATAGCGAAGTAAAGCAATGTGCCTGAGGTCACAAAGCTGACCAGTAGCAGAGCCGAGGTTAATTTCCCATCTTTGGACTCTGAATCTAGTTCCACATCCACTAGGCACCTGCCTGTAGGAAGTAGACGGGATCCCAGTGCAAGGTTGTACGATTGCAGGCTAACTGAACCTCTGAGAAGAGGGAAGGAAGAGCTCCCCTGCTTCTTGATGCTACAGTTCAGATTTAAGAGGCCAAATCCTCATTTAATATAGATTAGAATGGCCCCATCCACTTCAGTGAAAGTATGTCAGTAGACATCAGCTAGGAATCTGGTCTGTAAACCTTGATGAGAACGAAGAGCATTTAAGATGGGCTCCAAAGTGCAGCCTTCAAAGCCTAGGAGATTTCACTTCAATCACTGAGCTAATGATCAATATTTCAACTGCAAGTAATTTTGAAATGAGATTCTGCGGGAAGCATCTTCTCTGGCCACTGTGCCTTGGAAGCCATGGGAAGTCCTCATACACATGAATGTAAGCACTTGCACAAGTCATTGCAGGTTTGGGACATGAGTTGACATGAACTAACATTTTGAAAGTGGCTAAATCAACCCTCTAAAAGTGAATATCTTATTTTGCGGGGCTGCACATGCCCCAACACTCAAAAGTGCACACATCAAGCCTAATGACATGCATTTGGGGCAGTGACGACGTGACCGGTATTTATAGAAGGGTGTGGGGGGAAAGGCTGAATTCTCTGTGGTCCATACGAAGCCGCTTTTGAGATAGGTTATAATTTCCTCACATGTGCAGACCCTCTTACTGGTGTCCCTGCACTTTCCAGAACAGCCCTGAAGAGGTCTGCTACTGGTGTCCAAGAGGACAGCTTTCAACAATAAAGTTAGTCAAGCAGTGGAATAATTTGCCAAATCATTGACGTTCCAGTCCTGGAGAGGCTAGACCAAATAATTACACAAAGGGGATTCAGATGCCAAGTGTTATGGACCTGATGGTCCACAAGACCCTCCTCGTGTCTGCAGTCCATGGGCTAGATCTGCAGCTGATGTGAATCAGTGGAAGTCTGATTATTAGCTATGCCAAAGCAAAAGGAGTGGCCAATGTATAACCTTGGCAGCTAGTAGATTAGCAAATAGGAAGGACCCAAGGAGTAGAGATTCAGCTCCCATTTTAGGTGCAGACCCTGTCTGTGACATTAGGCGACTTGCCCAATCTACCCGATGCCTTAGTTTCTTCGCCTATGAAAAAGTTCCTTACCTTGCAGAACTATTACGGACTAAACCTCTTTAATGATCATAAAGGTGCTCAGATGCCATGGGGACAAGGGCCAGACAAATTCCTAGATAGCTTTTCTAGCTAATTGCATTTCATAATACCCTTTCAGAAGGGTTTTATTTGTCTACAAAATAGGCTGCATCGGCCCAAGAGTGGGAAAAAGCCACTGAACACTTATTCACTACTCTCTTGCAAAGAAAAAATAAAATCCACAACATTCAGAACAGATACAAGTGCTCACGGGAGCCTTGAAACAATTTTTTTTTTGGTTAGCTGTGATGTTGCCTGTAGCTCTTTATGGGCCCTTTTCAAGCATCAAAGCTCAGATTTGTTATATTGAACCTGGAAAGCTTCAAAAAGTTTTTTTTTTTTTGGTAAATTAAAATTTTTAAAAAAATGAAGATACCAAATGCTATGAAGCAGTGGTATTTTTAAAGATGGGAATATGCTTTGATGCTCCTTCCCCCCACCCCATACATCACCCCCAACAGAGTTTTTAATGCTGCAGAAGAGAAGGGGGATGGGAAAAACCAAATAAGACATAAATTGTCTTGGTAAACAAGTAAATAGTGTCATTTAACTCTTCCCCCTACGGCTCCTTGCTGGAGCCCTGAATGAGTTTATGGCAGGTCTCCGCCAAAAGACCCCCCTCCCTGGAAACAGAGGTGAGACCTCAAAAGCCATTGTCTCTTTAGTTAATTAATTGAGGTAATATTGAGTTGAGCTTTGCTTCTAAGTTCGAGGAACCCAGCTGGGGGCAGCAGGCTCTTGTTTGATGCCATGAATACGGTGGAATGAGCTCCAGGCCCTGCATTAAAATCCAAAATCATTTAAACATTCCTGGGGGAGGAGGAGGAAAAAAAAAAACCCTTAAGCCCAGTTTATACAGCTTTACAGCAGGGACGGGCTTGCTCCACACAGTCACAGGAGGGGTTTCTCCTTTTGCATCTCACACCACGCCAACCCCTGTGGTACCCAAGCAAAAAACCGGCTCCATCTCAGCTGACCTGGTTTTTCGGACTAACTAGGGGGTGGGCATTTGATTTTCAAAACTTGGAGCATGCTCTGGACAAACAGAATCAGTATAAAATCTGCTAACCAGCCGGTGTGCAGGGCTGGGTTTTTCTGTACCCTTCTTTTCGTTGGAGAAGGCAATGCTTTGTGGCAACGTGAGGCCCTATGAGCCACTGATGACAACCAAAGGCCATATCCTGAGATCTGCGGGCAAAATGTCCACCGATGTCAGAGGGACGTGCCTGTGTGAAAGCTGCAGTATTCAAAGCCAAAAAATAAGTGAGCGTGCACTGAGGTCCGAAAAACACCTGAGTCCACCTCCCAGCTCTCTGCTACTGATCTTTTGTATCATCTTGGGCAAGTCCCTTTGCTTTGGCTGCCCTCCTACTCCTTATCTTGCCTATTTGCACTGTAAGCTCTTTGGAGCAGGGACAGGCTCTTGCTATGTCAAAAATCTGGCATGAAGGGGGCTCCATTTTGACTGGAACAAATCAAACAACATAGTAGAAACAACAGCATTTACTAGCATAACTGCACGCCAGCCCGACATACTCGCTCTGCTCCAGCCCTCCTTCTGGATGCTGTCCACCAGTTTTAATATGATTTGATATATTTGTTTTAGATCCAAAAAGAAACTTAAATAAATAAATAAATAGCACAGTGCAGGATTTTGTATTTGCAGCTTGCATGGTCTTTGTGGGTTTGAACCTCTCCCCCCTCCCATGTACTGGGTATTACTGGCATTTGCTGTGTTAAGTCTAATTTAGTTTGGTATCTTCTCAGGGGAGAGGCTGGCTCTCATTCGTATTTGTCTGCAAAGTGCCAGGCACACCAATGGCACTGTATAAATAACAGTGATCATAAATAGCTAAAAAACACCTGCTGGTTTGGAATTGGCAACAAGTGATAATCCTGTGAGCAGTGAAATGGGAAGTTTGGAAATCTGCTAATTGGCGTGGTCGCCGGTCTCTCCTGTGTGAATAAGGGGGCTTGAGTCTCTGTGTTTATGTTTTTCGGGGCTCTTTTAATGCCTCAGGTAGAGACTTCTGGGGCAGATATTACACAAAATCTGTCTGTCTCACCTCATTTTAGTCCTTCGTCTTATTTTGGCTCAACTCACGGCTCCTTGAGGCCAGGGAGCCCGATGAAAAACCCACATACAAATACCAAGGTCTTTGCAAAACCCCCAAACAGAACCTGCGGCTCCAGCTCCTACAAACACGTCTGCACGTGCTGAGCGTTGTGCAAGCGAGTGTGTCCAGTGAAGTCAATGGGGCTCTTCAAGTGAGCAAAATGAAGCATGCAGGCATTTGTTTTCAGGGCCAAGACCGTAATTTCTTCTCGCATAAGACTGCATTCTGCTTGCTTTACTCATACAAGTGACAACCAGGATTGGGCACGTATATAGAGGCGGGTTTTGAAGGAGGGGGAGGATTGCTGGTGGTGGGGGACTGTGCCCCTCTTTTTTTTTTGAACCTGTCGCAAACTCAAAAAGAGTTTTAAGGTGAAAATCCCTGAATTGCCAAGGGTGGCTTACACTCAGGTTTTGCTGTCAGAAGTACTGACCCTCCCCAAATCCGGAGCAGAGGGAAGTGTACCTCTGGCCAGGGGAGCAAAAAATCATCTGTCCACAAAGCGATGCACAACGTGCCTCCCGCCAGCTCCCAAAGGCAGGCTTCTGCAAAACTGGGCTGCTTCAAGTCCCAGCTGAAGGCCTTTCTTTTCTTCTAGCTTTTTAAATGCCTCTGTCTCAATGTACCAGGCACGGTAGCTTCTAGGAGCATGTCCCTGTGCTTATGCCTTGTTATTTAACTCTGCAATTATTGTACCACTCTGTATAACATTTGGGGTTGCAGTTGGCATGCCAGACTCTGCAGGAAATAGAGGCCCAATCCTGCGAAGTACCGCAAGTCAGGCTCTGGGCAAGATCAACTCCACTTTTGACTCCTCCGAGAGACAAGGAATAAGGTCACATTGATGCACTGAAACAATTCAGGCCCTTCGTTCTGCGGCATAAATAGCACGAGAGCTGCATAAACTCGATACAAGTGTTTGGTCCTTTCTGCTAGGCATTTGGGTGTGGGATGAGCGCAGTTCTTCGGATACCATTGAACTAATTAATTTGAGCCGATGTCTCCCTAACTGGGAAACTCTTCTGGTTTTTCGCTCAGTATTTCTTTTTCCTCCCCCGTCGCTGCTTTTTTTTTTATAGCCTCAGTTTGCCCTTGTGATTTAGTCTCTGCTCAGGTCATCTCTCTAGGGGTACTTGTCCTTTTTGAAAGCGCTAAGTACAGGTTACAAGGGTCATAAGTCACAGAACCCCCTTGAGGGAAGTTTGACTTTAGTCAGCCATGAAATAGCAACTGTTCCATTGAGGAGGAGAAAGGGATGTGTGATTTTTTTTTTTATTATTATCATCAGTTGACCTTCCAACCCGGCACTCAGAGCTGTCTCTCGTTAGGATTGTGTAAACAGGCATATGGCCTAGCGATCACCAGAGTGTAACTGTAGCAATCCATCATGTGAATTATCACTGCAAGACCTTCTCGCCTCCGCACCCTCTCAGGCAGCTACTGGCCAAGAAGCACCCACCGGGCAGGGCTCCCGGTGGAGTCGCTCCAAATTTGCACCGATGGAGCCGAAAGCAGAGCCTAGTCCTGCGCCTATCTGTGATGCATGCAGATGGGGATCACGGGGACCCTTCAGATTGACAAAGGAAACTTGGAAGAACTTAAACAATAAATAAAGTCTTTAGTTCAGGCTGGAGATCTCAAGACAAAAAAATGACGGCTTTCTGGCAACCTGAAATCTCTCATGGGCTATTTTTTGTTATAAGCTATTTTGAGGGCAAAAGTATTACAAGATCTGCTCTTCTCACAGTGGTTCTGCCGTGCAAGAGCTACAATCCCCATGCATCATAAAACGTAAATGCAAAATTATTAGCACACTCCCCCACCACACACACACTTTTAAAATTTAACCTTAGCTAAGTCAGCAGGAGAGATGGGAGAGTGTGTAGAAAGGCTCGAGGGGAAATGCAGGGATACGCACAGGTCAACGAGATTTTAAAAAGAGACGGGAGTTATAGAGTGTGTAAGAAGCGATTCAACGCTGATATTAAAATCGTGCTACCAAAATACCGCTCCACTCCTCCTCTGAATTTGCCTGGCCACTCTCTGAACCCGGTTCTCTTCTTAGATCCAGCATTAGAAATTGGGAACAATTCATTTTCCCAGCGACACGGACACACTAGTGGAAGTAGCAGCAGCCGACCCTGGGTGAAAGCCTAGCTGTACTGAAGTTGATGCCAAAACTACCCCTTAACTTCACGAGGGGCCTGGCTTTCACCCTCTGCATTTCTCCTGCTGAAAGAGGGCCGGTGGTCCAAAATCGGGGTCTCGTACAGCACTGTTGCTTAATTGCTCAATACCGTGGGAAGCCCCCAAACCTGTTTTGATGCAGTTGCACATGGGATGAGGCAACTTCTCTGGATCGGTGATGTTAAAGCCCCTGCACTATTCCTGCTGCCCTATTTCTTTCTTGCCACATTCTTACTCCACGTCTCCCTCTCCCCTCAGCCTCCTGTCTTTGCCCCAAAGAGCCAGTTGGCCTGAATCATCTCTGCCATGGGAAAAGGATGCACCAGGCGCTGATTTTAAAACCACTTCTACAATTACCGCTCCCCTCTACCCCTCTTTCCAATGTACCCAGTATTTCCCAAAAAATCAAATATCAGCCTTAAAAAAACCCTAAACCAACCCCCCCTAAAAAAAACAAACCTCCAAGCCAAAAACAACCCTATTATTTAATTTAAACCTCAAGAGGACCCTTAAACAAGCAGGCCCTAAATCGCCATTTTAACAACAACAACAAAAACTTTGCTGCTGCTGGCCATCATCTCAGCCGACTGGCTCGCAGAGGTTTGGGGGTCTGATCTGTAGCATATGGTGCAAAGCAGCAGCACATTGGGTCGGGGTGGAAAGGAGGAGGAGGAGGAAGAAAAAAAAAAAACAACGGACATACAAAATCCTAAGCAGCTATTTATTCCTCCCCCTGCAGATGTACATTAATGCAGGAGAAGTAGGGGGAACAGACCTTTCGGTTGGAAAAAGAGAAACAGCACTCCTTCCTTTTAACATGCTGTTGTCTGGCTTGATCTTGTCACTGCAAAGGAGCCCATTGAGAGGTATTCATGCATCTGCCTTCAAGGGACAATGGGACCCTAGTTTATAAACTGGCTGTCCAGTTGCCTGCAGCCTTTAGTCCTTTTGTTTTCGCTTCTCTTAATAAACTTTTTGGGGGAGTTCATCAATACGCTTGAATAGCTGATGCTCTCATTCTCAGGGAGGGGAAGAACAGAAGGGCTCGGGGTTTCTTATACATACACACACACACATATATATATATATATAAATGATATATTAGGGGTGAGTGTATTTTTTCTAGAAAGGGAAAAGAGGCTTGAAAAAGCATCCAAACCCCTTCTTGGAAAGAAAAACAAGTCCCAAATCATCCCCCAACGCTGAGAGAGACCGGGAAACGTGCAGCGTTTAACAGCCCCAGCCTCCCCCTTCCCTCTCCCGCAGGCGGGCTGCATTCAGGCGGCCGCACGGAGCTGATCTGCCCCGGCCCCGGCCGCGGCCCCGGCCCCGGCCCCG
>NW_017729014.1:20019982-20025722 GCF_001723915.1 Gavialis gangeticus
GGCGGCTCCTCCCGGGACAGCCCGGCCGGCCCCGGGGCCTGGCCTGCGGGAGGGGCTGGAGCTGAGCAGGGGCTCTCCCCATGCAGCCCTAATGAGTGTTGACAAGTTTAATGAGTTTGTTTGCAAAAAAAAAACCCCTCAACAGATGCACTGGAGGGATGGGATCGGGCCCCCGGACCTGTCCGGAGATCTCCATCCCTCCTGGCAGCGGGGGCAAGGATCGGGCCCCCGGCTGGTCCCGGGGGGCTGGGGAGTAGTCTCGGTGCCAGTGGGGATTGCATCCAAACTCTTGGCTTTTTTACCCCCCCCCAGCCCCTTGCTGGGGGCAGCAGCCCGGCGCGGGGTGAAGGTCGTGCTAAGTCGCAGTCTGACTCGGTGAACTCTGCGCCGGGCCGGCCCGAAGGGGCTTCTCCAGCCCGCTCCCTTCCCCCGCTTTCCAATTTCTCCACTTCCTAGGTCTCTCCATTGTTCCCCTCCAAACAGCTGCTGGTGCTAATCTGTCGGCGATTTGCAATCAAGGGGGAAGAAATGCCCACACCCTAGAGCGCTCCAATATGAAGCGGGCTGGGAGCCCCCGGGAAGCGAACAAAACCCACTTATTGAACTCAGTTTGACTCTGAGCTTCGCAGGTACCTCTCAATCCCCACTCCCCCCCTGCAGAAAGCCGTGGAAATTAGGCTCACGGGTCCCCAGCCCCGAGTTTTGAAAGGTTAAACTCCCCTTCCCTCCTCCTCTCTCCTGGAAGTCAGGCCAGGCCGGGAATTAAAAGCGGTTTAACCCAAAGGACGGTTTAAAAGGGACCCGGGGGGGGGAGAGAGAGAGAGGTCAGGGGGGAGTTTCCATGCTGAGGGCAGGGGGGGTAGGGGGCTGCCCCTTGAAACCAGGCACACAAAGGCCTGGTGCATGTGCATGGCCTGGACACACGTGCACATCACCCCGCCGCCTCCTGCATCCTCCTGGGTTTCTAGTCTGTCTCTCCCCGCAAAGAAGAAAGGCGCAGGCCCTCCTGATGCACCTGAAGAGCATCTGCATGGATGCAGGTCAAATGCCCAAATCGGGCTCCTCAAGCTGGCGCCCTTGGGCTGGCTGTCCAGGCCCCTGTGCCCGGCTGGGAAGTGACCCGGAGTGTTTCTCTGGCATTTATTAATATGCTGCTTGAGCTCTGAAGGGGGGAAACCCATTAGCCCTTGATAGTCTGACACAGATTGTATCTGGCCTGCAGCCCTGCTACCAGCCCTGCGGACCCTTTATTGGTTTACTTAGGTGTTAATCCCTTAACAATCAAGTTGTCTGACCATGCAGCCCTGTCTCTATTCTTGTTTACATCTAATTATGGCTCTGAAATGCCACTTCCCTTTTGCTCCCTCTTCAAACAAACTTTCATTTGAGCAGGTAAAAAGCCCACTCCCTCCTCCCCACCCCACCCCTTCTCCTTTGCCAGGGTATCCCAAGGAAGCAATTGAAGATAATTAAGGCAACACTAAACGCTGAAGCCTCTTGGGTCATCTCTGCTATGTCCAGGTGGCTGGAGAGGCAGGTTAGATGGGGATGAAAGAGGAAAGGAGGTGGTGGGGGAGTGAATCTAAGCTGTTCAAACGACTTGCACCTCCTCTCTGGTGGCAGTCTTGCTTCCAGGCGAGGGTGGCTGATGGCCTCCCCAAACCTGACACACTCCCCATCTAAGACAACCGGTGGCTGGGGAAGATTCAGGCCTCCGGGCATGACCTTTGGCAAATCCTGCCTGGTCTTGCTTTTTGGGCGCTGGAGGGAGACCCCCAAGGGACTGCATTTGACTTTGCCCCCATTGGTGCCCAGGAGAGGAGGGCACGGCAGAGACTGCTTTGCATCGGGCCTGTACGGAGCCTCACTGTCCTCCTTATCTGAAGGCAGCAGCTCTCATCCCAGTGTTACAAGCATCTTGGAGATGCACTTAATTGAAGTAAGTCTCCGAAACTCCAGGAAACCAGCCCAGAGCCACGTAACCAAGTCAGCAGCCAGGGCCAACAAAGGCACTTTTATTTGCAGAGGGTGGCAAGGACCCCATATGTCACCCCTGCCCCAAGAGTCCTGCCTGGCCGGGGTTAACAGCTCGGAGACCTGCGCCAGCTCTGGGACTGCGACTTGGCAGAGATAGTGTCTCAGCCCCGGGGCAATTCTTCTAAATCAATTTTCAAAACAATCAGTTTAGGGGCTTTTAATTAAGCTTTAAACCCCTGGTTAAAAATAGCAGTTTACTTCTCTGGGATGCTAGCAAGGCCCTGCTCTGAAAATAAATGAGGGAGGATGGGTTTGCGGCCTACTGGGACCCAGGGAAACACAAACAGATCTTGATGGTACGGCTCAGCCTGGGAGAATTTTTAATCCGTGCTTTTTTTGCATTCCCTGCCAGCCCTCGCACTGCCCCTTCCCGCTGGAGATCCGGATTTGGTCCCAGGCATTTCTCTAGGGCTGATCAAGAGTTACAAGTTGGAGAGAGACCTACCCAGTCAATAACCCCGGGCAGGCCAGGAGTCAGACTACTTTGTGCTCCCTCCTTGTTTTCCTTTTTGTAGCCGCTAGCTCCCAGTGGGGATCAGGCCACCACTGATGGGCGCCGTGCAGTCAGAATCGGGCCGGCTGCGCTGGGTGCTGTACCCAGGGATTGCAAACCCTGGCCCCTTGCCCCCAGCTAGGAGCCCAGCAGGTTGGCAGCCCGTTTGGGTGCTCTATGCGCAAAAGTCCCTGTGAAAAGGGTGGTTGTGCCCAGCGCAGGGGCACGGGAGAAGAGTACCCGCTGCCACCCTGAGCTGGAAAGAGCGAGCTAGGCCCCAGGGTGCTGGGCTCTCTCCCCTGTTGCAGAGGGATCCAGCTCAGCACATCTGCAAGGCTCCTTCCCACCCCACCCCCCTTTTAAGTCTTTTGCAAATGAAGCTGGGAAAATAAAAAGGAGCCAGGCTTGTGGTCTGGATCCCCCCCTGCCCCCAGCCCTTCGTGCCTGGGGTGCAGGCAGCCCGAGGGGAGCTGAGGATGGGGGCTGCACTCCCCTTTCCCTCCATGCTCTTGGCTCTGACACCTCTTCCCCCCTCCCCTCAGCTTTAATCCTGCTAGAAGTGGCTTTCCCCATGCTCCAGGGGCTGGCACCCCGGGGATGGCCCGAGGGGAGGCAGGGACCCGGGGCGGTGGGTGGCATCCTGCCTGCCCCCCTCTCATTCCCAGCTGCAAACCGGAGTCACTCCCCATCCCCTCCCATTCTCCCGGCTTGCCCACCCCAGACCCCGGCCGCACAAGCTCCGGGGGCTATTGGGAAAGTTGCCCCCCGGGGGGTTGCTTTGGCTGCCCGTTTGCTCCTTCCCTTGGCTTCTGCACTGGCTTCTCCCCCCCTGCACCTCCCTCCCCCCTCCTCAGATCTCAGCGTGTTTGCTCTTGACTTCATCCACTAAGTCAATAGTTTGAAGATGCCCTCATCCTCCGAGCCCGGAGCCCCCGTGTCCCCTCCCTGTTTTCTTCGGAGGATAATGGTGCCCTTTTGTTGTGTAATCAGCCTCCCGAGGGGTCGGGAGACAGATAGAGATTCTTGGCATTTGTCGGTGAAAATGAAAGCAGGATTAGGCAGAGGCGGCTGCACACTCCATGGTAAAGGACAACAACTATTCCCCCATTGAAAGTCCCATTCTGGTTTGGTTACTTTATCTTTAAAGTTGTTTGTATTTCTAAAGTGCCCATTGATGCACTCAGAGAGTGTAGCAAGCTGTAAAGGCCTCACTTCAAATGAAAGGAGGACACAAAAAAAAAGGGAGGTGAAGGGGAGAAAAGGCGGGGGGGGGACAACAAAAAACAAAACCCCAGAATAGGCGGCGAGGGGGGAGGAAAAGAGTTAAAAAAAAAAGAAAAAAAAGATCAAATTCAGCCTTGTATGAAGTTTAAAATGGAAGGGGAGTCATAAAGTCACAGCAGCGCCCGGCTTGTTTCTGGGGGCAGGAGATGTTTCCACTTTCTCTCCTTCCCGGGCTGCTTGAACCTGGCTTTTTCTTTCTTTCTTTTCTTCCCCCTTCTTTAAATTACAATCTAAATATTTCCTCTCCCGCATGCTTAGCTGCCTGATCTGTTTTGACTGGGAGATTCAGGTCTCGGCAGGGGGGGAAACACTTGACTCCTGGCAAACAAATTCTGAACTTCCCCCGATTTCGGGGCTTTGCCTCAAATCGCCAGCGACTGCCGAAGGAGAGCGTTAGAAACCCCCTGCCCTCCTCTTGACAGAGATGTGCCGAGACCCTGCAGCCCAGCCTAAATGGGGATGATCATTCATGCTAACCTTCAAGCGTTTTCCCTTCAGAGGCTAACAATGCCACCCCCCCCCAAAAAGAAAGAAAATTATCACTCCCACGTAACGATTTGGAGCTATTTCTTTCTTGAGTTGCATTTTGATCTTGCAAGTTCTCACACATCTCTAGGCATATTTCCCCCCTTCCTCCTAAAGACACAGAGGATGAAAAAAGTGCTTTTTCGTTAAAAAAAAAAAAAAGAGAATTTTTAATTTTTTTAAAAGTTTTCTGCTCTCTTTGCTGAAGTGCGAGGGATGGAAATAGCTGCCTACCCGCTGCGAGGATATTCAGCTCCTTGCAAAAAAAAGGGGGGGAGAGAGAGAGAGAGAGAGGGGAGGGTTTGTGGTTGGAATGAGATTAAGGGGAAAACTCCAGGAAAAAGCAACAGAGCAACAAGGTACAAACCAAATATTCCCATTCTAGGGGAAGAAAAAAAAAACCCTAGAAAAAATAGCTTCAAATAGCTCAATTTGCTGCTCTTGAGCATCAAACAATCATCGCGTCTCGTTTGGAAGAGTTAAAAAGCACTACTTTCTACACGGAAATAACCACTGCAACGAGAAAGCGCCGGCATTTCAGCAAAGGGATCGGGTTTTTAAAAAAAATAAAATAAATCCCCGGCTCTCCTTTCACTGCCAGCATCAACTTTAGGCTCCCGCTTCAATCGGGGCACCGACTCTTAGGCTGGGCAATTTCCAATATACAAAGGTTGCGAGCTATTAATTCCCCCCCTCCCCAAATTCCTATTCATGTCAACGCGTCTTTTCTCTCTTTTCTGGCAATCAAATGTGTTGGAAACAATTGTATCGCATTTAAACATGAGGATCTCCTGACATCGAGCTGTCCTTTGTGGCTTCGCCCTCTCTTTTAAAAGCGTCGGTAAATAGAAAATAATTCGTGCTGTCAACAATTTTATCTTTCATAATCGTGGTAAGGGCTCGGGTCTGGTCCGGCGGCGCATTTCCTCTCTCCCTTACAACGACAACAGCAAAAGGGATTTCCTCCCCCCCCGCACTTCAAAAAGTTGCAAAAAAAAAAAAAAAAAAAAGATAAAATTAAAAATGCTCTTTCAGACCCAGGCAAGTGGATCTGTTTTAAGAAAGGCTTAAAGAAAAGAAAAAAAAAGCAGGAAAAAAAATGAACCCAATTTTTCCCCCCACTACTTGCGGGAAAAAGTTGCCCCGCTCCCCATCATCTTGTTGATTCAGCTCTGTTCCTCCTTTAATTCCCAATACATATGCAAATCGAGTCATCCTCATAACCTCCCCCCCCCCCAAAAAAAATATATATTACAATCATATTCTATTTTTCTCTCTCACTCCAGTGAAAATTGCGGCAGGTCGGGGGAAGCGCTTCTCCCCATTTCGTTGCCCAGCTCTTCGCTGGAGAATAGCAAAATCATGGTTAAAAGAAAGAGATGTATTTTATTCCTTATTCTC
>NW_017729014.1:20030722-20032585 GCF_001723915.1 Gavialis gangeticus
TTTTTTTTTTTTTTTTTTTTTTTTTTTTTTTTTTTTTGAGCCGAGGGTTTGCAGGCGCGGGCACCGGGGACGGAGACAAACGCGTGATTAAAAGGCGTTCTGGTAACACGCAATTTCGGGAGAAGTCTGGGAGCGGAATTGATTAGCATGATTAAACATCGGACCTCATTTCCCATTTCCACCACTTAGGCATGATGACAATTAGCAAAGGAGGAATGGGGGGGGGGGGGGAAGAGATATAAAATCAGCTCCAAACCCACCCCCACGCCAACCGGGAGGAGAAACTGCCTTTGCCCTAGGGCAGAAGCAAAAACCCGCCCTGCTCTTGGGGGGCTCGACATCCCCGAGCATCCAGGAGTGCGGAGAAGTCCAGCACCTCTGCCAAAAAAATAAGCCGCCCCTTGCCCAGCTCTCCAGGGTCATCCCGGAGCCCAGAGACAAGACTTTCATAACTAATTTCTCCCCCCCTCCTCCCCTTTCTCTTCTTGTTTTAAAGAAGCCACCAGGTCACTTTGATCTGCGATCTTTAGGGTCTCCGGACAAAGAAGCCAGTGAAGGCTAAAAGACTAAAGTGTCTCTAAAGTGTCCTCCCTCCCCCCCCGCCCCAGCTTCTGTACCTAAACCGAGAAAGGACCCTTGCGAAAAACAGCCCTGCCCTCAGTGCTCCTCCAGGGTCAGGCAAAGTGCTTCCTTCCAATTTTAGAAACAGCCAGGACCACAGCAACAACCAAAAGGGGAAGGAAAAAAAAATCAGAGAAGAGTGAAAATCAAGCAGGGCTTCCTCTCCTTGAACAGCGCCCGGGGGCAGGGGACAGTGCGCTTGAAAGAGGAGCGGGTGTGTAAAAATAGTTGGCTCTCCCACCCCTGCACATGGCAGCAGATTGCTCCCAGAGCCCGCAAACCAGCCCCCAGCCCCCCCACCGCAACACAGGTGCAGGTCACCCTGAGCAGGGCTGAGCTGCTCTTTGCTCCAAGATTTTGTCCGGAGTCGCTGGGTTGAATACACCCCTCTAGGGCTAGGGCTCTTTTTGGAGGGGTAGGGGCAGATTGCCTTGCTCCTAACCCCAAGGAGCTCCCGTGTGTGCAGCAGGTGTAGCTGCAGAGGGGAGCCCGGCTGCGGGGGGGGGGATATTGCCAGATTTCCTAGCCTTTTCCTGGAGAGGCTTCATGTTTTAAAAAGAAGGGGGTGGGGGACTTTCCCTTTCTAACGTGATCCCCTCCTTCCCATAAAGGAAGAAGCAACTAAGGATGTGCATTAGACGCTTTGATGTCTTCCAAAGCACTTTCTTTTTCTTTTTTAACCACGTAAAGGTAGTGCAGCCGATGCCGGGAGCGGGCAGAGCAGACCCGGCTGCACTGGCTCGTGCCCCTTATAACCACACAACACACACACATGCCGTCTCTGTATGAACACAGACGTCTCCCCCCGGACAGATATTTTATGAATGAGCAAAAATCCCCCCCCCCCTTTTCCTATATGTATTTTATGAATGAGCCAAGATCTCCCCTCCGCGCACCCCCGACGAGCTCCTCTGGCTGCAGCCACTCTCCCCGCAGCGCCTATCACCAGAAACGGCCCTTTTCAACAATTCATCGCAGGACCCAGAGCCATCCAAGCAAGTAATGTGTAGCCTCAGATCTAGTGTGTCCCACAAGACAGAGCGCCTGCTAATTAATAGACAGTGATTCCTGAAAGCAGCCCTAGCAGTCTGTAATATGATGAACTTCCTTTGTACCGGTGTCACCACAAATGTTTCTGATAAGGAAAAGCATCCAAGGATCAAAGACTATAAGCTTCTCAATTTCCTCAAGCTGCCTCTACTTTTCCTCACCTACTTTTTCTTTCTTTTCTTCCCCCCACCC
>NW_017729014.1:20037585-20041064 GCF_001723915.1 Gavialis gangeticus
TGCTCCCCGCTGCTTGCTGCCAACACCGCTGGCAGCATCTGCAGGCAGTCTGCGATCGCCGCTGGCTGCCACCGACCACCGGTCAGCGCTTACCCCCACCCCTCCCTCTTCACTCTCCCCAGCGAGCTGAGAGCCGCTCTCTCCCTCCTGGCAAGTCCGAGGGCTCCCGGGCTGCAGCGGGTCACCCCCGCGCCCCCCGGAGATGCAACCCTTGCACCTTCCTTTCGCAAACCCTGGTCCTCCTAGGTGCTCGCTCGCTCTCCCTCTCCCCGCACCTCTCCTCCACTCCGGATGACAAATGTCTTTATAAACAGGCATGAGCTGACATCTAATTTCTTTTGTGGCCAGATCATGCCAAGTGCAGCGCAGGAGTGCAACCTCCCTCCCCGCCCCTGCACCCGTGCACGGTGCACCCAGCCCCTTTAGACCTGCAGCCATTGCAATGGAATAAGAAATGTCATTTAATAAGGAAAGGCTCCCGGGTGGGAAATCAAGCGACTTGATTTGGGAAGGGCCCCCTTTCCTGGTCAGCGTGACACCCTCCCCAACGCCCACCTCCACGGCTCAGCTACCTCTGGGGCTGCTCAGGTCTGGGGACAGCTGATAGCTTTGGCTGCCCGCCCACCCCCCAAAAAAGAAAGAAAGAAAGAAAAAGAGATTAAATGCCGAAGCAAAATTTGAGGAAGGGGGCGATTCATTGTAATAAGCTTTTATTTTTTATTTTTTTTTAAAGCGAGCGTGTCTGCCTGTAGCGGCTCAGCCGCTCGGGTTTGGGGAGGGTCCCTTGTTCGCTTATTTCTTGGGCAGCAAAGGTGCTTTGGGGGAGGCTAGCCCCTCACCCCGCAGTGCCTTACCGCTTTAAGGCTAGTGCGATATATGCTTTACAATCCTGCCATGTAAATTCCACTGAAAAATTTGGAAAGCTTGGGGGGGGGGGTTGGAAGTGGGGGAAGGGGGGGAGAAAGGGGAGGTTAATCCGGGTTTAATGCTATGATGCAGTCACAGGACCAGGGCTAGGCTGATTGTGTTATCTCTTCCCAACATTTGGGTCTCCCATATTTCACCCAGCCAAATAGCTGCGAGAAAAAAGTGCGTATGGAGGCAGTCCTGACGCCTCAGGAAAATATGTTATTAATATCTAAATAACTTCCCAATACTGTCTCCAAATCTCCCCTTCGCCACTCCAGCTGATGGATTCGTTTGAAGTGTTCTCCCGTCTCATCTTTTCACTGTCTCTCCCTCTCGCCCCTTTCAGAGCCAGGCTTATTTCAGACGGGTAAATATCTAATTCCTTTAACCACACTGCAGACACGTCTCCCTCTCTTATTTACAATTCTCATTTAGGGAGATCTGTACACACGAGAAGCCCCCCCCCGTCCCCTGCCCGCAACCTAGCTCCTCCGGTGCAGGTACGGGGGGTGCCGGGGCTGCGTGTTTCCAGCACACACTCGCGTGTACCTGGAGCAGAAACACGCGTCGCTTGTCACATAATTGCATGTCTTCCCACCCCAGCCCCTGGATTAGAAATACCTACCTTGCGTTTGCCTTCCCCTCGCTGGTATCTCAGGGCACCTATCTCGCCCGCCCCACTCGGGACCACGGCTATCTGCTTTCTATTCTTCCTGGGATACAGCTGCATCTCTTTCCCCTCCTCCCCGCCTTGAAATCTCCGCGGACCAGACCTGCCTCTGCTCTCATTGCTCGTGCTGGGATACCGCAGAGCGCACTGCCTCTTCCCAGGTATCACAGATATCTGCTCTCTGTTCCTCCCGGTCTGTAATTGCCGCTCCCCACCCGACCCCACCGCCTTCAAACCCCGGATCGTTGCAGCCGGCCTCCACTTCCCTTCCCCTTCCCCTTCCTGGTGTGTGATGAAACCTTTGCTCCCCCTTCCAAAACCCCCCTGGATCAAAACCATCTCCCTTATATTATTCCCCTTCCTGCCGCATAATTGAACCTCCCTCCCCGCATCCTTGTCTTAAGTTTGTTTTTTAAAATGTCTTGTATTAGATTATACTCGTTTATTCCCCCTCCAACCTTATCTCTCCTCCTCTCTTCTCTCCTTCCCGTCACACTTGATTTGGGAAGGAGTTTATCTTGCAAACATTTGCCTACTTTGTTTATGTAGACCAGGTTCTGCAGCTACTTGTTCCCGAAAGCCACTGTTTGCCTTTGTAATTGTTATCTGTGTTTATTGTTGTACCTCATTTGTCTCAGCTTTTTTTGTGACATGTAAGCTCTGTGTGTGCTCACATACAGCCCCCCCGTCCTCTCCCTGATTTTTTTTTTCCTCCCCTCCTCTCTCCCTCTCTCTCGCTGAAATATGCACAGAATAACTGAGCCTAAAGCCAACGAATTGCCTGACACCATCCTATCTTCCTCCTGCCCCCTATTATGAGCTCTGATCCAACTCGGAACACCGGCAAATCCCGCCTGGTCTCTGTTTGATTAGATTGCCAACCTCCCGTAATCCCCTGATTTGATGAAGTGTCTCTTCCCCCCTTTCCCTTCTAAACATACATTTACAGAGAAAGCGCTTGTTGGTTTTAAATCAATGCAGATTGTTTGCTGATAAATGGACTGATGCCCTAACCCCCCCAACACACGCACATACACACTCCGAGCCTGGAAAACAACACCGCTTTCCAGGTGCGGGGGGGAAAGTGTTACTAGAGAAAGGAGGCGGGGGGGGGGGGTCCTCTTCTTTCTGCTGCTTCATTCACTCCTAATTAAATTTGGCAGGTCCTTGTACACCCAATCCCAGCAGCTCCCTTCGGCGTCGCGGAGGCTCCGAAAACCACAGCAGCAGCGAGGACTGCTGCCAAATTAAATTGTTACCACCTTGAGCTGCAAGTGTGCGGGCGTCCGCACCCCGCCCGCAGCCCCCGGTGCTGCTCACACCTGTGCGCGGCTCCCTTCTCCATGCACGACCCAGGACGGCTCCCCCGTGGCCCAGCGCTGTCCGAGGGCTGGGCATGAGGCTGGCCAGGTGTACGGCCGGGGACAACCCGGGCCCTGGGGAAGGGCACCTCTCCCTGCCCGGAGACGGATAACGGGACCCGCTGCACCGTGGTGCATCGCCTCCCCTCGCCGCGCTGCAACGCGGCCGCCTCCGGCGGTCCGCAGAGATCCCCGTGCCTTTTCCTAGGAAAAGGGCCTAAAGAGCAGCGTGTAAATACGCGCGGAGGGTATTTGTTCCCTAGAAATACAGCGAGCACTGTGTTTATACGTCTCTGTACAGACTTTGTGGGGGGCGGGGGGAGATAAAGAACTAAGTTATAACACAGGGAAAATGGACTAACTTCCCCTGCCTGCTGGTCTGGCTTGGCCCTTGCTCGTACGATTATCTTCCTATTACTATTAACTCGTCAATGGCTTCAACAAACCTCTCCCCGCGCCCCTCCTATTTCTATCGATTTTGGAGCTTTTGAGATGCCAGCGTCTGGCTGCAATTAATACCTTTTGCTAGTTTGCACGAC
>NW_017729014.1:20041352-20041850 GCF_001723915.1 Gavialis gangeticus
AAAGGACTGAGCATCTGCCATTTCAGTGGTCCAGGTATACACAAGCCTGTAGGGAGCTACCCCCTTCATAAGACCTGTATTTTATTTTCTGTTTTTGACTTCCCTTCTCTGTGCTGCTGCATCATTGGTGTCTATTACTCTTTGCATCACAAGATCATCTCAGACCTCCAATGGGAAGTACTAAATCACAGTGCAGTAACAACATTGCCATAGTGATATAAGTAAATACACCCACTAAGAACCCAAGACTAAGCTCCTTGAAGCAGTGACCTCCCCAGCAGTACGAATAATAAATAATAACAGCCCAAATAATAATAACTCGGTCTTAACAAGGATAAAAAAAAAAAATAAGTGAAGCCTCATGAATATATGCCCAGGGCTAGCTGGAGTGAGCCGTTTAAAGATGAAAGTGCAGAGAAATAAAGGCTCAATTTAATCTGCCTTAAAACCCTTCAACTTAACGTTTGTGCTTGGAACTCAGAGAGTGAGCACTGATTG
>NW_017729014.1:20046850-20047981 GCF_001723915.1 Gavialis gangeticus
TCTCTCGCTGAAATATGCACAGAATAACTGAGCCTAAAGCCAACGAATTGCCTGACACCATCCTATCTTCCTCCTGCCCCCTATTATGAGCTCTGATCCAACTCGGAACACCGGCAAATCCCGCCTGGTCTCTGTTTGATTAGATTGCCAACCTCCCGTAATCCCCTGATTTGATGAAGTGTCTCTTCCCCCCTTTCCCTTCTAAACATACATTTACAGAGAAAGCGCTTGTTGGTTTTAAATCAATGCAGATTGTTTGCTGATAAATGGACTGATGCCCTAACCCCCCCAACACACGCACATACACACTCCGAGCCTGGAAAACAACACCGCTTTCCAGGTGCGGGGGGGAAAGTGTTACTAGAGAAAGGAGGCGGGGGGGGGGGGTCCTCTTCTTTCTGCTGCTTCATTCACTCCTAATTAAATTTGGCAGGTCCTTGTACACCCAATCCCAGCAGCTCCCTTCGGCGTCGCGGAGGCTCCGAAAACCACAGCAGCAGCGAGGACTGCTGCCAAATTAAATTGTTACCACCTTGAGCTGCAAGTGTGCGGGCGTCCGCACCCCGCCCGCAGCCCCCGGTGCTGCTCACACCTGTGCGCGGCTCCCTTCTCCATGCACGACCCAGGACGGCTCCCCCGTGGCCCAGCGCTGTCCGAGGGCTGGGCATGAGGCTGGCCAGGTGTACGGCCGGGGACAACCCGGGCCCTGGGGAAGGGCACCTCTCCCTGCCCGGAGACGGATAACGGGACCCGCTGCACCGTGGTGCATCGCCTCCCCTCGCCGCGCTGCAACGCGGCCGCCTCCGGCGGTCCGCAGAGATCCCCGTGCCTTTTCCTAGGAAAAGGGCCTAAAGAGCAGCGTGTAAATACGCGCGGAGGGTATTTGTTCCCTAGAAATACAGCGAGCACTGTGTTTATACGTCTCTGTACAGACTTTGTGGGGGGCGGGGGGAGATAAAGAACTAAGTTATAACACAGGGAAAATGGACTAACTTCCCCTGCCTGCTGGTCTGGCTTGGCCCTTGCTCGTACGATTATCTTCCTATTACTATTAACTCGTCAATGGCTTCAACAAACCTCTCCCCGCGCCCCTCCTATTTCTATCGATTTTGGAGCTTTTGAGATGCCAGC
>NW_017729014.1:20052981-20053836 GCF_001723915.1 Gavialis gangeticus
CGTTTGTGCTTGGAACTCAGAGAGTGAGCACTGATTGGGGATAAATACATTTCTTAGCATGCCTCGGAGCTATTACACCCCTCTCCAACACAGCTGCCTATTCAACAGCCACAGTTTTCATTACCAGCTCTAATAAGTCTTAACATTATTAAATGCCAAGCAGATGATAGAAAGAAACAGGCGCAGGGTGGAATCTTTCTTTAACACTTAAAAAGAGAGAGCACTTAGGGCTGTCTTCCTCCGGCTCCCCGCGAGGAGAGCCCACAAATAGAGCAAAGGCATTTGTCAAGAGGAAAAAGCCCCAAACAAAGTCCCCCCCCCCCCCCCCCTGCTTTTTTTTTTCAACCCCCCCCCCCCCCGCCCCGGTTTAACAATACATAGCCAGAAAAATCAGGACCGGGTTAGGATGCAGAGGGAGATTGGGGGGGGGGCGGTGTATAAATAATGTATATATAATGTGTATAACAATGTATATATGTGTATGTATATACTAGTTATGTGTGTGTACACGCTATATATGTGTGTATGTATGTATATATATATGTATCTGTGCATGTGTATGTATGCATATGTGTATATGGTATACGTGTTCACACGCGCACGCAGCCAATCGCGATATAAGAAGCGCCCGTGTGGGTGCGGCAGAGGTGAGATCTCTCCGGACTGTGACGACGAGGACTGAGGAAACAATGAGATCGGGACATGGGGAAAAACTCTGCTCTGCAGGGCTTGGGGAGCCAGGCAAGAAGATTTGCTGCTTCAAGCGGGGCAATTACAACTTCTTCAGAGTTAGGCACCAAAATAATAATAATAATAATAAATAATTAATAATAATAATTATTAATAATAGTATCA
>NW_017729014.1:20058836-20059878 GCF_001723915.1 Gavialis gangeticus
TTAATAATAGTATCATGGGCGGGGGGGGGGGGTTTAATGGCACAAATCAACCCGAGATTGTAGCCAGCGGGCTAATTGCCTGGGATCAGCCACTGAAAACAAGCAAGGTGCCCATGGCACGGAGACTCCTGAGTTTTTCCCCCCAACTCATTTCAATTCAATATTTTCGCTGTTATTATCTCTTCTTTTTTTATTATTTTTATTCAGCTCCATCTATGTTTCTGATCAAGCCGGAGTCAGAGGCACGAGGGGTGGAAACCCCCCACCCCGGATCCCCCCGTGGGTTGTAAGCAGGGAGAGAAAGACGAGGAAGTGTATTTGTTTCAGGGGCGGGTGGGAAAAGTTTCCCGACTCTGGGTTGAACCCGCTCTCGATCCCTATCGGCTCCTGCAGACGTCGGGGGAAGCGGGTTGATCGGCGAAGTGACCACGCACAAAAACAAAATAAAACAAAACAAAAAACCCCCGTGCGCCCCCCTCCTCCAGCAACCCCCCCCCAACCCTTCTTTTCAGCTTGTTGATCGCCTATCATCTCCGAGCAAAACTCCCGGAGCGCTTTCCTCTTTTATTCCTCATTTATTTTCGATGGGGAGGAGCAGGGAAAACATGATTTTTCCAGCCACCCCCCCCCTTTTTTTTCCCAAAGCGGCGGGCGCGAAATAAAATCAAACTTTTCTTCAAAAAAAAAAAAGAAAAAGAAATGATCGCGGAGGGGGACCCCCCCGGAGACACAATGGGGCTGATTTCCCAGCGCGCATTGGCCATTTCCAAATCACAAGAAACATTTTGCCACGTCCAACGGCTCGCCTTTTTCCAACAGACGGTGCTATAATATTACAAAACTATCTAACAGCAGGGAGTTTTGAATAATTTATCTCCCTTTCTTCCTTTCCTTGGCCCTTTGTCCTAAGTTTTTCTCCCCTCTGCAGAATTTTGAATGAGAATAGACAACCCCCACCCCTTCCCCCCCAACCCTTTACTCCATTTTTTTTAAGGCAGTCTCGGATTTTTTTTTTTCTTCTTCTTCCCCCCCCCCCCCCTTA
>NW_017729014.1:20060316-20061760 GCF_001723915.1 Gavialis gangeticus
CCGGGGCTCCCCGAGCCGGGCCCCGGGCAGCCCATCGGGGCTTTTCTGGCCCCGGCTCCAAACTTGCCCCCGTGGGAAAAAGCGCTTCTCCTGCCGTGCCTCCGAGACCCCTCCCCGACCCCCGCATGGGTTTCCCCTCCTGCGCGGCCCATTTGAAAGCACCCGGAGTCCTCCCCACGGCAAAAGCAAACACTGCAGCAAGGGGAAATGTTAGGGTGGGACTTTCCCCAGCTCATCCCGGCTCCAGACGCCCCCCCTGCACCTCTTCCCCCTTCCCCGGCACCTTGGGGAAACTGCGACTACGAAGCATTTAGTCCTTGCAACCCCCCCCCCCCCCGGCACAGCCCCCGGCTGCGTTCACGGCAGGGTCAAGTTTGCTCCGAGCCCGGATGCCTCCAGCCCGGCCGGCCCCCGGGCAGCGGGGCCGGGGCTTTCCGAGGGCCGGGTCCAGACGGGGCTTTTTCCCTAGGCAGCGCCGGGGCCGGGGCTGGTGCCCGGCCTCGCTAATTGATATTGATTGCCCAAATCGGTCAGCTGTCAGGCAGAGTTTCAGGGGACCACTTAGATAGCAGGAGAAAAAATCTGTTTAACAAATTCATTTAGGAGCCTGGGGTCTGCCCCCCTCTCCCCCCCCCCCCGGGCTCAGCCTCTCTACAAATACATTGATCCGGACGGATGGCAAGGCAAAGGGCTCGGATGGGTGTGCAGCCCCCGCCGCCCCCCAAGTGCCCAGCGATAGATGGTGTCATTAACGCCTCTCTCTCCCCATGTGTCTCCGACATCAAGGGCCAGTCAAGATCCTCCGGGGACAGCTCGTCCTCGCTCACCCCTGCTTTTAGCCGGGGACACGGGCAGGGGAGGGGGCAGGCCCAGCCCACACGTGCACCTCGCAGGCCGGCGGCAGGGTGGGGGGCACACGCCCATTCACTGCCCCGGCTGCTCGGCCAAGAGGCCCGGGCCCGCAGGTGACCGCCGGGCGTTACCTTTGTCTCCCAGGATGCCGTCGATGCTGTGCTTCGCCTTCTTCTCGCCGTCTTCCTCCTTCTTGTCGCAGTCCTCCTCTTCCTCTTTCTTCCCGAATTTGATTCGTAGCACCCGGCTAATCGAACTCACTAAACCTCAGACAGTCAAAGACAAAAGAGCAAGTATAAGCCGGGTTGGAAAGCGGCTGGGAGCAGGCGGAGGGATCCAACAGCCTCTGCCGGGAAAAGTTGGGAGCAGAAATCATTGCGGGGGGTGGCAGAGGGGGACCCCCCCAAGAGCAACAAGCGGACTCCCTAGCAAAAGGCGCACACACGGAGCAGCTGAGCACACGAGCTCGGGGCACAGCCACGCCAGAGGAGCACGATCCCCGCAGCAAAATAGGAGCGCATCAAAGTGGAAGGCACAGATTCGAGGCAGGAGCGAGAGAGACACAAAACAGCCCGCACCAGCCTCCCCCCCC
>NW_017729014.1:20066760-20069086 GCF_001723915.1 Gavialis gangeticus
TCCAACAGCCTCTGCCGGGAAAAGTTGGGAGCAGAAATCATTGCGGGGGGTGGCAGAGGGGGACCCCCCCAAGAGCAACAAGCGGACTCCCTAGCAAAAGGCGCACACACGGAGCAGCTGAGCACACGAGCTCGGGGCACAGCCACGCCAGAGGAGCACGATCCCCGCAGCAAAATAGGAGCGCATCAAAGTGGAAGGCACAGATTCGAGGCAGGAGCGAGAGAGACACAAAACAGCCCGCACCAGCCTCCCCCCCCCCCACGGGAGTGCACCAAGGACACACGCACAGACTAACACGCGCTGAACACACGTTGGTGGCTGAGCAGAGCAAGGGGGGGGGGGTGGCAGGCAGAGGGGCACACAAGTAGCCACCTGCACAACCTCAGACAGACACAGGCAAGACTTGCAAACTTGCCCACAAACACGCGCTGACAAAACACAGGCGCGCACACACAGAGGCAACGTAACTCGGGATATACGCGCAGGTATGCGTGGGGGCCAAAGGGGCGCAGGCCAGCTCAGGAATGGACACAGCCACGAGGTCACTCACTCACTCACTCACTCACACTGATTTGTCCTCGGGTCGTGCACACGCATGCACCAACACACGGGTCACACGTCTGCACGCAAATCTGGGCACCCCAATTTACCGGCTTCGACTCCCTCGCACACGAATGCACTCTTAGCACTGACAACAGACCCCTGTCACACACACTGCTGCGTACACACAGCAGGAATCACAGGATGTGCACTATGGATGTGTGCAAGTATATGGACACACGCATATACACATTTATGCGCTCACATATTTGTGAACAAGTGTGTGTACACAAATATACCTACATATGTACACACACATATACATGCGTATGCACACATATATGTGTGTGTGCTGTGTACACAAATATACCTACGTGTGCGCACACACATATACACACATGTGCACAAATGTGTGTGCACTGTGTACACACATATACCTACAGATGTGCGCACACACCTATGCACACATATATATTTGTACATAAGTGTATGTATACAAATATACTTACGTATGTGCACACGCATATGCATACCTATGCACACATACCTGCTTGTGCATAAGTGTGTGTGTACACAAATATACATACATATGTGTGCACATATACTCACTTATGCACCTATATCTTTATGCATAAGTGTGTCTGCACTAATATACATCCACGCGTGTCCGTGTGTGGGTATGGCTGCAGGGTGCGCGCACAAATGCACTGTACAGCCACAGGACACGATACATGGATATGTTCACATGACAGCGTAGGGTGGATGGGGGTGGACACGTGTAGACCCTGCCCCACTCCCATCCCCGGCACCTTTCTCGCCTCCTTTCCCACACGCAGACTCCAGCTCACACTCGCCTGCGAAGCCGAGCCCCGAGCCCAGAGCAAGCAGGGCTCGCACTCGGGTCCCGGGAAGGGAGACCTGCCCGGGGACAGCCATGCGGAGCCCCCCAGCTCATGGGAGGGATCCCTGCCTACCCACCCTCGTCCCCCAGCAGCGGGGCCAAACACCCCTTGTGCAACCCGGATCCTGCCCACAGGGACCGGTTGCACCCCCCTGCTGCGGTTGGGGGAGTGTGTGCAGGGAAGGGGGGCGTCTTAGCCCTCTCTTCCACTTTGGGGGAGTGTGTGTGTGTGTGTACGGGGGGTCTTAGTCCTGCTCCCGGGCTCCTCTTGTCCACACTGGCTTAGTCCACCCCTTTAAAGCGAGTTTGCAGCCGGCTTAGGTCTGTAACTTGAGTGGGGGGCGAGTTTGCAGCCCCCAGCCCCGCGTGGGCTCCCGGGACCAGGGCTGCTGGCCAAGCTGCCTTCTCACCTGAGGGGACCGTGCTCCTGTCGCAGTGCCCGTCCTTCAGGAGCCGGTCTCGGATCTCCCAGCTGAACATGCCCGGGTTCTCCCGCTTGTACTCCTCGATCTTCTTCTCCACGTCGGGAGTGGCGACCTGCTTTTGTGAGCAATGCGGGCCGGGGTGTGCGGGGCGCGGGGGAGGGCAGACACGGGGGAGAAATCGCTTTTAATTTAAAGGAGACACGGAGGCTTCCCCCCATCACCACCGCCCCGCGCGGGGGGGCCGGCACCGCTGGCACTGCCGCCTTGAAGGGCCTCGCCAAGCCGGCGGGGAAGCGGAGCAAGCGCTGCAACGGGCACCACTTGTTGCGCGTGGGAACACGAGGCTCGGTTATTCCCAGCCTGCAGCTCGGCCCCGGCTTTTCCACCCCTCGGCTTCTGCGAGCGGCTTTATGCCCTTGCGTCTTCGTTGCGGCGGGGGGCGCGGGGCCAAGGGGCCGGG
>NW_017729014.1:20069516-20071734 GCF_001723915.1 Gavialis gangeticus
GTGGTCGGGGGGGGGGGGGGGGGGCTGCGCACTCACCCGGGGCTTGCTGCCGCCGATGGCCCCGGGACGGATGGAGCCCGTCTCCTGGTACCGGCAGAGGATCTTGGAGACGCAGCCGTGGGAGACCCGCAGCTGCCTGGAGATCACGCAGGGCCGGATGCCGTGGTGGGCCATCTCCACGATCTTGTGGCGGATGTGGTTGGGCAGGGGCCGGCCATTGATGAACACCCCGCCGAGCTGGTTCACCCGGCCCTGGCCCAGGGGGGTGGACACTGGGGAGCAGAAACCCGCGTTAGAGGCTGCCCCGGCCCCCTCTTGCACCCCTCCGCCTTCAGCTGGTCCCCGGCCCCTTTGCCCCCTTTGCCCCGTGGCTCTGGGCCCGCAGGACCAGGCAGGCAACTTTTCTCGGGGAAAAAAGAGAGGCTGTCCCTCCTCTCCGCCTCCCCAGGGGAAGGGCTGGGGAAGCCCGCTTTGCGAGGCAGGGCACCCGGCGGGGGCCAAGGGCCGGCATGAAACCTCGCCCCCACATCGGGCCCCGTTTGAACGCGGGGGCCACAGGCGGGGTATTGCAGCAGCCCACTGGCATGGCCAATGCGGCGGGGGGCGGGTGGTTGGGGGGGACGCCTTCAGCAAGGGCAGGAGCCCGCCGCTGCTCACCCCTTGCCCCCGCGTCCCTTGCGGGGCTCTGGAGGCGAGCGGCTAATCCCCCCTCCCGGCGCCCCCCGTTTGTGTGACACCGCGCAGATGAACACGGTCTCCCAGGCGCGGGGAGGGGCAGAGGAGAGCGGGGAACTCAGCTGCCTCATTTGCCGGGCGCTTGGCGGGGGCGCGGGGCTGCTCTTCGCCGCGCACGGAGAAGCGGACGCCGGCAGCCGCCGCCCGATTTACCGAGAATCATGCACCACTAATTCAAAGTCACTTGCCCGCCGCTCCTGGGACGCATCATTAGCGACGGGGAGCGCTCGAGTGGCCCATTTCGCATTCAAGAGGTGCTAGCACCCCCGGCAGCCCCCGCTCTTCATTATTCCCAGTCATGTTGTGCAAATATTGTTGTAAGCCTTTGATCCTTCCCCTGCCCGGCTGCTTTACTTCATTTGCTACAGAAAAGCACTTCAGCAAATCCCCCTAGCTTGTGTGTTTTGCAGCCTGCGTGGTTTTCCCCCACTTGATCACGGCCGGCATGAACTGCTTTGCCGTCGTGCGGGGGGCACGCGGGGTCCCGCCGGCCCCGGCGGGCCGGGCTGGGCAGGGAGGGAGGCGGTGTGTCCGCGCACACGCGGGGGAGGCTCGGGCAGGGCTGCCAGCTCCGGGGGGCTTCTCAGCAGCTCCAGAAACGCCCCCCCCGGCACCTGGGGCTCGGCTCATGGCGACCCTCTCCCCCCAGCACCCCCTGCCCCGGCCCAGTCAGCCCCGCTCGCTCTTCTCGCCCGCCTGCAAAGTTTGGGGGTTTTCCCCCATGGGGCCCGGGAGGAGAAGAGCTGGGGAGTCCTTTCCTCCTGGGGAGAGGGGCAAGTCACCTCATCTATTTACGTATTGGGGGGGGTGTATTATATTATACTAGGTATATACTATACCTAGGAACTAGATATAGCTCGCATACAGAGTAGATACCCAGAGAGCCATAAATATATACGTTATATAAATCTCTCTCTATATTATAGATTATACATTTACACACACAGCTAATATATCCCATATAATGTAGAATATACATTACGCACGAAGTATAATGCATACCACATGCTGCACAGCCTATCATAGATCATACAGACTGTATAATAACGACATCCAATAATACCTGTTATTATTATTTACAATCTATTATATCATATCATACATACACGCACGGATACACTCGCGCATACGCGTCCACACACACACGCCTATCAAGGGCGAAAGCGAAGTTGCGCGCTCGGCTCCCGCAAGCCCCGGCCGCACGACTCGGGGAGCGGGGCAGCCCCGGGCCCGCGGTGCCCGCACCACCACCCCGGGGAGGGCAGGTTGCAAACGCGGCGGAGGCCACCCGGCCCGGGCCGGGCAGGGCCGGGGGGGCGCGCACACCTACCTTCCAGAGGGAAGCCGGTGCGGGGGTAATTTTGCCCCGGCGCAGGGCGCATCATTCGGGGCACCGTCCCTGGCAGCGCTGCCATGCTCGCCGCAGGCGGGGACCGGCGAGAGAGGCAAGCAGGCACCACCAAAAGTGAAAAAAAAAAAAAAA
>NW_017729014.1:20071855-20072985 GCF_001723915.1 Gavialis gangeticus
GAAGCAACCCCCCCTCCCCCCCCCTGCCCCGGCCAAAAAAGCAAGCAAACAGCAACACGAGAGAAGTCCACACGAGCTGCAGGGACGTCTGTGGCTCAGTCCCGCGAGGCGCGCGGGGAGGGGGGGCTGTGGCTGCAGAAGGCTTGTGCTCCGAGGGAGAGAGGCGTAAGAAACATCCCGCCCCCCCTCCGCAGCCCCTGTCCCCGGCGGAGCGTGCGGGGAAAGTTTGCGGCGCGGCGGGCGCGGCGGCGGCCCCTGCAGGAATGTCACCCGCGCGGCGCCGGGGCCCGCACACGCATCCCGAGTGCGGGGCTGGGCTTCTCCGGGGCGTGCGCTGGGCACTGATTGCTCCCCACCCTCCTCCTCCTCCTTCCCCTCCTCCTCCTCCTCCTCCTCCCCCCCCTTTTATATATCGGTATGGGGGGTTGCTCGTGTTTGTGCGCTGCTGCCTGTTGTGGCTGCCTTTGGGGGCTGCTGGCTCTGGGGGGGAGCGGCGGGAGGGGCGGGTGCTGTCAGCTGGAAGGGCTGGAAGTTGCTCAACTTGGGCGCCGCGGGGAGGAAGGCAGAGCCCCCCTGCGCTGTGATAGGCTCCGGCTGCTTGCTTGTATTCATGATCAGGCAAGGGGGCACTGCTCCGGGCGGCGGGACCAATAGCAGCAGGCAGCTCCCAAACACACGGGCAGAGATATGTGATCCCCCCCCCCCCCGCTTTGATTCCCTCCTGGGCTTGGCTTCATCCTGGTGGAGGGCCCGGCGGTTTGCTCTCTGGGGCTGGAGGGGAGGAGCTGGGGGCAAGTGGACCCCGCTGGGACCAAAGTTTGGGCGGCTGGGGCAAGGGAGGGTCTCAGCCCCAAGGGCCCGGCGCCCTGGGCCAGGCACAGGCAGGTGCTGCCCCCCTCGTGGGAAGCTTGTGGCCAACCTCTTGGGTCTAATGCCCCCCCCTTGCCCCCCACGGGGCCGGTGCGGCCACTTCGCCCCTTCCCCTCTGCAGACGGGTTGCCAGGTCCCAGCGGGTCGCAGGTGGGCTGTGCCCTCTCCGCGCCCCCCGGGCACCTCCTGCCCCCCCCCAGCTGTGCCCAGGGCGCGGAGCGGGCTACGGCCCCCGGCGCCGCGCGGGTGCTGGCTCAGCC
>NW_017729014.1:20073161-20073502 GCF_001723915.1 Gavialis gangeticus
ATCCTTCAAGCAGCTTTTTGAGTGGGTTTGGTTTGACTTTGTTGAACCCCAAACTCGCCCCGAAAACCTCCTGCTTCTCCCCCCCCCATTTCTTGCGGGCAGCGAGGAAGACGCACGGCCCGGGGACCGCGCCCTGGTTTCGCTCGGCCCCTCTTGTTCTTGCCTCTCCAGCGCTTCTGGGGGGGTCCCCCTGCCCCGCACCGGCCCCTCCAGTCTCCCACCAGCGCCCGGCCCCACGGCCCCCCACGCTGCGGGCAGCCGCCGGCCTCGAGCTGAGCTCCCCGCTGCCCTCCCTCCTCCGCCTGGCTGCCGGATCATGCCCACGTCTCCCCGCCCCAGCC
>NW_017729014.1:20078502-20083010 GCF_001723915.1 Gavialis gangeticus
GGGGACAATTTCTCTCCTTGGCCGAGCACAGGAGGGGCTTGGAGGGGGGGGAAAAAGTTCCGGAGATGCTGAGAGAGACGGCAACGAACTTGAACTGTTTAAAGGGTGTGAGAGAGAGGTAGCCCGTCTAAGACAGCAAGACGCATAGATAGATGGATGGATGGATAGATGGAGGGGTGGATGGAGGGAGGGATGGAGGGAGGGAGGGAAGGACGGACAGACAGCTAGCTGGATGGATAGAAAGAAAGGAAGCAAGGAAAAAAAAGATGTGTCGGGTTTTTGTCTAATGCCTGAACGTTATTCTGGAGCAGGGGGAGCAAATCCAGCCCGTGGCCCTGTCCGTGTCTGCCCGGCGTGTGCAGTTTCCCGCGGGGCGTCTCCGCTCCGCGCAGCGGACGCCCGGCCTCAGCCGGCGAGAAGTGTCAGCGGCGGAAGTTGCGCGGGTCTGCACGCGCACCGCGATGCCTGGGGCTAGCTCGCGGCAAGCGCGGGGCACGAAGGGGCCAGGCCGGGGTGACTTGCAGACCCGTATTAGCCGCATGCTTTCCGCGGCGCTTTAATTCATTTCTCTCCATCTCGTCCCGGTCCCGGGCAGAGGGGAGGGGAGACCGCAAACGGAGCCGTGCCGGCCTGCTCCCGCCCTCGGCCGAGTCGGGACGCGGGGTGCAAGTGCGGCCCCGCGCAGCCCCGCGCCCACCTGGCCGGCAGCGGCGCCCCCGGCTGCTCCCAGGCCACCTCTCCCGCACCAAACTCCCGCATCAAACGTGGCGGTTGTTTTTCTTGCCCTGACCAAGCGGGCGGGGAGAATCGGGAAAAGATTTGACCCTTCAAACTTCAGCTTCTCCCCCCACCCCCGCTGGAGTTTGAATCGTTATCTCCAGCCCCAGTGCGGGATCTGGAGGGACGGAGGACAGCACAGGGCTGAGACCCCCAGCCCACCTCCACTCCAAGCGCCGCGATGCAAAGCCGGGTCCCCCCCACTTTCCAGAGCCAGGAGCTCTCGGGGGCGACCGGGCATTTATCCCAGGAGCAACGAGGCAGAGATGCCCGCCTGCCTCCTGGGCTGCTGGCGTTTTAATCAGCCTCCTTTTTGTTGTTGTCGTTTAATTGCCTTTAATGAGGGGTGCAAGGAGAGGTGGGGAGAAGCCCGGAGGAGAGAGGCTGAGGGCGGTGGGGCTGGTGCCAGGGGTGCAGTGGAGACTCCACGCCTGGGAAAATGCACCGGGCGGGGGGGTGAATAAGCGTGCACTGCTCTCCTGGTGGAAAGCAATTTCACAAATAATTTTTCCAACAATTAAGGAGTGTGCGGGGGTGAAATGGCGATTTCACATGCAGATCTTGGGCTTGAGCTGGGGGTGGCACCTGGTCGCCCAAGCGCACAGCTCAGAAAGGGGGTACCCCCTTTTCCTAGGGTTTTATTATAATATTATTATTATTATTATTATTATTGTTTGCCCAATGCTTTGCTTCATTACCCATGTTCACAAAGGAGAGCCCCCTTCTTTTCTCTCTTGGGAGCACTAAGCAATAGATTAAAACAAGCATCAATCAAGAAAGGAGCCCAAGTAACTGCTTAAAGAAACAGGACAGAATTCCTCGCGCCTTGAATGCGATTCCCCATTTCACTGCATATCTCCATGGTTTCCTAAGGTATGTTTCTGGTTGATAAATGCTGTATATCACTATTCCCTTTGGAGGGACGGCTTGGAAATCAGCACTGAAAGACAACTCATAAGTAGAAGGGCTAGAAGGGAGGGGGCATTATTATATTTTAATTTTTTTTCTCTCCCCCTCACTTCCCAGATTATCTTTCTTTTGCTTCTTGGAGGCACTTGGAGCTTTTTTTTTATTATTATTTTTTATTTTTTTAACTGTTAGATGTAAATTTTCCAAGGAGCTGGCTAACAGGATGATGCACGTTGTCATACTGGAAAACAAGGTCTGTTTATTAAATTCTTGACTCCAGAAAGCGCATAGGTTAAGCTTGCCCAGAAAAATCACTTAGGCACTGAGCATGCTGCCAAAGGCAATGAAACTCACCCCAATCGCCAGCTTATTCAATGTGCATCTTCCTGGAAGATTATTAATCGTTTTTGGAAGGGGGGGAGGATACAAAAAAACCAACAACCCACCAACCTCCTTTCATTACAGAATGCATTTAGATGTTACCTTGACATGGCTCCAAAAAAGAAAAAAAAAAGGAAAAAGAAAAAAAGGGAATACAATAAAGGATTTTGTCTCTAAAAGAAAATTCAAGTCAAACGTGTCTCAGAGAGGCATATATATATATTTAAATTAACATCTGGAGCATTTGATCTCCATTTGTGTGTGTGTGTGTGTGTGTGTGTGTGTGTGTGTGTGTCTGCGTGAGTGTGATTGGAGAGAAAGAAGGAGAATAAAAGAAAAGAAAAGAAAAAGGAACCGGGGGATAAATTCTTTAAGGAAAAGTTCCTCTCTTCTCTGAAATTACAAGAAGATTATTAAATATGTGAGGGTTTTCCTCCTGAGATCTCAGAGCCATCAGCTTTATTTTTTAAGCGATTATCCAATAAATCTGCCTTTAAAAGGGGATAAATCGACCTTGAAACCCAGGGATTTTTAACATATATATATTTTAAGGGGCTTTTCATTTTTTTTAATGGCCCTTACACAAAGCAGGGGAGCAAAGTGGCACATTCATTCTGCAATTTTTTTTTTTTCAGTGTGGGGGGGTGAGAAAGGTTGAGCGTTTGCAGGCAGGAAAAGGCAGGAAAACTCATTTGTTATTGGGAACATAAAACCTCAGCGAGGGTTGGAATAGCGCTTTGTGTGAGGAGGTGATTCCCAAGCAAAAATTAAAAGAAAAAAGAAAAGTAAAGAAAAAAGCAAAAAATAAAACGCAGACATAATCCCTCCCCGCCCCCCAAAAAACCCCACAAAATGCAAAAGGGACAAACCTATCATGTGGCCAAGCCTTGATTTACTATTGTGAAAACAGCATCAGCCCAACGAATTTGACGTGATGATTGTGTTGCAGAAGCCAAGGGCCTGACCCGTGCGCGGGAGATGACTTCTGCTGGGATTTATCATTCGCACGCCTGTCTGTGGAGCGGCAGGCCGGGCCCTCTCTGCTCGGGGGGCTCTCAGCCCCGCTGCAGGGCTGGCTGCAGTCCCCAGGCAGGGTGCCGGCCCCTCCAGGAGGAGATCAGCACTCAGGTGCATTGCCTTGGCTTTGGGATGTGCTGTTGTGCAGGTGGATGCGCAGGGAAGGGGTAAAAAAAAATGCAGATGCTTAAAATCTCAGGGCCTGCGCCTGTTGTGGGCCGCCTGAATCAGTCCCCCCCCCGATTTCAGTGGGGAGCAGAAGGAGATCCCTCTCGTTTGTATGGGCAGTGCGAAGCCGGCCTTTAATTCTGGGTTTGTGTTCCTACTTCCTTTGCCTCCCTTTCCCCGCCACCCTCACTCCCCACCCCGGCCCCTCTTTCTGGAGACAACGAGGCTCTGTTTATTTGCAAGGGGGATGCTCTTAACTGCTAAGAAGAAAAGGAAGTTTGGTGCAATCAGAGTGCGGGGAGGTGTGGAAGGTAGGAAAATAAATATTTCATCTTCAGCATTATATTAAAAAAAAAAAAGGGACGTGGGGGGAGGACGTCTTGTGTATTCTGCAAGCTGGGGTGGGGGGATCTGCGTCGTGCAAACCTCGAGGCAAGCCAGTTAGTGATGCTGTTAATTTGTGTGTAATGGGAATTCATTTATTTTCCCAGGGACTTTCTCCAGGGACAGCAAGACACAAACCCCAGAATAAAACTCCTTCCAGCTCCACTCCCTGACAGCATCCTGAACAAAAGGCGAAGTGTCACAACATCACTGGGCTGGATTCCACAGGGCTCCTTGGATCTGCCTTTCCATTGGGTCAGGTTTAATTTGCCCAGAGTGCAGTATTAATAGGATGTAAGCTGCGCCCTTGAACAATTACCTTATCAAAGCATAACATCTATGGAATGAGCAAAGTATTTTCATTAAACAAATCAAAATAATAAGGCTGGCACTGGCCTTGTTCATTCTTTGAACCTATAAGTGGCTTTAGAGATATTCAACAGTACCACACTAACTTCTATCCCATTGGTAGTCCCTGCTTAGTTTTTCTAAAGAAGATTAAATACTCCTTGCTAAAAGGCTCAGTTCTACTTGTTGTCAGGGTACACAGACTAATTGGGTTTACCCTGCCTACAACATGATTCCTCTGCTTCTGCTACCATTGTCACACAGCCTGGTTCATGTGGCATTAGGGAATGAGGAGGGTGGGGGGTTCTGGTTTTTTTCCTGGGTGTATTTGGTTTGTTCACCACATTATGCAGATAAGGGTAAAGGATAATAATAAAATAGGGTTTGATGGTACAGGAAAAGTGACCAGATGGCACTAGCTGCCTTGCTTCAGCAGAACAGTTTTGCTCAAATTTACAAGGGGGGATTTTGGAGGGTGGTCTCAGCCACTGTGTGAAGGATTTTGCTGGGGGGGGGGGGGGGGG
>NW_017729014.1:20083110-20090547 GCF_001723915.1 Gavialis gangeticus
TTTGGGGGGGGGGGGGGGGGAGGCAGCTGGATTCCCTGTACCAAAAAGCTGAGGCCATGTGCTTAGCAGCTACAGTGGAGGTCTGAGATCCAGGACCAAGATTTCCAGCAGCGACTGCCGATCTGGGGTGCCACTAATTTGGGCCTCCCAGCTTCAGCTTTGATAAGGGGAGCCGATTTGTGAGTGCCAGCCCTGATGTCCCAAACTGCCTGGTGGAGGCACCCCAAATCGCCCATCCCGTCTGAAACTCAACCCTCCGAGACACTGAGCTGTCTCTGATCCTGACTCCGATTCTTCTCTATCTGGATTAGCTCCAGGCCAGCAACCAGTGGCCAGCAGCAACTGGTGTAACTGCAATGATGCCAATCTCTGTGTGCTGACAAAGGGAGCTGCTGTTTGCACTGACTGAGCTTCACGCGGTTTCAGGCAGAGGTTGGCTCAACATCCAGCAGCTTGCTTCCTTTTGCCTGGGACTACCCAAGGACACGGCTCTGTCCCGTCTATGCCCCGTCAAATCCCGATCACGGACAAGCCCTCTTAGGGGCGAGTCGCTGCGTATTACCTTCCTCAGCATGGTGCTTTGGGATCCTTAGATGACCAACGGTTTAGCTAAGCCCAGGGTGCTCATGCATTGTGCAGCCGAGTACCAGGCGGATGCTGGCACCGAGGAGGCGGCAGCAGCAGAGGCTGAAAGTCCTGGGGGATGTGACTGTGGAAAGGCGATGGTAACGGTACACACAAGGAGTTTGGTCTTCATTGAAATGTATGGAATTGGAGGGAGAACCAAGCTGCACATTTGTCTAGGTGAATTAAAAGCACAATCCCCAGCTTCCCAGAGGGAGCAGTCAGTTCATATTTATACATTTAGTCTTACAGGTGTAAAATAGGTTCCCTTTATGCTTATATAATAATTTTTTCATTTGAATTTCAAGGCTTTATTCCCTTCTTTGGATTCAAGTCTCCTTCCTGAACCTGATTCTCCATATTGCCATTAATTCCTTCATCATAGAAATGAATTCCATTTAATTCTCTATAGTGGTTGTTAAGGTAGATCAAAAAAGTGCATTTGCAAAGGTTTCTTCCCCCTCTTTTCTCGTTCTCTCTCTCTCTCCCTTATAGTTTCCAGCTCACCTGTGTCCTGAAAAGACTCAGATTCAGAAACGCAGTCATTCTTCCCAGTGAGTCTTTTCTCACTTGCTCCTTATATACCTGTAGGATTCAAAAGACTTTCATTTTTTTTTTTGGCAGTTTACAGTTGGGTCCCAGTGAGAAGGGCCACAGACCAGATCCTTTGCTGGCATAAAGAGCACATTTGTGTTGATGCGAATGGAGTAACACTGATGTATGCCAGCTGGGATCTGGCCCAGGGACCGAAAGGGGAAAACCACTTGGATAAAAGCACAATCTGAGGGCCACATCCTGATCCACCCTGCTCCTGTCCCTGCTTCTGCTTTGTAACACCATTATCTTAGCCTTAAGACTACCTCACACAAAAGCAGCAAGCCGGAGAACTCACCCGCCTTCTGCATTATAAATGTTTCAAGTGGGGTGGAACAGGATTGCACTTCGCTGCTTAAATCCACTTCAGCCAGCATTTGCACAAAGCTAAATGAGACTGGGCTTCCTGTCCCGGACCACGCGAAGCAGCTCCGGACGTTTCACGGTGGCGAAGGTGGAAGATGAGAAACGAGATTCCTGTCCTCAGTGGAGCTGGGATCTTTTCTCTGTGCAAACCCTCCCTTTGAGGAGATGACATTTCCCCCCGGCCATTAAGTGTCCGATGAGCAAAGTTATAGGTCTGATTCTTCTCCTCGTTGCACTGCTGTTACTCCAGCACGCCTCCAGCGTGGCCAGTAGACTCATGTAACAGGCTGGGGTGAGTGTAGGGGGGTACTGTCTACACTGCAGTCACTGCAGCTGCTTTAGATAGGCCTGAGCTAGCTTTCAAGGAGGGAGCTGGGCTTACTGCTTAGCTGTCAGGCTGTAGCAGCGTGGAGCTCAGCTCAGACGATCCGCTGCTCAGGTAGGTTTTTCTTCCTGGGCTGAATCCTATGCTGCTGTGTGTTATTGGTAGAGCCAGGCTACCTGGTTTCAATCTCTCTCTGATGTACCTCTACAAGCTGCAGGGAGCTTTAGCCATGGTGTACAGTCTGGCCTTCTGCCGTCAGCCTGTACCAAAATGGCAGGGAGTTTCAGGAAGTCTCCTGGACAAGTTCCCCCAAGATGGTCCTGCAGTATTTTATCCTCCTTCCCCTGAAAAAAATGTTCACAATTCAGCCTCAGGAGCTACTGCCTGCCCTCAACTTCCAGTGACTTCAAAGGACCTCTACCCAAGGTCTGTGTTTTGTGTCAGACTCTGCTTTCAGCGGCACCACTGTCAATCTGGAGGAACGCCAGGGATGACTGCTGTATGAGTGAGCCCTCAGTTTTCACTAGGCATCCCAGAAAATTTCCACTTTGAGAGTTTTACGCAATTCCTGTGGGCTCCAACTAGCAGCCAGCAGTAGGAATGGCCTCTGGGGTCCAGGAGCTATTGGTCTTTGAGGAGCAATGGTCAGGGTCCACGCTGGAAGCAGCAGCAAAAACTAATAGAAACCGAGATGCCGATGGAGCTTGTCACTTCTCTTAGACCTGGCTTGGGAGAACTGCCACCGACATCAATAGAGAACAAAGACTAATTAAAAAGCCTTAAGGAAATGAGGATTTGAAGGAAATGCAATACACACAGTACCCTTCGGCATTGAGCCTTCATTTTGCAATGGTATCTGCTCCACTCAATGGCACAGCTGGATTCCCTGGTGTTACTGGGGAGGATGTGTATTGTCAGTGAATTGGCAACAGCAGGAAGGAGGGAGAACAGTTGAGTTTGGACGTGTGGCTGAGGATGGGACAGCAGCAAGCAGTGCTACTCGGGTCTCACTGGGCCTGGATCTGTGGGGGACACCGGGTGGGTTAACCCCACATAACACTGATGTGAGCTCTAGCACCAGTGCAGGCCCAGGGAGTCCCTGGATCCGTAGCATTCATCTGGTGTAAAGGAGAAAGAACGATACGAGAACGGACAATGCCACCTCAAAATACCCGCAATCCCTCAAAAACCCTGAAAGCACGCTGAGACCTTTTTTTTCCAACTACCCAGCTGGTCTAATAAAAGATATTACATCTACTCAAAGAAGTTTGCCTACCTCAAAATACAGCTGAGCAGTAAAGGCCTGCAAATATCGATTAAGTGACGTGCCTAATGTCTCCCAGGAGATCGGTGGCAGAGCTGGCACAAGAACCGGGATTTCCACAGTGGGGCTGTACCCACCAGCCCACGCTGCCGGGCCCTGAGCTCAGTGAAGGCAGCTGAGCGCCTCTGTAGCATATTTGGATGTCACATGAAGTCGCACTCAGCGAAGCCAGGACACTCTGCGACTCTTGCTTCGGACACCTCGCCCCTTGGTACAATGAATAGTTTTGGGGCTGATTTTTTTGAGGTCTTCTCTATAACCTCTAAACCCAGTACAAAAGGCTCCCGGCAACAGCTTGACGCGGCCCTGTCCTCTCCCTGAAGTGTCTGCGCTCAGGCCAATGTGGCCTTTGGCTCTTTGTCAGAGTCATCTCCCGGTGTGATGTTACCTAATCCTCCTGGGCTTGGGCAATCCTTCCCGGGCTGTAATTCTGCCCTTTCCAGCTTGTAATTTGTGTGAGGCTAAGACTCCCTTAGTTGAAAGCGAGTTTGAATTTCAGGCTCTTCCAGAGCTAGGAGGGAGGCAATAAGTGGGAAAGCCCCACAGAGAAAGCCTTCGCTTCCCTCCTTTTCATTCACACCAGGTAGCTTCTAATTACTCCCAATGTAAAAGGTCAGAGGGTGGGAGGAGGTTACCACAATAGGAGAGAAAAATGTTTTATTAGCTGGTAAATGAAAGACAATCCCTCCCTGCTAAGAAATACCAGGACAGACTAACTAACATGTCTCTTCCCTCTGTGCACCTGGAGCTTGGGTGAAAATCAAGCTGGTTTGTTTTCTAATTTCTAGCTACTAGTATATGGGCAGAATATCCCACGCTCCTGAATTAGGGAACCGATTTGCTCCTTTTCTTTTGTGGATCAGTTTTACACCACTGCCACCCCGCTGGCCCCGACTCTCCCCACGTCCCTGTTTGATGCAAGTGCAATGCCATTCGCGTCAGTGGAATGACTCCCGATTTACACCTTCAGCTTCGAAAGGCAAGGTCTCCTTCCCTCCGTACAGTGCCCAGAACAGCAGGGCCCACGTCCTCATTTGGGACTTGGGGCTGTACTAGTAACAAGTGTGAAAAAACGGGGCGCTGTCATTCACGAGGTGGTGCTTTGGTTGGTTTTGTTCTTACGGGACACTGGGCAAGCTGCTTCCCATCTCTGTGCCTCAGTTTCCCCGTGTTTCAGATAGGGACAGAGTGATCCTTCCCTCTTTCGTACGGTGCTTTGCGTTCAGAAGTACCGTATCAGAGAGAGATGAATTCAGCGCAGGCTCTTCAACTGTCAGAGCTGAGATGCACTCAGGTTTTGCCTTCTTTAAAATCTCTTTGCAACCGTCATATTTATCCTCCCGGGCTAATTATGACAGCATGGTGAGATGAGCCAGTAAAGAAAAAGAAAAAAAATCTCAGTATCCAAAATTATAACCACATTTTTTGTTTTGGAAGGAGACAAGTCCCATTGGAAGAAATGTGTGCACACTTCAGCCTCCTAATATTTCATCTCATGCAGTACTCGTTGCCACTTGGGTCGGTGTAGGAATAATTAGACAGGTATTACAAATTACAATCAGCATTCACAGAAATCTAATAAGGGCCCTGCTTGATCAACATCTGAACCACTGGCTTCGGCAGCACTGCAACAATTTTCTCTCAGATCAGGATCCGGTCCTTAGAGGTTTTGTCTATATAGAAATCTGCAATTAAAAAAAAAATGAATTCACACCAGCACAACCCCTTGAAGTAGACGCACCGACACCAGTTTAAACCCTGCCGACACTGCTGTCGTTATGTCAGTAAAATATTAAGCGAAAGCATTTAAACCCGTTCGAGTGCATCTACATGAGGGGTTTGCCCAAGTGGAACTAAATTGATTTCATTTACATGGGTGGAAGATATTAGTGCACGGCCCAGCCCAGCCAGACAGATTTCTATCTTAATTACCTGGATGCACATTAGGAGTGACTCAAGCAAAGTGGTACGGCTTAGAGGACGGGGTCCAGAAAATTAATTAAGAACAAACCCCTGTGAAGTTAATGGGAATTTTTCCAGTGTCTCCACTGGCCTTTGGAACAAGCCCTGATATCACTAAAAAACACTGCATTAAAAAAAAAACTTCAGCTAAAGAAACTTTTGTAGGGAGTATTATATCAAGGAAGCAAAGAAAGTAGCTGGGGTCAGAGGAGCCCTTAGGTATGTATTTTGCAGTAACAGCTTGAGGAGCTCTCTTTAATTTGGTGCTGACTTTTGAACAAAGAAATTCTCCTACTTGAGACCAGTTCAGGGCTCTGAGATGGAAGACAATCTAGTTACTAATGCACCATAAAGTAGAATAAATATCTGCTGACAAACCCAGAAAACATTACAGAAGGGTATTTTTCAAGAGTCAATTCTCATTTCCTGAATTTTCATTAGAAAAGGGATGGCTAGGTTTCTTCCTCTCTGCTTTCTTTTAATCCTCCCCACCCAGCAATCAATTGCTTTGTTTAATAACTGTTAGAACAGGCGACAAATTGATGCTCAAACATCATTTAGAGTGAGTTTTGGTTTTTATTTTTTACTGGAAAACCCACTGTTGCAACCGAACAATTAAGAACATAGAAATAGAGGGCTCGCTTCTGGCTCTGGGGAGGGGCGGGGGGCACTGATTTCACTGGGAACAGGATCAGGTCCATATATAATACTGTACATCAAGATCTGACCCTGCAGGCTGCCTTTACAGGGCACTGACTGTGCTTGGTGCTTTACAGGGCGAGATGCCTTATGTTACCAACACAGGATCAGATCCTGATCTCAGTTGCATTTTCAAAAATTGAAAGCAACTCCTATCAACTTGGCTAGATTGATGCCTGTGTAACTGAGATCAATGTTTGGGATATATTTTTGAGCCAGTATTTTAGAGTGTAAGGGAAAAAAAAATAATTCTAAGTCAGTCTTTGGAAGGGCTTCCTCCAAACAATTAAAACTGTGAAACGATTCACAATTTTCTCCTCCTCTAGCTTAAAAAAAAAAGGAACATGACCCTTTACATTTTGCTGATTAGACTTTGAAGCAGCTACTTAAATTAATTTATATATTTTTTTTTTAAGTCCATGCCTACATTTCCTTTGGATGATGCCGTATCTGTAAAAGAAGGGCCTTTTGCTTTTAACATTCAGGCAGTATTTGAATGTTTGGTATTGATAGGAGATAGAGAGCAGCATGGAAAATAGCCTTCACAACCCCCGGTACGGGAAGAAAAGTTAGCCACTATGCTCAGCATATAAAATGACCCATTCCCTTATCATAATCCATAGACCCGCTTTCCTAACATCACCTCTGCTATTCTAGGGAAAGGTAGAACTATCTCCCAGGCTGTAGAGCGCTAGATAGTAGATGAGCCGCACACTTATCATGAAGCGCAGCGGGCATAATAGGAACTGAAAATTGCTCTAAAATAAAGTTGCCAAGAAATTAACTTCTAAAGGTTGGAAATCCTCAGAGGAGGCAAGTGAATAGCCCTGGCCGGCTGCTCACCGTACAGAATCAAATTCAAACCTGAGCTTACTCTTTCAGTCCCTGCCCTATTCACAGGAAGTTAGTTAAAGCACCAAGTTAGCAAAGCTCCTAAGCCAATGCTTAGTTAATAGGACTTCCGGGATAAGCACAGGCTTCATTGCGTTGCTGAATCAGGGCCTGAATGTGTTGCTTTAACTAGACAGAGATGTGATAAGGATGCTGTGCCATGCAATGATAATAGTAATAATAATCACTGAGAGTAGCTCTGTAGCGTTTCCCAGGGTCAGTCCTGCTGCTGAAGGCTGCTTGAGGCCAACGCTGATCAGAGCTGAATGTACGTTATCTGAGGGTCTCATCGTCCTACAGGCCTCGTGGCACTGTGCACGTTGGGATCTCACTTTTGCAAACTCATTTATGTGGGCAAACTCCAGGAGAACAACCCTGCAGAAGCAAGGGCCTATGCGTCTGAGCTTGGGGTGAAATGACTAATCCCTTTCCCAAATGAATAAGGGCTGCCAGCATTGGACCTTGGGCAGAAGGCAGGGGAGGCTGAGGAACAGAGCACCTGAGCGGTCCATGCTTGCCTGCTGCCTGCAGATCCAGGCACAGCAAAACTGGAGACGGGTGCCTTCGTCTCCCTAGTTTTGCAAACCATTTCATAGGGTCAACATGCCCTGAATCAGCAAAGCTTTTGCAGCGGATCCCCATTCACCCCCAA
>NW_017729014.1:20090620-20092506 GCF_001723915.1 Gavialis gangeticus
TCAGCAAAGCTTTTGCAGCGGATCCCCATTCACCCCCAATCCCTACAGCACATGAGCCATCAGGGTCCAAATGTGGAGAGCTCTCCTTAGAGGGGTCAGAACGTTTTCCCTGGATCAAAGGGACCTGGCAGGACCGATGGAGAGGGCAAGTCTTTTCTCCACGCAAAATAAATCTATTTGCATACTTTGTAAACCCTGGCTGTTATGAATATATTGGCCAGATCTTCAACATTGACAATTAGCTGGAGCTCCACTGAGGTTCATTTATAGCAGCTGAGGTTTTGGCCTATTTTCTTCCCTTTCAGAAATGCTGTAAATAAATTCAGAGAATTGAAGCCCAGACCCGAATAGGAGCATCCTTCTGGCATAGGGATGCTTCCCCAAAGAGGGGGATATCTGTGGGGCAGGGCCAAGGGGGCAAGACTCAGCATCCCAAAAGATCTAACCATGCGTTTAAAAGCTTTTAAAATGAAGGCAAGCTCTTATTTTTAGAATAGGCACAAGCCATTCCCGAGATGATTCACCTTCCAGTGTGACCGACTGTAATCCCGCGTTTTGAATAGCAGTGTTTGTTGGTTTGGATCACTTTAAAAATGAAAACGATTGATTTTCTTTTCTTTTCTTTTTTTTTAATAATAAAAAAGAGACACTCTGTGCAAGGTCACATTTTTTTCCACAACATAAGCCCCCGCCTATCCCCCCGTTCAAACTAGGTCAAAGGATGTTGTTTTGTAACCAATGCATTTTGTGTGGAAGGCAACAAAATTCAAAAAAAAGGGGGGGAAAAAAGTGTCAAGGCGCTATTTAGAATACAAATGGAAGTGTTTAAGGGACACCTAAATTGTAGCCCTATTAGCTTAAGTGGAGCGACATCCATTTCCACCAGTGCAGGAGCTGTTCCAGCATTTTTTTAAATGATAAATGACAGTACAGGTCCGACAGGAGAAGAGCATTAAAATCAGGTGCCCTATTGAGAGCTTTTCTCTCCCAAGTGTTGCATTGTCTTGATGTTGAAAAGTCTCTGTTGGCCAACAAATGAAGCACTGCAGCAGCCTCTAGGATCTCCGCTCCCTTCTGCAGGGGCAAGTAGCCGGGACCTGTAAAATTCAGCTCAGGTGTGTGGAAGGGCAGATGCAGTGCTCGCCATCCCCAGCTGAATCTGGTTTTCCCCCAGCCCCTGTAGGCAGACCCCGGTACAGGGGTGGAGGCCAAGCCACAGCTGCAGATAGTTGTGCTTAATTGGAGCGTCTTAACTGACCTCCACAGGTGATAGCCACTGAAGAGCATTCAAGATGGGCCTTGGTTCAACAAACTGGCTGGTGTAATCTTAAGCAAATGCTCAGGCTTTGGATGGTCAAGACTGCTGAAAGTTATGCAGGTGCTTCAGTGCTTTGATAATTAGGGTCTTCAGAAGCAGAGACTAGGCTGTGAAGAGGAAAGGGTACAGTAATACCCTGCAGTCATTTCTCCTGGTCCTTCTACCCTTCCTGCTTGAGGGAAAGTCATTTTGAAACGTTAAAGGATCAGCTCTGCAGCTGTAGGTGAGTCTAGAAAGTGGGGAAAAGCAATTGCTTCCTTACCTTGCAGGGGTGCTGTCAGGTTTAATTAGTTAATAGCCGTGCTTTGAAATGACTGAGCCGTGGGTCTTGGTTAGAGAAAGTTGGGGATTTGGGGTTCCAACATCTTACATGCTCTTTACCAAAAGCAAGCAGTAGGTAGGAGATGTGATGGCCCAAGGGGGCGGTATGGCAGAGACCCATGATGGGTGGTGTGAGAGCCCTGTTGAGAGCAGGGGGAATGAAAGAGACCTCGGTGAGAGTAGGGTGTTATGTGTGTGGCCCAGAATGGGGCAGTAAGCAAGAGGCCTAACTGCACCGAGTTTGGTC
>NW_017729014.1:20097506-20100773 GCF_001723915.1 Gavialis gangeticus
GTGATGGGCCATCAGGGTTTATGCAGCATAAAGGAAAGAGCAGGGACTAAGGGGAAGGGCTAGAACATGATGGTTACAATGATGATAACAAAATAGGAGTATGTTAAGTGAGCTTTATAAAGTGCTTTGGAGCTGGGGACAGTCTCTTACACAGTGTTCAGCAGGGACTGATGTATTTGATTAACTTAATATAATCCCAGTTAAATTGAGTCTGCCTACAAAAGTCATTGCAGGCTCTAAGTGTTTCTATAGCTCCTAGAACTAAGGCCCCCTGAGACTCTGTGCTTAATAATAGTAATAATCATCTTCATCTTCAAAGAAGCTTTTAGTTCAGATTTGCTTCTGGTTTAATACCTTATAACCGTTCTTCAGCTCTGCTGTTTTATCACTCCTGCTACTTTGCTCAGTGTATTTACTTGCATTTGACATTTTAAAGAACTGTTGTCTGCATAGACTTGAGTAAGAACGAATACGTCTTTCTTCAAAGAAAGGCATGTCTATAGGGGGAGAAGACCGTAGCAATCCCATGTTTATTTTGCAGCTCCGAGGGGTTGGTGTTTAACAGTCGTGCCTACAAATATCTTGCTGCAAATGATTACCCAGTGCCTACATCCACCTTGCTGCAGGTGATGGTGGCACTCACCTGGCGTGTAATGGCTGTGTGTTTCAGTCGCTTTTAAAAAACCGTATCTTTGGATTAAAGATGTCTGGGGCACCAGTTCATCAAAAGGCTCAAGATTGTTCTGAAATCCACCCCTATTCAGCAGAGCTGCTAAGTGTGTGCTTAAACCAAAAGGCTGTATTCAGGATGCCCAATCCCTGGAGTTTTATAGCTTCAGAGAGGTTTACAACACCCAGAAGACGAATTGCCTCCCCTGTTGCTTACCATTAATAGTTGACTACGCGATGCTGAGGCTGCACGTTCCCATCCCAAACGGTTTTGCCTTCCCAGATGCACTATTAAAGACCCTTTCAATTCAAGTCTCATGGGCCCCTTGGAGCTTCCTGCTGAGCTCCGAGTCTTCATATCGAGCTTGCTCTCTGCAGCAGGCGCAACATCTGGGTTATTCAAGACCAATACCCACAGTCCTCTTCCCTGTGCCCACTGCCTTAAGGCTGCAGAAGGAAGAGTTGGGGGTGGAATATTAGCTTCAGAGAAGCTAAGTTGTGTTTTTGGTTTTTTGGGTTGTTGTGTCTTTTTTTTTTTTTTCCTTCTTGGGTCTCAGAAACTCTGAGCACTCCTGGGCACAGAATTTAAGCCTCATCTCCCAAACCAAAAGGCTCATCTCCCAACAGCAGAAGGCTGCTGCCACCTACGGACCAAGATTAGCAAATGTTCTTCAGGGAAAGGATGCCTCTGGTCCGAGACAAAAAGAAGTGTAAAACTCTTGGTTCTCTTAGACCAATTATGATAAAAAAAATAATCTTTTTCTGCAAGCTTTCAGGTGCACGTGCCCTTCCTCTGGCTCAGGGAAAATTTTAATGAGGGTAAAAAGTCCCCCTAGGTAGAAAATAAACTTTAATTTCTGCACAGAGGAAGCTGAAGGTGGAAGTCTGTTCCTCCAGGTCCATGAGAGCATCAGGGAAAGGATGGCTGTGGACAGCAGCTGCCTGAGTTCTAGTTACCCCCTCTTTGTTGGCCAGGCGTGGGCCAGGGATATGAGAGACCAGTGCTTGGGTGTCAGGGTGACTTACTCTATTGAAGGTTAAGGGGGAAATAGAGGGACTTAACTACCTGTTGCTGTACCTTCTTGCGTGCAACACACCCCAGCATAAAATATGTACCTTATTTTTTTGGAAGATAGAGTAAAGGGGGAAAAAAGATGTTTTCTTGTAGTAGCAGCTAGGGAACCACCTCTGCTTAATTCTCCTCTCCTTTACACGGAGAGGTACTTTTGCTTGGCAGAAACTGCTGGTACTGTGTTTCCTCACTTTTATTTATACTCTACCACAGCTAGCTTTTTTTTTTTTTTTTTGGGGGGGGTGGGGGCAGGAGGAGGCGCATGTGGCTTGTGAGAGATTATGATACCTGAAATACAGTTTTGGCTTTGGTGGTGATTTAGGATGGCACAATCCAGATCCACTGCAATTGTGACTCCTGGGCCTGATGTCATGAGTTTCGGGCAGCGATGGTGCAGGTTTTGGAGAAGGCTGGTTCTCCACGGCAGGGTCCTGGCTTACTGAGATGTGGCATCCCACCAGTCAGCACTGGGGCCTGGATCCACATGTGGTTTTGCCCCAGGAAATCTTTCAAATGTTATTGTGAATGAATCACAGCAGCTGAGATCAGGCTGGCTTCATGCTCACAATCTACATTTATCATGGTGTGCCATGGGATCAGTGAGATGGGTGTAATGAGGCAGATGGTTGTACATAAAAAAAAAATAAAAATGGAAAGATAATTTCCTCCCCCCCCAACAATAGCGTGCTCTATTGTCAGGCTGCAAAAGGAAGTTTTAAAAAAAAATCCGAAAATAACATGGCCTATTCTTTCCTCTATTTTAACCCATTTCAGACTTCATTGAAATGTTGAGTTCATGAAACTTTGGGCTAGCAGAAATAGAGGTGCCTTTTATAGTTTGTTAATTTAAAAGCCTGGTGTAGAACCAAAACTCCAGTAATGTGTTTTCTTTTCTTTGTGTCCTATGTACAAGTGAAGCCCAAATCCAGTAACAACATGGAGAAGAAATAGCCAGACACCATAGCACATATTGCCTCAGGACATCAGAATACCCCAAACTGGCCAGGGCAACAGTAAATATAGCTAGGCCTAGCATGCACTGTGGTATATACGGCACGTAAAATTATATAGGTACCTGTGGCTTTTTCATGACAGTTTGTTGCGTAAAGAGCATAGACACAACCACCAGGATTTCAGACCATGTCCAAGGTCCCATCAAAAACTTACTCTCTGCTCAGAATATAACTATTTGGCCAGAAAAGTTTTAGGAAAAAAGTGCGGAGACATAAAACCCTGAAGGGCTCCACTGCCACCAGCTTGGAGTCTCCCCAGCATGACACTTGCACACTTTTTTGCCTCAAACAAGAAATAAAATACAGATGTTTATCAGAAAATTCTTTGCCTTAAACATCCCCCTGGGGCCACCATTTCCCAAGCTGCAAACACATGGTGTAACTCTCAGGCCTTTGGCACTAATAACGATAACTTGTCCCTAGGTAATGCAAAGGGCTGTGGGATAGGATGTTTCTCTTTGGTTTTCCTATACGAACATGCTGTTTGTTAGAGTGGAACCAAAGGGAAAGGAA
>NW_017729014.1:20105773-20107866 GCF_001723915.1 Gavialis gangeticus
AAGTTTTATTAAAGCAGATAGTAGTGGGATCTAAAAGTTACAGCTGTTTTGCATGAAACTCTTTGGCACTTGGATGTGATGTGAGGCTAGAGCCCGATTGCTTTTCTGAACTGTGCAGAGCCACTGACTCCACATTTAAACTAGGTTGCGAAAACTGTGCATCAGAACTGGAAGCCCCTGAAGCAAGTTCCCTCTTCTTTCCCTTTTTTCCTTGGTATTTTTGGTGCTTTCTTCTTCGTCCAGAACGCGGACGGGGCCCATCAACTGGCAGAACGGGACAATTGTGAAGGAGGGACCTACGGTTTACAAATGTCTCTGGACATTTGCTTTGAATTCCAGGTTTTGTGTCTGGGTCTGGGGAGCTCTCCTGTCTAGGCTTATGCCTTCCCTTCATGTCTTGCCTCTCAATCCAATACCAGCTGAAATGAGTGGGGCTTTTCCTATCAATGTCAATGTGTTCTGGATCATATTAAAGTGCAGGTTCTTCAGAGCAGAGGTCCAGATGTCTGACTTGGGTGCCTAAAGGGAATTTAGCAGTAGGATGTAGGTGCTTAAGTAAGAAAAAATGATCCAGAATAGCCCTGCTCCAGCAGCCCCATAAACTAATTGGGAGTCTGAATTAATTGGATCTGGTGGGCAACACCGAGGTCAGAAAAAACTCCATCTGCCACAGTCGCTGTCTCCAGTAAGCATAGCCAGATGGGAAGGTGATGGTGCCACTTGCTTGTCATGTAATGGCATTGTGCTTGGGGCACTCACCCAGGATGTGGAAGACCCTCAGCCTGACATGATTCAAGCCCACGTCTCCCATGCTGTTGCAGAGCGCCCTAACTCGCAAGCTGGAGACCAGTCTGTGTACGGCCACCCTCCCCGTCTCCTGAAAACAGCCGTGGGCAATGCATCCCCCGATGCACGGGGCCAGCAAGACGGAGCTTAGTTGTGCAGATGGGAAGGGGAAAAAACCATGTTCTAGTGCCTACTGCCTGGACTAGTCGTCATGCATTTGACATGAGATGGTCAGGGGACAAAAGTCCAGAAATCATCCCTGCAAGTGGGGTTTTGAATCCAGCACTTTGCCCTGAATGTAGTCCTGTTGGTGTGTGTTAGGTGTGCTTAGGCTGAGCCGGCCTTCCAGATCAGATCCTACGATGCAGCTTAGCTAGGATGTAGGTGCCTGGTGGCTCTTCACATGTGCGAGAGCTGAAGTTTAGGTGCTGTCAGACCTTTGTACTCCAACATATTGGTGCCAAGTCTCATTTACGGAGCCTGATTTGTTCATCTGGACCTGGTCCCTCAATTCCACTGATGTTCAATGAGGCTTAAGCTCATAAGTCTCTTGGGAGCTTTTTAAAAGAAATCGCCCAGCATTTCTAAGTATCTGCTTGTGCAGTACCTAGCACAGCAGGTCCCTTTTTCCGAGGGGGCCTTTGGGTGCTCCTGTAGGACAAACACAAACTCAAACTAACAATGGGAGGCCTGACTGTGACTCCCACCAGCATAGCCTCTGACACAACTTTATGGATTTCAAAGGAGTTATTTCTGATTTACAACCCTTGTAATTAAGAACACAACCAGCCCCTGCAGCAGGATTGTCGAGCTGCTTTCTCTTTTCATGGGAGAAGTGCACGAGGAGGAAGAGCATGCTGGTGATGAGGAAATGGTCCCACTTGTAAAATCCTGCCTGGAATAGGCACATGTCCTTTGATAGCCTGGGGTTCAGGGTTAATATAGTCTGGGCTGATAGCTCGTGTCTGTCTCTCTTTTCACCTTCAGTTTCCTTTGTGTTTAAAATGAAGTTTATTTTCCATCTATGGGGACTTTTTATCATCTATAATTTTCCCGGAGCCTGAAAAAGCATGTGCGCACATGCCTGAAAGCTTGCCAGAAAAAAATTATTATTATTATTATTATTATTATTATTATTATTTTATTTTTTTGCAATTTCTTAGTTGGTCTAATAAAAGGTATCATCTCTGAATTAGAGTTTTGCATTTCCATTTGAACACAGCACTGAGCTACATGCTTAATTTTAAGATTGCATTTTGGGCCCGTTGAAATGACAAGTGAAGCACTTGCTCAAATGTGTTGTTGAT
>NW_017729014.1:20112866-20114749 GCF_001723915.1 Gavialis gangeticus
AATTAGAGTTTTGCATTTCCATTTGAACACAGCACTGAGCTACATGCTTAATTTTAAGATTGCATTTTGGGCCCGTTGAAATGACAAGTGAAGCACTTGCTCAAATGTGTTGTTGATTTTTTTGCATCCTCCTAACTGCAAAAGCGGAGCTCCAGAATGGCTGAGGGGAGAGGTTTCCTGATTGTATTTGGTGGGGAAGGGGAGTAGATTGGTTTTATGTAACAAACCTCAGATAAATGACAGGGGTGTGGGGGGGCTCTGGCCTCTAAATCTGGTGCCCCATCATTCCCGGATAGCTTTTCTTGTATGCTCTTCTCTGAACCTGGCCAAAGCGCCAGTCCCTTCTTCTCCTGCAGCACGTGCTCGCCTGTAGGGTGGTCACACTTCCCTCTGCGCTAGCTTGTAAATCAGGGGCTGGCTGCACAGTGAGCGCTGAAGGAAGCAGACAAGCCTCAAGCTTGGCTCACGTGTCATGGGAAGTCACTCATTTCCTGCCCTGGGCTCTCTGGGGAGAGAGACTTCTCTTTGACAAGGCTCTTAATTAGCCAGAAAGTTGGGTCATAACCACTGCTGTGTCTCCCCTTGTCATGGTTAGACTCCAGGGTGTGTGAAAAATTGAAACAGTACAATGAGCGTTTAGAGCAACTCATGTTAATTTTAGAGAATGAAAGGAGGAATTTCTTTCCCCCTGTTGATAATGATTTTCAAGTGCTGAATACCCCCAGGAAAGGAAGAAAAAGGGGTCTCTCTCTCAACAGCTGTAAGAACACATCCCTTGTAAGCACCTGCGGTTCAGGGCGGGGAGATGCCTGCCAGGGGCAGATTCTTGCATTGCGCTCGGCTCCCAGCCCAGCTACCGTCGGGGCCGTTCAGGGCTGTCTCATGAGTTTGCACGGGGCTCAGTGTTGCCTGCCTTCTCCTCCCTGCATGCTGGGGAAAGGCAAGCCTCCGAGTGCCGGAGTTCGGATTTAGTTGTCAGGGCAATGTGGGGGAAATGGAGAGAGCCTGTAGTTTTCCCTGGTCCAGCCAGCGCGGCGCAGGATACCACCTCCGGGCCAGAAAACGACAAGGAATTTGCACGCACACGGTTGTTCAATGGGAAGTGGAAACCCTGTCGGGTGCTTTCCATAGTGGACATGTTTCTGGTGAACCAGGAGCTGTTCTGAAAAGCTCCAATGAGAAACCCATTTTGGAAGGCCTTTAAAGGCACTGGGCCAGATGCTCAAGTGGTGTCGCCTGGCCTCCTCCCCGATTTACACCAGCAGAGGCTCTGGCCCCGCGTCCCCTGGGAGTAGGATCCTCATTAAGAGATGGAGGGCTCGGCTGAGACCTAGTGAAGGAGGGCAGCTGGGAGCCAGTTGCAGCTGCTTGATCCTCCGGCACTTGGCCCTGGCATAGCAGCTGGTTAACTTGTAGGGAGTCTTGATTCCCAGACAGCACAACCTGGGCCATGACACGCAGCATATCCTTGACATGCCCCCATTGCCTTCTTGCTCTATATAGCCAGAGTTGTCTCCTGCTGGCACAGCTCTGTGCAAGGGTTGTTCTCTGTGAGCCGCTTGACACTATTTGGCAAAGCAGCCTAAAAACAGCTTAACCTTTGGGCATGCTCCCCTGTACCTCAGTTTCCCCATTCACAGGATGGGAAAGAGAATGCTGCCTTTCTCAGAGCTGGCGGTGGAGATATGTGACTTGGTTTAGGGCTGTTTTGAAGTATTTTCATGTCCTTGGTGCCCTGCAAGCATTCGGACGCTCTGCAACAGCTATGTCGGTGTCTAGATTTTTATAAGGACCTAACTGCCTTTATCTCAGGGACACCAGTGGGAATTGGGTTCATAGTTTGGTAGTTTCTAGGGTCGGAAGGGACCTGAGCAGATCATCTA
>NW_017729014.1:20114760-20122823 GCF_001723915.1 Gavialis gangeticus
TGATTACCACATCCTTAGCCTTCACTACCTCCGTGAGCTGATGCAGAGTTTAACCTCTGTGCATCTTGCCTGCAGTGCAGGTCGTCTCTGCAGCCCTTCCTCTGCAGCTTCTGATTTTTTTTTTAGCCTTGCCCTGCAGCTGGATTTCAGTGAGATCAGGTCGCCTGCCCCTTTGAGAGGCAGGGGAGTCTGATGTTAGCCAGCCCTACACAATTATCCCACCCTAGCTGGGTCGGGTCTTCCCTGGAAAGGGGCTGAGAGTTGTGGCTTTTTGTAGGGCTCATTCAAACACGATGGGTGGTAGTGGTTATAGGCTGCTTTCGGCACTGAGAAGTGAGTTGTAACCTATGGTGGGCACAGGCCTGACTTCGTTTTAGCATTTGGCCGTGTTTATGGTGAATGGAAAAACCCATGCTTGTTGGGTGGTCATGAGTCCTTCCTGGTCTGGTCTAACAGAGGTCAGTGGTTTATACCAGCCCATGTCCCCTGGACCTTCCTGGAGCCTCCGCTACATTGGTCTCTAGCTTGGCAGGGACCTTGGATGCCAAAAAAGATCAAAGGAAAAATAGTCTTGTTCGTTTTTTTTTTTTTACTAGCGGGACGGCCAGAAATGGTCATCATTGCAAACTTGTCTCTGCGCTGCCTGATGCGAGGGACTAGGCTGTTGCTCACGGTTTCCAGGTAGCTCAGTTTGCAGGAAGGGTCACCTTGCTTGTGAAAAATGACCGAGGAACATTTAGGTCAGGTGGGGTTGATTTTTAAGTCGCTTCCTTACTGTGGCCAGTTCCCACAGTCTCATTGCATCATCTACGTGCCCGATCACAACCCAGAAGAGGCAGACTTAAAGCATTTGTATAAGCTTGAGCATCTACACACTGACTTCACTGGAGCCTTTCATCTCTCGGCTTGTTTCTGTCTGACCCGTGGGGTTGCTTATGTAGCCTCGAATGCCTCCAGTTCAAAAACGCTCTTAAACATGTGGTGAGATCCAGCAGGTGTTGACGGCATGTTATCGCATGCTGAAAGTAATTTGCCATCTTGCTCTGAAGTTTTGATGGGGTCAGAATCAGTCTCTCGGTTGTCTTGCAGGGCTGCACTTTGGACAGCAAGCTGGGTGCCCGAGATCACCTTGATGAATGATCACTCTCATGGCGAAGTCCCAGCTCCAGCGCACTCCTGAGAGAGGACACGAGGAACGTCCCTTGTGCGTGGCGGTCAACTGCTGCGAGAGGCGGCAACCTGGACAAATGAGGCACGCTGCTCCCTTGGGGGTGAAGAGACCGGGAGGATGTGTCCAAGGGAGAATCGGTGGCTGAGCAAACATGAGCAAGAAGCTGGGTGGAAAAGTGCATCGAATTGCACTTCTATGCGCCCTGCGATGGGATACCATCATCAGCCAGATGCACTGGCAAGTCGGTCCTTGGTGAGCCAAGCCCCCAGCTGCCTGCAGATGTATAAGGGAGCAGGGCATCTCCATCCGTGCTGAAACCACAGCCCTGTCTGCCTTCACATGAGAGCGTGACCGGAGCAGTAAAAGGACCCGGCTCCAGAAGGTAGCTCTGTTTGTGTTTTTTATGGGGGATGTGGTGATGGTGATGGGGTTTGTGTGGGGTGGGTGCCTACTTTAAACAGCTGTGGATGGGGAGGAGCTGTTAAACACCAGCTTGACATATCTAGGGGCCTGGGTGCAGCACCTGCTACTGGTTGTGCCTGTAAAATTAGCTCTGGAGGGAAGGGAGGAAATCCTGGTCAGCCATCAAACCTGACAGTCGTTCCAGAGCATTGTCACTGCACCGCGCCCTGCACAGACTTCTCACCCCATCTTTGGGCCAGGATCCCTCTTGGTGTGCAACCTTAGCATCGCGTGGTCTGGGAAAGGCCAAGAGAACAAACAATCTTTTCTGAAATGCCTGGGGCTGGATCCTGGCATCCATGAGCTGTTCCTCTGGAGCTGATGGAGTCGTCCCCGTCCTCCCCCAGCCTGTTGCTGCAAAAGAAGGGCCAGCCTAATGATACTGGGGGGACCTCTGACTTTGACCCTGTGCGCTCTGTTTCTGGGGGGTGATGGAGGCAATCTGCACCCTCGGCTCTGTTGCTGGCTTCAGCGCTGACTGTCGGAGCTTGCAAGGAACCTGCTGCAAGCCTGTCCCTCCCATGGGACCCGACCCCTGCAAAGGGCTGATCATCTGTCTGAGGTGCTGAGAGCCTCTGGCTCCCTGAGAAGCACCTTGCAGCAGAGTTAATCTTCCCCCCTGATTGTACTGTCAGTGCCGCTGCAATGCTATAAAACGTGGGAGAGCCAAAGTGGGCTGCTCTGCTGGGCTGTAGCATTGCATCTGAGCCATGTTAGAAGGCGCAGCTGTCAATGTGGGGCTGTACAGTATTGCTGGCCCGCCCCCGGCTTTTAACTTCTCTTGACCGCTCTTTGTAAAAGGGTCCAAATGCTGCTTGCCAACCTGTATAACCGCTGGTGATGTCTATGGGGGGGTGGCGGTGAGGAGTTTAGGGGGTAAGCTGTGTAAGGTATGACGCTGGACTCCTGACAATCGAGCAAGTTGGATGTGGCTGGTTATGGGAGCACGGAGCTGCCGTTGGACATCGCAGTTGTGCTTGCCCTTAAGGTTTCACTTATAGAATTACAGAAAATTTGGGCTGGAAGGGAGCTTGGGAGGTCGCATCTAGTCCAACCCCCTGCTCAAAGCAGGACCAGCCCCAACTACATCCCAGCCAAGGCTTTGTTGAGCCAGGCCTTAAAAACCTCCAAGGATGGGGAGTCTACAACTTCTTTAGATTACCAGATTTGCTTCACCACCCTCCTAGTGAAAGTTTTTCCAAACATTCAACCTCCCTTGCTGCAGCTTGAGCCCGTTGCTCCTTCTGTCATCTGCCCCCACTGAGAACAGCCCGGCTCCATCCTCTTTGCAGCCCCCCTGCAGGGAGCTGAAGGCTGCTATTTAATCCCCCTTGGTCTTCTCTTCTGCAGGCTAAATAAGCCCAGTTCCCTCGGCTGTATTATAGTTAATAGATGCCATGCACATGTTAACAAAATCTGCTTGTGGGGCCTGTTACCAGCGTCTCTGAGCACTCTTAAATGTGTAATGCGTTTATTCCTGCAACAGCCCTGTGCGCTGGGGAAGTGCTAGTGTTTCTGTTTTACAGAGGTGCAACTAAGGCACCGGTAATAGATGTACAGGAATAGGAGCCCTGTTCCAGAGTAGGGATTTGAACTTGCTTCCCCACAGGCCCTGGATCCTGCTCGAGTTGCTGGGCTATACTTCCTTTGAGCAATAGGTATTGTATAGATGACTACAAACACATCAGTCCCTGCTTGCAGACAACCTACTGATCTGTTGGGCAATCTGATCTATAACACCAGGTTGACCTTTTCCTAATGCTTTTATAAATTCATTTTGACTGGAGCCTCATAAAGGTTGACCATTTGTGATATCCCTCCCCCTATTTTTTTTACCAACTGATCTTAGTCTTTTTTTTACAACCGAGTGCCCATCCCGCCTTTTGTTAAATGGCTCTAATAACATTGAGCGGCTGTTGTTTGCTTAACAGCAAATTAAAATAACAAAAAGCAAAACTTGTTCCAACCCTTTTAACATAATAAAGGCAGAGACGTCCAGAAACCTGTTTTTGTTCAAAATTAATACAATTATGTGTTTAACGGAGTGTTTCAGCGGTAATAAAAAATCTCCCTGCAGTATTTCATCAGTGTTCAAGGCTTTTGCCAAGCTGCTAAAGTTCAAGGAGTCAGGTACGTTGAGGATGTTTTACTGCATTTTTCAGTTATTAACCTAGACATTCATGCCTGGGCATGAAGCCATCCATGCTGAGGAAATGCCAGCTAATACAAAATGCGGCAGTGTTTCTTAGCGGTGCAAGCTGTCTTGAAACGCATCACCTCTGTCCTGGCTTCCCAGATGATACTGGGTCAAGGTCAAGGTCTTGGCTTTCTACCTTATCAACACTTAGAGAGCTGGGACAAGACCACTAAGGGCTTGTTCTCGTGGGGACTTTCAGGGGTGTCTGTCTCACCATCCTACCATGTCATGTAGTAGCACCCTCAGATATGCCATATGGTGCCACACAGGCTACCCCAAATGGGATGGAGCAGAGCTCCCTTGCTCAGGCACAGCGCAAGGAGGTAGCCTGCGTGGAGCAGTGCGGCGTGTTTGAGGGCACCATGGCATGATAAGGTTTTTTTTGGGCAGTTATGGCCCTGGTTCTTGGCTTTTTTTCTTGAGGCTTATTTGTGCAAGAGGGTTGCAGTTTTTTAAAGACTAGATTAGCCAAGCCCATGTGTGGAAAGGCTTACCCAGGGATGTTCCTGCCTTGAGCAGGGGGTTGGATGTGCCCTCCCTTGGTTCCTCTTGGCCCTACATCTTCTATGCCAGTTGCTCAGTAAACATGTCCTTGCAAAGCCCTGGCTGCATTCGGCTCATGGTTGAATCGCGTTGAGACATTAAGCTCTTCAGGGTTGGTGTCTTCATTCTGTTTTTGTGCTGCACCTAGCATCGTGCAAGAGGTAGGGGCTTTCAGCACTCCTGTTGTTACTATCTCTGCTAACGACTCCCTGGAGATCACAGTCGCAATGAGCTCGGGGGGAAGCTTCGGCCATCGCTGGGCCACCACTTAATTAAGACCCTCGTTCTCCAAATTACTGTGGGTTTTGGGGCCCCTGCAGATTGCTGGTGAAGTGAGGAGGGGGATGGATCTGCCGTGGGGCCAACTCGCAGGATGCTGGCTATCATTTCTTGATGAGGTCCGGTCACATGACATTTTGAGCTAGGCATTTGTTGAGAGGAGTAGACATTTATTATTGGTGTGGCAGACGGGCCGTGAGGACCTAATCAATATGGGGAACCTATTGGGCTTGGGTTTGTACACGCCTGTAGGGAGAGACAGTCCCTGCCCTGAGGAGCTTATTGGATGGATGACAAAAGGCGCGCAGGGAAATGAAGGCTCATAGAAAGGAAATGATCTGGCCAAGGCAGAGCCAGGCATTGTACCCAGGACTCCTGCCTTGCTCATCACCAGGCCCCCTTGACTTTCCCAAGAACATCTGTTTTTTCCTTCTAGTTCTCTCTCTTTTTTTTTTTTTTTCAGTGTTACCCCCATGAGCTTTTCCTTTTGCCCCTTTTTCATTTGAGCCTGTACTTTCAGTCCAACCTTTTAGTGATTTTTATTTACAGTTGAGTCCATGTAAAAATGTAAAATAACCAATAGGTGTGGCATGATCACATACAGGTGAGTACACCAGCACATGATGCTCTAGTGAGTGTATAAGAGTGTGCACAGGTACTTGCAGCACCTTTTGTTTCCTACAAATGTAGGTGCAGGGGTGCTATGTGCTGATAGGCTTGTATTTTAGACCCACCTTTGGATCTAAAATACAATCTCTTTATATCGGGCAGGGGAGCAGTGGCTATTTATTCAGTGAGAGCCCAGTACAATGTCCTTCAAAACCATTGGCAAATTTCCCAGTGCCTTCAGTAATGCGGGACTGGAATGCAAACGATGTCATTGGAGACATGGCTGATGTTACGGGAAAAGTCTGGTGTGTGGTTTTGTTTTGTTGTTTTTTTAGCCCAAGATTGAAAGATCTTCCTGTTTTGAGGAGCTCTCTGTGCCTTCTGCTCAGTGCTGGCCCATGCAACAGTCCTAAATCTCTTGGGGAAACTGCAGTTGTCTGAGATGTCCCGGCATCAGGGAAACACTTGACTTGTGTTGTAGGTCTGTGTTGTAGACCTCTTCTGCCTGGGTTGATGAGAAGCCAGTTGGGAATAATGGAAGGTCACCTGTCTGCACTGAGTTCAGCTGTCAGTGGAGTATAGTTAACTGACCAAAGGGTCAAGCCTCTAGTTTTACTTGGAGTGGCAAGCAGCCCTGGGGGAAGAAGAGGAAACTCCCTCTACCTACAATCGTCATCGAGCGTCTAGTCTGGTTTTTTCCCAGACCCACTCTAGGCAACTTGTTCCTCCAGCCATGAGGTGCCTGCTGTCTGCGGGTTCCCTTGCATTCCTCCGGGGGACATCTGCTCTGGTTAGCAGGGTTTAGGACTGCTGGTTACCTGTCAGAAGACTTTGACTTCTCCTCTGCCAGAACTTCTGCAACTTGCTTCCTTGTATTCAAAGATCTAGCCATAAAGCACAGCTTTTCCCAAGAGCGACACACCGATGAGAAGGGCAATGTTAAACTGCATACAGCACAGCTAAAAGGCTTGTAAACTTAAGCAAGTACCATATTTCACAGCATGTATGCAGAAAAATCTAATGCACACCTTGTTTCTTGAAAAGTAAGATGAAGGGGAAGAAACATCTTCCATTGGAAGCAGCCAAGTAGCAGCAGCTAAGAAGCATGTTCTGCTCCCTGTTTGTTGTGGGCAGATTTTACTTCCACTTTTCCAGTAAGGGGCAGAAATTGCTCTTGCTGTACTTCTCGCATGTAATATGCACCGCAGTTTCCAGCAGCTGGGGTGGGGAGGGGTGGTGTATTGCATATGAGGAAAATATGCTATTATCCAGCTATATTGAAGGCATCGGGTTTCTGGGGAGCGAATAGAGGCACATTTCCCTGTAGTGGTCCCAGGTACCTGGCGGCTCAGCTTCTGTAATTAGCACTTAAGCTCAGTTGCGAAGTTAATTAAAGCCAGCTTCAGTTAGCACAGCATTATTAGGCACTCTGATCGAATACTTGTGAACTACCAGGATTGCATCGCACTATGGGCTGGGGCCAGTGGAATAATATGATAGTTTGGGATGGTGCTCCCCCCCAGTTTCCACCTCCCCAGTCAGAGTTCTAGGAGGACCTACACTATACATCCAGGTTATGGCCTGCCCGGACATGGCCAGTGTTGGATGGGAACCAGGTTTTCTCTTTTGGGGGCCGGTTTCCATTTTTTTTTTTTTTTTTTTTTCCCTACAGTCTCAAAACGGAGAAGAAGCCTGTTGGTTTGTGTATTTAAATATCCAGAAATTCATTTTACAGGAATGCGCTGATTTGAAGCATTTAATTTAGCTAACAATCAAAGCCTGTTGTTCTGATTTGGGTCTTTTTTTTAAGTGTTTTTTGTTTTTTTGTTTAAAAAACAAAATAAAAAAAAATATGTATTTATTTTAATTTGAAAAGCCGGTCAGAAGCATTCTACAAACTCTGAAAGGAAGCCTCAACACCATCAAAGATCTTTGCTTAGGTTTTTCAAATTATTTTCATTACAATCAGCTTTTTCTTTCCTTCCCCCTGCCCCCCCTTCTTTCAACAGGGGGAGGAGATGAATTACCACTTTTGTCAAAACCAAAATATTTCATATGTCTACTCCTCTATGGACTCGACAGAGATCGGTCTGTAGGATTTTTCTGTGTTTACATTCAAGTTATTATCCATTGCCGTTCCTCTGGTAGGATTTAGACAGCTTGATTAAATCTCACTCATGACCAGCCACGTGCTGAAGTCCAAGCCCTTGGCTTATTTTAAGATGGTCCTATACATAATTAAGTAACGCACCATAACTGACCTCACTGCATGGGTCAGTTGGATGGGATCCAAGCCTGGTTCCCATCCAACATTGCTCGCAGCCTAGGAAGACCTACACTACGCATCCAGGACTTTAACTGGGGAGGTGGTAGATGTGCCATGTTTCATGAGGCTGGCTGTTTCTCCATCTCTTCGGTTTAACGGGAAGAAGAAAAGACACCGTCCTACCCAATCTACTTTTCTATTCTTCTGGTGCGCTTAATGTCTGCAGCCAGCAGCTTCCTTAGCTAGTTTTCAACAGCTTCATGCAGCGGTTGGGGGTTCAGTCTGATTTCCGTGAAGGAGAAGTGAAACAACACACTGTGTGAATTTTGCCCCGGTTTCCCCAGTGGAGAAAACTTCAAAGGAGTTTATAGGGTTGGGTAAAATGTATAGCCCTGGTAGAAACGTTTTGGATGGTGTTGAAGATGGTCATCAATCTCTCAGGAAAAGGGAATGTTTCTTAAATATGTTCCTGCAGCCTCTTGTCCTGCATTTGGTTCTGACTAGTTTTTACATTTTTTTTTTTTTTTTTTTTTTTT
>NW_017729014.1:20122908-20133444 GCF_001723915.1 Gavialis gangeticus
AGCATTATTTTTTTTTTTATCGCCTCCCTCAAAAATCAGAGCTGGAACAAAGTGGCCAGTGCTTCCTGGGCCTGGTTTATCTGCACAGGATGTGCCCTTAGCATTGCCTGTACTATATAGGGGAAAATGGATACTGTTGGTTCACTGGAGCTGCCTGGTCCTAGCAGCTCTTCTAAGGATAGAAGTGGGCTCCATCCTTCAAACACTGCTCTGTCTTCCTCACCCAAAGATCCCCAGGCTGGGATAGTCTGCTGATGCAACCCAGGCACCATCAAGTCGGAGATGGGGCGGGTGCTCGTGTTCTCAGGACCCTTCTTTAAGGTGCTTTGCTGGGTGGATATTGTCCAGTGGAGGGTGGGTCACATTGTCAGGCTCCTTTTTTTTAAGTCCAGGTGGTTATTATCCCACAGGGGAACCGCAGGAAGTGAATTCTTGTCATTGAACAGTGCACTTGAGAGGCATCAGGAAGGCTTCATGTTAGATGTGGGTTAAAAAGTACTTTAGAAGTCATAACAATCGCACACTTCTTCCCTGGGGCCTGCTGAAAAGGGCTAAGTAACTGGCTGGAGTTCATGCAGGATGTCGGTGATGGGGTAGGGAATTTAACTTGTATTTTGGATTCTAGGTTAGCACCTGTGCCCTTAGGCTGTTCTTCCTTCCTACCAGGGAGGATATGAACAATGACAGGATAAGCAACTTGGAGCTGGCTTGAGCAATGGCTGGATGAAGTACCACCTGATGGGGGCAAGGCTGGATAGCAAAGATTCGGCATTTGCAACCCATCTTGGTATTCTGGGGGGAGAACGGAAGCATGGTAGGGGAGTGCTGATGACAATAATTCACTTATAATTTTTGGAAACTGTCAGCAGCGTGGGATCGAAGCAACCCAGTTGGGTGGGAGAGGCTGGGATAGACCTATTGCAAGAATCTGTTGGTTTGGAGACATACTGGCTTCAGGTTCTGGGTGGCACCAGATGCGACAGAAGCAATGGTAATAAAAACAGTTGAACCAGACCCAAACCTTTTCTAGAGGCTTGGACAGTGGGTTAACTACAAACTCGAGTTTCTGGTCATGGCGGCTCTTAAGTGAGTTGAAGAGGAACGTGCTGTTCCTAATGTCACGTACTTGGCCCATCACTTTAAGTTGCTCAGCTACTCCAATGTTCTCGCTACAGAGCCGAGAGTCCCTTTGAATATATTTGCACACCACTTAATGCCATTAATAATGCTAACGTGGCATGATAAATACTGGTACTTAGCACTGATTAGATTAAAACATCTGTCTTGCAAGTATTGAAGACTTCTTGTACCAGGGCGCTCTCTTCTCTGACTTGGTATGGAAGTCAGGGAGAAATGACTGTGTTAGAAATGGAAAAAAATGCACACGTATAATCATCAGAACTAGGTTTGGGGGGAGGGGTTTGAAAGTTTCTGAATCGGTTATTGGTAGCGTTGGAGTGATATGGCAATTGTGGCGGTCCAGGAAATGTGCAAGAGACAAGGATTTTTGTGGGTGGTATGTATGTATTTATTTTTTTTATTGGACAAACTGTATGGTTGGGATGCACTTAGACAAGATTTTGAATGTAGCTTGTTCTTTTTCGGTCTGTCCCAACCCTGACACTGATCCGATAAAAGATACCACCCACAAAAATCCTTGCCTGGATCTTTCATTCCTGTTCTGAAGCAGCAGAGAAACCTCTTACCTACAACTGCCCCTTTGTTTAAGCATGAAGACTCCTACTCTCCTAGTGTTGGGGCTTTTACCCTTTAAGGAACCAGCCAGGAATAACTGGATACCAAACAACAGTGTTTTTTTAGATATACAGGAAAAGTGTAGCTAGATCCCTATGCACTGCCTAGTTTCAGGCTGGTTCCTAAATCCTAGACTGCGGTGAACACATTTTGGGAACTCGCGGAGTACTTGAAGGGACCAAATTTGATCCCCAGTCCTTTTATATTTAAAGGTGGCTCAGCTGCAGCTTGCAAATCGCATATGGCTCCTGGGTAGCTGACATGCAGTCACTAAAGAAATAGTAGCAGTTAAATAAAAACCTCCTCCTCCTCCCTCGCTGTTTTAATCTTTTGACACTAGGACACAGGCTTTGTGTGTTGTGCCCTGTGGCTCTTGGCTGGGTTGAAATTTTGGTTGGTGGCTGGAAGGGTTAGGATGTTTGGCTACTTTTGTTCTTAACAGACTGGGTTCCCTCTTCAACTGCCCTGGAGAGGCGGTGGTATGATACCTGTATATCCGCTTTTTGGCTCTAAGAAGCAGGAATTGAACCAAAGGCCTCGAGTTGTAGAAGCATGAACATCTACTCTAACATAAGCCGAAAGAGTGAATCCTTTTCCAGCCAAGGTAGCAGTCTGCAATCTTCTTGCATGGACCGGCCTTTAAAGGACTATAAAGATCCCCAGCCTTTTAACGTGAATAATATTGCAATAATCTTTAAGTCATGAGAAGGATTCGTATTAGTCATAATAGTAATCATTCTCATGTGCAAAATTGCTTTAAAATGCTCTGAGTGCACCCCTCCGGTCACCTCTGTCTGTGACTTACTAGTGAAAGGGCTTTGGGGGCTTGTTCGTGCGGGTTGAAGCCGTGATTGTTTTAGCGGGATCCAGGCAGGCGGGTGTGTACATGTCTGGGGAGCGTCAAAGATGGAGTCCAGCCCAGCACCCCCTGTTCCTAACTTGACTTCAAACACTGCTGCTGAGTGATCACAAGATGATAATTTAATTAAACCCTTCCTTCCCACTTGACCTTTCAGCAAAAGCCAAGTCATGATTCCTCATGTAAATTCTTTCCTCTCAAATGCATACACCCATAGCCACGAAAGAACAACACACTTGCACACACAAGCACTTGCTTTTGCATGTCCTAATGTGAAAACTTGGCCTTGGTTTGCGAAGTATTATTTTTGATCCTGAGGGGGCCAAATTAATTCTTGCTGCAACTCCTGTGACCTCTCTGCCCTTTTCCCTACAATGCGTTTGATCTGGCATGTTCCATTTTCGTACTCCGTGGTTTCTATTAAGTTTCCAATGGAAAAAGTGCAGCGAGGAGATTCATCCACTATGAAATACCTCCATGCATAGCAAAACATTCAGCTGCATGGTAATGACACTGGATGTAAGTAAGAGAAATTAGTTTGCACCGTGAGAGAGGCTGCAAGGAGATGGGGAGTGGACCCGTGAGCACTGGAGGAAAGAGCAATGGCCCTGCTGCTCCAGGAGGAAGCCTCCACCCAAAAGTTTTACCATCTGAAAGCAAAACAAGGCACTAGAAGGATGCATTGCAAAGTAGAGCAGTGGCTTTGGAGGCTGAAATAGAGGGCGTAGTGGTGGTGTCTTGAAGACAAGCATGGGAAAAAGGACCTTTTGCAATGGGCCAGGAGATAAGCGAGGCTGGGGGTTAGACCCATCATGTGCCATGAGCTGTAAAAAAGATGCCATTGGGGTAAAACCTTTCATAGACATCATTTTCTCCCCCCTCCCCAAATCTCCAGTTCTAGACAACAGTGCAAAGTGCGGGTAATACTTCAAGAGCCGGGAAGTGAAGGGACTGTCTCTCATTCATTCCAGGTGGCCTAAAATCACTGAAGCGCACACAGTTAAAACTGATCTGATCTTCAGTAGCACAAAGCACCTATTTAGTGCTGTAGATCATCAGAGAACCAGGCAAGCATTAAATGTGCTGTCTCCAGAAAGCTGGCTGCTTTCCTTTTACCCAGTATGATGCTCTGTGTGTTGACAGGGTGGGGAGCAATCCTCATCCCCGGCGTGGTGGGAGTTCTGTTCTGAAGTCAAGTTTTAATTAAAACGGGCATTTCTGAGCATCTTGCCATGTGCTCTGCTGGAAACATGTCAGCAAGGACTTTGACATCAGCTGCGCGGGAGCTAGACTGCTCACCATGCTCCCCTTACTGCCGGTCTGCCCGACGCCGATTCTTCTGGTCGCTCCAATGGTATGCAGGGCCCTGTGATTTCTGATTAATGCATCTGTGCAGGGGTGCCAGGCACGAATAAAAAATGGTTCCACCCCAGAAGTGGCTGCATGCTGCTGGTGGGCAAAATCACAGAATCCTAGAAAATGAGGGTTGAAGGGACCTCAGGAGGTCACATCTAGTCCAACCCCCTGCTCCAAGCAGGACCAGCCCCAACTAGATCATCCCAGCCAAGGCTTTGTCTAGCCAGGTCTTCAAAACCTCCAAGGACGGAGACTCCACCACCTCTCTGAGGAGCCTGTTCCACTGCTTCACCACCCTCCTTGTGACAGAGTTTTTCCTAATATCCAACCTAAACATCCCTTGCTGCAACTTGAGCCCATTGCTCCTTGTCCTGTCATCTGTCCCCACTGAGACCAGCCCAGCTCCATCCTCTTTGGTACCCTTCAGGTAGCTGAAGGCTGCTATTAAATCCTCTCTCAGTCTTCTCTTCTCCAGACTAAATCAGCCCAGTCCCCTCAGCCTCTCCTTGTACGTCATGTGCCCCAGCCCCCAACCATTTTAGTTGCCCTCCACTGGACTCTCTCCATCTTGTCCACATCCTGTCTGTAGTGGGGGACCCAAAGCTGGATGCAGGACTCCAGATGTGGCCTCCCCAGTGCTAAATGATTCCTGTGGGTAACTCCATTGGGGAAGTTTGTCAAGTGCTTGTCTGTTGAAATGGTGGGAGCTGTGTAGCTATATCTATCCGACTCCAGATTGCAAGCAGAGGAGAGTTCCGGAGATACTCTGCTATTTGTATTAATTAGAGCGTATCATGCAAAGGCCTCAGTGGGGATCATAGGCCCAGGTGCAGTACAGCCGGTACGAGGGAGTCCATGCCCTGAAGAGCCGATGGCCTGAATGCACAGGAGAGACAAAGTGGGGAGGAGAGAGTGAAGGGCAGTGAGTTGACTGCTTGGTTGGTGACAGAGCCAGGTGTAGACCCCACATCTGGACACTCATTTGATGCCCGAGCCACTGGACCGCTCTGCATCTTGCCCTGCGCGAGCTGCTGGCTGTGAACACCACTGAACTATTGCCCCAGCAAGGCAAGTGCTCCATGGGCTCAGAGGCTCATGCGGATCCCGTCAGGCGTGTGAAATCGCAGTGCTGATGAAGGATCTGCACCACCATTCGTCACGGTCGAGAGGACTGGAGATGGCCGAAGCCAGCTGACCGTGGGGTGCTCTCAGTAGCTGTGAATAATGGCCAGCAGACTTCCCACCCAGCACCCTCTCGCGCTCTTCCCTCCCTTCCCCCTTTCTCCTTGACTCACTTATTTCTGCCATTTATCACCTGTCACACCTTCAACTAACAGGTTTCAGCAGGAGGGGAAAACCCCCCATAGTTTTCCTCTTTCCTTTTGTTCACACCCACTCAGGAAAAAGGGTACTGGCAGGCAGCCTTACGACTAGCCTCTTTCTATTCCTGCTTTGAGTATCCTCTCGGGGTGGGGGGCATTGTCTGTTTTTCCAGGAGTGGTGTTTTGTCAGGCCTCCCTTGCCAAGATTATGTCAAAGTGGAGCAGCAAGTGCATTTGGAAGGCAGACGTCTCACCTGTTCTGTCATGTTACCGTCAAGAGGCAGGAAATACATCAGTGTGAATAGATATGAAACGATCAAGCTACCGGGAGGAAAAACACCCTGAAGAATTGACCTCTCCATCACTCGTGAGCGATGGCGAGTATGCACGTCCCAACGGAGCCCGGATCAGATCCTCGGCTAGTGTAACCCGGCTGATTGCAGCAGCGGGCATTTTGGCCCGTTGATCAATTCGTCCCTCCTTAGAAAGCCTTTGCCTTATAGTAATGCATTAGATTTTAGTTGGGGCTCTGCACTGGGGCAAGTGCCACTTCATGGGCACGCATTGCTTTAATATGTCACTGATTTACACCATCTGAAGATGGAGCAGGTCCTTAAGGAATCTAGTGTGAAGCATATAGAGTAGACCAAGGTGATCAGGAACAACCAGCATGGATTTGCTAAGAGCAAGCCATGCCTGACCAACTTGGCTTCCTTCCATGATAAGGTGATGAGGTTGGGGGAGGGCAGATGTGATATACCTCGACTTCAGCAAGGCTTTTGATGCAGTCTCCACAATGTTCTCATTGACAAGCTAAGGAAATACAGACTGGATGAAAGTACTGCAAGGTGGATACGTAAGTGGTCAGATGATCATGGAAAGATGGTCTGTAATCAATCAGATGAGATTCAACAAGGAGAAGTGCAAAGTCTTGCACTTGGAATTGCACGCGCAAATGCAGACTGGGGAATGACCAGCTACATTGCGGTCCTGCAGAGAAGGACCTGGGGGTTATGATGAACCATAAGTTGACAACGAGCCAAGTTTGCTCTTGCTGCAAAAAAGGCCAACGGCATCCTGGGTTGTATTGACCGGAGTGTCCCTTGCAAATCAAGGGAAGTGATTCTTCCACTGTGTTCAGCTCTGGTGAGGCCTCACCGGGAGCCCTGTGTCCAGTTTTGGGCTCTGCACTTCAAGAAGGATGTGGACAGATTGGGAAGAGTCCAGCTCAATGCAAGAAAAATGACTGGGGGCCTGGGAAGCAAGATTTATGAGGAAAGGCTGAAAGAGCTAAGGTCTTCTAGTCAGGAGAAGAGAAGACTGCGGGTGGGTTTGATCACAGTCTTCAGATACCTGAAGGGTGATTACAGGGAGGATGGAGATGGCCTTTTCTCTGTGGCCATAGGGGACAGGACTAGGAGCAATGGCTTCAAGCTGCAGCAGAGGAAATTTAGGTTGGAGATGAGGAGGAGCTTTCTGACTGGGGATGGTCAAGCATTGACACAGGCTGCCTACGTAGAGAAGTTGTGGTATCTCCATCCCTGGAAATTTTCCAGAGCAGGTTAAGACACTTAGCTGAGATGATTTCTTTAGGGATGATCTTGCCCTGAGCTGGGGGTTGGACTAGATGACCTTGTGAAGCCCCTTCAAGCCCTACTTTTCTATGATCTTATGATTTGGCCTGACAAGTAGCAATGTGGAAACTATTCCAATTAAGTTAAGATTGCAGAACGGTTCCTGGAAAGCAAATATTGAATTTGCAATCATAGACGTTGTCATCCAAAGCAGAGCCTAAGAGTTACTGTCATCCAGTCAGGGTTCAGAGGCTTACCACATGCCCCACATAATCAAGCCAAACATCTCAAGTTTTCAAATTACTGAATAAAATGCCCTCAATCTACAGGCCAGTGATTTACTGGAGATGATTTTCTTATGAGTGCTGTTGTTAAATGAAAATTTGGGAGATATCCCAATCTGTTTTCAGACAGAAAAATCAAGTGAAAATAAGTAAACGATTCATTACGAATCATTCATTCAGCACCAGCACTGAATGTCCCAGAAAATAGTATTAAGATGGCAATAAACACAGCAAAAGCAATTATGCGTTGCATGGAGGGCAATCACTGCATGCTCCAGCAGATACAGCATGCAGAAGGTCCCTTGTAGGTGAGTACAGAGCTATATGGAGGGACATGTGTTGCATGTCCTGGGATATAGGAATAGATGCTATGCTGCTTGGTATATGTGATGAGTACTATATGTCCCAGGCAAGGCTCTGGGTTCAGTTTATTGAGGATTTAGCTATTGCAAATGAATGTTGGTACGGATGCATTTCTACTTCTCACTAGCTCCGCAGTCCTCCAACTGCTATCCCAGAGTGCTCTGCTTCTTGCCAGGACGGACCCATCTACTGACCCATTTGCACTCCACTGCTCTGGGATCTTGTTGGCTGGTAGGTTAGTCCATTTGCAGCTTCTTGCCGGAGTCCTGCACCTTGGCTATTTTAGCAATGTGATTAGAGCAACAGCATACCCTGCCTCATGTAGCTGCTTGGAGCTGGGAAGAGGTCCTGGATCTCCTGGCCCTCTGGGAAACGAGAGCTCTGATGACAAACACACCACAGTAGGCAGATATACAAAGCCGTCTCCAAACAGATTGCTGGAGGGGGCATTCAGTGTGCAACAAGCAGGCTTATAAAACAAACCATGGCTGAAAGTTAGGGCCTCTTGGTCCTTCCCTCAGCTTCCCTCCTCCTCTCTATCCCCTTTCTCCTCCCACGCTTTTCTCCATTCTCAGCCTTGATGTCTCCTAAGCTTGTCTGCATAATCTTTGCTGAGCTTCCTGGATGGGCTACATGCCGACGCAACATGCCTTCATTTATGTACGCTCAGATTCCAGGGTCTGGAGAGCCAACGGTGAATAGCTGTGATTTGGGAAATCTCCTTGGTTTGGCAGTTTCAACAAGCAGATTACATCCATGAGCTACCTATAAAATTGGTCAAAAACAAACTATTGAGAAAGCAGCAAGATGCAAAGATCGGGGAGGGGCAAACAGCGAAGGGGACACAACCATAGTTGTTGCTTTATACAGTTTTGTCTTGTTTAACTCAGCTGCCCTTAGCTGAGGCCCTGTATTCCAAAGCTGTACAAATCTCCAATTTTGGACAAAGTTTATTTAGACTAATAGGAATCTATTGAGATGTGAAATGTCTGGATATGCCTATTTAGGCACTGTAATACGTTGCACACTTCTTGGATATGGATTGTTTGCTTTGAGCAGCTAACTTGTTTGCATCCAGTCTTCCCTGTGAATGTCAGCGGGTTTAGTCTCTGCAACTTTTATTTGGGCATGATGTGGGTGCAGTGCTTTAAATAACAATGCTGGGTGAGCAGCTCAGATTAGCCAGATTGGAAGATGAGCCTCAGAGAGAGAGTTGCAAATAGGTTGAGTTTTGGCATGGTCAGCTGAGGAGAGAGATGGCTCAAGGCATGAGAGGGAGGATGCTCTTGGGATTTAGGAACTGAACAAGAACTGTGAAGATTTTAGTTTGGTTCCTGAATTCAAGAGTGACTTGGGTTAGTTCCCTTTATCTCTTTATGCCCATGGTTCCCTTCTCTGTAAAATAGAGTTTAATAATTCTTCCCGTCAACATAGACCCCACATTTTGTGGGGCAGATGCTGTCTCTTACCATATGTGTGCATATATAGCGTCCAGGGCAATGGACTGGATTGGGGTGATCTGTGTTGGCAGCGCTGAGTAGAAATCTGTGAAGAGCTGGCAATAGAGAACATTATTTGTGTTTATTATGATGGCAGCGTGGGCTGGAAACAATATTTGGCTCCATTAATGTGAGATTTACAGGTCTTTAAAGATGAGAAGAAGCTACCTCCATGCCTACAGATCACGCATCCGTCTGCCTTTTACCCAGAGTTAGCACTACGATTTTTGGAAAAAATGGCAGACAGCACCATTAGGACTGCATCCAATGTCCCTGGGAGTTAATGGATAAGCTCCCACTGATTTCCCTGGGTATTGGACCAGGCCTTCGGCTGCTTCAAAATGTTTCCAGGATGCAGCTACGTGGGGAAAATAAAGCACCTCAATCCTTCTCACATGGCAGAGTTAGAGATCTTTAGTTGGAATAAATAAGCATTTCTTTGTTGAAGTTGATAGCATTGCCCTAGCTTATGGCAACTGATAATCTGGCCCCTATTTTCATGGATTGCCTACTGCTCTGGTAACTCCCTGACTGGGACGTACCTCTCTGCAGTCCCTCTAAGTCTAGAAAGTGTTTAAGAGAAAATATCTGCTCGCTTGCAGTCTCCCGTTTGGCTTGTGTATGGGTTCAATGGGAAAGTGATGGGCTTGAAACAGTGTTAAGGTTACTGGGACTTATCACTGCTTTACCTTTTCATCACTGCTTTACCTTTTCTGGAGTCATTTGAACCTGCATGAAATGGAAAGTTGTGCTACTATCTTCATGGAGGTTAATGGAGACTTGTCAGTCAAGCATCTGGACCCAGAACAGAAGCTCAGGTGTAGTAAATGATTTCATAAGGCACAAGATAATTGGGTTCATGGACAGTGCTCTGTTTGCCTTTCTCCAGGAAGGGGGACGTGTGTGTCCTATAAAAGTAGGGTGCTTGTACATGTGGCAGGGGTTTAATCCCCAAGGTTTTATACTATGCCCCCTAAATTGAAGTGGTGGGTTCTTAATTGAAACCCACCATTTCAATTTTTTTGTCACGTTATGGTGAGGGGCCTGATCCTTTTTGTTGTTGTTGTTGTTGTTGTCGTCAAAGCCAGAGCCTGCCTGTGGCTGCAGGGTGAGCTGCCAGTGGGCTGAGTGGCCCCTGAGCTGTGGGGAGCCCTGGTCCTTCCTTCTGCAGTGGCGGTGCTCCTTGGGGCCACCTGGGTTGGCTGCTAGTGAGCTGGGTGCTGCCCCAGCTTGGAGGCAGCATCCAGCCTGATCCATCTGTTCCTCAAGCCTGCCCGGGGAGCAGCACCCAGTGGGATTCGAGCGGACAGGCTCAGGGAACATTTGGATTGAGCTAGGTGCTGCCTTTAAGATCCTGTTCAATTTCTTCATCAGTGATCTGGATGATGGGGTGGAAAGTAACCTGTTTAAATTCGCTGATGACACCAAAATTTGGGGGGAGGTGAGCATGCTAGCAGGGAGTAAGAGATTGCAGAGGGATCTGGATAGGTTACAGGGGTGGGCTAACAGGAACAGGATGCGTTT
>NW_017729014.1:20133601-20150067 GCF_001723915.1 Gavialis gangeticus
GCTAGATGATCTACTAGGTCCCTTCCGACCCTTAATCTATGAAACTATGAAACTATGAAAGATGGGGCAGCATCCAGCCCAGTAGCAGCCTGCCTGGGTAGCCCTGGGTGGTACAGCCACCGTGGAAGGAAGTACCAGGGTCCTCCGCAGTTCAGGGGCTGCTCAGCCTGTAGGCAGCTTGCCCCCTGGCCATATGCAGGCTCTGCCGCAAAAAAAAAAAAAAAGCATTGGGCCCCTCACTGCTTTTGCCTTCAGCAGGAGCCTAATCCTTTTTTTCTGCAGACCCTACCTGTCTCTCCCACAGCTGAGGGGTGAGCTGATGTTGCATTGTTGCAATCTGCAACATTGCAAACATGTGGACCTAGTTTAGTTTGCAATGATGCACAGTTATTTAAAACCTCTAAAAGTCTTGCATGTGTACACCGTGACACCATTAAGCCACACAAAGTGACCTTTTCATCATGGGTTCCTGTTAATGGTGTCATGTGTACAAGCACCCATAGAGATTAAGCTGTTGGGACTGATTCTTCTGACACAGATTGTCTTATCACTTTGGGGAAGCAAACCCAACCCCTACATTTAGCCTTTCCAGATCTTTCAGAAACTGATGGTAGATCAACTTCCATCTACTTGGGGAGGAAATGTGGGTGTCTTGGTTGCCTTGGTAGCTAGCAGTACTTGAGACTGCAATTTGCTGGTCTAAAAAGGGCAAAGAGTTGGGAAAGGGAGCTGGGGGAGTGAAGTATAAACATCAAATGCTTGTTCGAAACAATCTCAAGTGGGAAGGAAGCAGGCAGGAGCTGGAACAGGGCAGTTCAACTGGTTGGGACTAGACTGTATACAAAGATCATGGCAGTGGCAGTTGTGTATTTTTTTCTTCTCCGTCCTTTATCTGACCACAGAAGCCTCTGGGAAGTTCTTCTGCCTAATTAGCATGCTGCCCATGCAACAAACGGCCATTGTGAACCAGCGAGTCTACATGGTTGAGTGGCAGAATGTGAAAAACATGGTTTGAGGAAGCTGGAGAGTTCCAGACCATCTGAAAAGAGGCCAATTGATAAGTGACAGCTGGGTTCACAAATCTTGCATTGCCTCCAGTGGTGTCCAGTATATGATGATGTGGAAATGCATTTGTGTGGATGAGTGTTTACTTTGCTTTGGTAACCAGAAAAAAGGGGGAGAGAGGAAATGCCATGTGACTGCAGCCTGTTTTATAATCTGCTATAAGTGGCCTTGTTTAATTCCTCAAAACATAGACAGTCTTAGACAAGAATAATAATAATAATTCACTGATCCTCTGTAGCTCCTTTTGACTGACATTCTTAATGTGTGCTAGAGACATTTACTATACCCTCTTGCAAAGTAGGAAAGGATTATTAACATGGAGACACTGGAACGTTAAGTGGTTGAGCGTTTTGTCTCAAGTTAGACAGATAATAAGTGGTAGAAATGGGGGTATCCTGACATGCTCAGTCCACAGTGTACAGAGCTGCTGTGCTCCAGACTAAGGGGGCAATGTCTGTTGTTCCACTAAAAGGTGTGTACATACCCTTAGTTTCACTTATTGTGGGGGTGTAAGGACTTAGTTGCTGTCTTTTACCTAAGCGAGGATGGAGAACTTTCCTTCTGATCATCAGGATGGTAATTTTTTTTAATTAAGTGGATGAAAAGTGTCTGTTCAGAACCTAATTAGCTGCATAGTTGGTGAACCAGACTATGTGGAGACTGAGGTTTGTAGAATTTCCATCCTTGGACATTTGGAAGTGCAGGTTAGACACACGCTTGTCTGAGGTGGTTTAAACAGGGGTGATCCTGCTTTGAGCAGGAGGCTGGGACTACACGACAACCTGAGGTCGCTTCCAGCATTGCTGTTATTTTTTTTTGTGATTCTTTGATTCCTAGGATTCTGGTTTTGCAGCATAGTTTAGTTTATTAGGCAGTGCAAGGGTCACGGTTGTGCTCAAATATTTTGCAAGCTATCCTGTAACAAACATGATTTGAGAACATCTTGACTAAAGGTGACTTATGGGCTGGCCCTATAGCCCAGTCCTGTAGGTGTGGAGTCACAGTTGTCTGTAGCTGGCTGGCTAAGATATTTTGAAGACAATACTCAAGCCTGTAGGATGCCATAGTGTCCATCTGAGGGACACCAGGCAGGTCCATCAAATGAAAAGGAGTATTTTCATTTCAATATCACAGTTGACTATTTTCCATGAATCTATTACCAATAACTTGGCCATGAAGAGAGCTCAGTCTCTTGAATAAAGCAGTTCTTGTGAGGTTTGGACCAGCTGTTGTGAGGTTTGGACCAGCTGGCATTATATCATTATTGTGGGCTGCTATGTCTCATATAGCAGAAATGAGCAAACACGGCAGCCAAAAATGTCTGATAATTTTTTTAAAATAAGCTCATAGGTACAACTTCCCTCTGCTTCCAGGATAGTTTATTACAAGAATTAACTACCAGCAATGTTGACCAAAACTATGACTTGCAAAGATATCTATACCAACTTTTCTTGGGTAGCAAATTTCCAGGTCAGAAAGCGCGCCATCAACCTGACGCTCAAAGTAATGGTTAGCCAATCAGGAAACCGAACCACACTGGATGACCAGTTCTCTCCATGGACCTGAGCCAGTTCCCACTGGTGGGGATCTTAATGCAAACGTGTCCATGTAGAACAGCTTTACTTTTGAATAATGAATGCTTGCAGCAAACCAGTCGTGAGCAATCTGAGGTGAAAGGATCCACAGAAAATGTATGACAAGTAATTTTGGATAACTAGTGGGTTTGAGAAAATGACTGCCTGCTTTCAGGCAATTTGTGAACAGCAAAGTTTGTTGAATAAATCAGCCGTTACAAATTATTGCCCAGAACTAGTGTACGAGAGAAATAGAAGGAAAGATGCTGATTATCTGTTCACATTCGTTTTTTATTTTTATGTTTTGCTGGGAAATTATTACGTAGGGGTCAAGTGCGTCAAAATAATTCTACCTGTGGCTGTTGTCTGCCTTGTCCCCATTTATCCGGCTTGTCCGTTTAAGCCTGTATTCAGCACGCTGTCATGCATGTGCTTAACCGTGCTAACCACATGCCAAAGCATTTGTTGAATCAGGGCCTTAGACGATACAATTCTTATGGCACGTAATGTGTCCGTCTCTGGCACAGATTGGAGGCATGATCCTGATGTGTACCTCCAGAATACAAATAGTTAGTTATGGACCATGAAAAAATACATAGTAGAGGCCTGATGCTAGAGCCCCGCGGATTAGTAACCCTCATTCAGGTAGCTTCGTTGACGTCTGTCGATCTGCTGTTTTGCGTAAGCGCTCTTTGGTTTGAATAAGTGTTGCAGAAAGAGGCTCTGAGCATCATCAAAGCATGTTGGCACTTCCAGCAGCTGGGGATCCCTAACCAACAGTCTCACATTGTAGCTTGTAACCTTGCCTCTTACTCGTGCTGGTGAGGCTCTCAGCTGGTGGACATAAGCATCCCTTCTTTGAAGGGAATGGGTCAAACCCTCAGCTGATGTAAATCAGTGATGCTCCACTGCCCTTTGGGTTTCTGCCAGCTGGAGATCTGGTTCATCGTGTGCCCAGTAAATGATGTGCTCCATGTTTGTCATAAATTGCGTTTGTCCTGAGATGGGCCCACGTGACAAATGGAAAGAAATCTCTTGACCCATTGAGTGGTTTTTTCCCTTATTTTGCCGTTACTTAGGGCTATAAGAGTTTGTCCAAATGCAAGTGCCTCTTGTACATATCCTCTAGCTTTTCTCGGTCTGGACGCCTGAAACCAAAATGCACATAAATATACCAAAGGTCAATAAATGGAGGTCCACAGATACATAATGCCTTCCATCTGCCTCCTCTCTTTTCCCCCGCAAGCCATACATGTGACTTAGCCTCCTCTCTAGATAGACCCGTTATTGTAGTATCTTGGTCACGGTGCCGTTTCCCGACACTGATGAGACACATGATAGAAAGATGTCAGAAAGCACCATCAAAGCCGGCTTTTCACAGGGTACCCTTGTTTGCACAGAGTCCTTTGTGGACTGTAGTGTTAAACAAGTCTTTTCAGGCTGAGGGGGAAGTCTTAAACAACCAAGATAAATAATGACCAGAAGGCTTTCTTGTTGTTAGATAACACAGTACAGTAAAGGAGGCATGAACTCGGAGGCCTCCTGGAGGTACTCTGGTGTTTTCTGTGGCTGACCCCACATATGGGAACATAACAAGATGCAGGAGGGTTTGCAACAGATGCCCTTCCAGGTAGGTAGAAGGTCAAGCGTAAGCACTTCCCAGTGGCTGCCCCAAAATTTCACTTCAGGGCTGGCACTGGCATCTGTTCGGTTCTTTTCCTCCCAGCAGTTGCATTCTCAGCTCATTATTCCCGGTGCGAATTCTCCAATAGACACAGCTCAGTGATTTCTCTTCCCTTCTGAAATTCATCACCGCAGTAACTAAGTCTGAAGGTCCTGCTCCAAAGTCAGCTGAAGCCAATGGAAAGACTCCAGCCATCTTACACTCAAGTTTCAAAACCAACTTCTACTTCTTTTCTTTAGTCCAGCCCAGTCAAGGAGTCCACTTCTGTTTATCACTGCTGCAAATTTGGGGGAGCAGTTAAGAAACCTTGCCTAGTTGTGTGGTCCAGGACACCGATCTCCTGGCTTCCCCTAATTACATGAGCGTGGTGTTTGTGCCGTACAACTTTATATTTTTCAGCTGATTTAAGTGGTGTGGCTCCATTGAAGGCAAGGGATGAGTCCCCGTTGATATAAATCAGCACAGCTCCATGAGGGGCAATGCATCAGGTCCTCAGTTGGCACAAAGCAGTGCGTATCCATGAAAGTCGACGTGCCAGGGCTTCTGCTGGGGTAGTTTAATCCAGTTCCGTTAAATCAATGGGCTAAGACCACAGGTGGTGTGAATCAGCACAGGTCCATGAAAGTCAATGAGCCTGCTCTCCAGCTTTTGCAAGTCAGCTTGGCTTGCCAGGAATTGTACTAATTTCCATCACCAGCTGAGTATATGGCTGCTAAGCTTTGCTCTGGTGTGGACGTCCAGGCAGCAAGTCCAGCCACGGGGGATTCCCTGGTGCTAGTTTGCCACTGTCATCTGAGTGTCAACCCTCACTGTCACACCATCCAGCTTCACACCACACTTGACCTTGGTACCGTAGCGCCCAACAACGGGTCACTGCTGTCCTGTCCCTACTCTGTACATGCAAAAATGGCAGCCAGCCACTCAAATCCCTTGGGCAGCTTTGAAAATCTTCAGGATCTGCCTTTTTATTTTTTTAAAAGACATTTCAGTCACTTTTGAAATCTTCTGGCCCAATTATGCATCGTGATGCATTTCTTTTTTTTTTTTTTTTTAATGAATAAATATTCACCAGAAATGAAATCTCAGGAATTTAATGGCTATTTTGAACCAAAAATAACCAGGGAAAGCATTACAAAAACATCTAAGCATTGTGTTTCATTTCATAAACTGCAAGTCACTTTGTGCTGTCATTTTTAAAACAAAGCTTCTCGTCTTTTAATTTCTTTCGGTTTAAAAACAATTAAAAAAATTAAAGGGTTAGATAATCTGAATCCAAATAAAATATTTCATTTTGGGTCAAATGAAATATTTCCTGTTTCAGCCCAAATTTATTTCTTGACTGTTTTTTTTTTTTCTTTTTCATTTAACTGAAGCCCCCACCATTTCCATGTCAGTTAGACTCAAATTTTCTCCTACTTTTGTGAGTCAACTAGTGACCAAAAGAGCCATTCTCAGCTCCAGTTACAGCTTCTCTGGGCTGTTTGGGTGGTATGACGGTACCATAAAGCCATGTCTGGACACTTCATGGATGGAGCTGACCTTGTGAAATGGCACTATGCCATTTGTGTTGTATTCTGGTGCTTAGGGAGTGGTTTGAGCAGATGCCAGGGTAGTGCTGTGTAGTGGTTATTCTTGGCTGTCAGGAGAAACCTTGGGCTTCAGGTTTAGTTACAGAATGACAGTAGGGGTGTATGGGGGGGAGGATACAAAAGCATGACAAAGATGCATTTGAGCTTCCTCCTCCTCCTCCTCCCAACAAGCAAAAAAAGCTTGGCTAAATGGCCAAACCAGAGATCAAACCCTCTATCCTTTACTGTAAATGAAAAGGTTCTTTAGACCATTTCAAGACCTGATAATGGTTCAGTTGCAGCTTGGCAGGGAATTGGTGTGATGGGCTAGGGAATGAGCAGGAATAAACTTAAGTTTGCTTTTAGATGGGAAAGGAGCACAAAATGCAGATTCTGATTTATGTTTGTGTAACGAGATTCTGTAACCTTCTCTGTAACCTTAGTTAAATGTAATATTGCCTGAATTACTTTCCCAGCTTGTAATGTGCTTCCCCCCCATCTCTTCAAACAATCTCACATTAAAGACACATCAGGAAGCACAAATCCTTTCCAGGGGAGTGTGGGAGAAGATGGGAAGTTCTTAGAGCTATCTAATGCCAGCATTAGAAAGTTGTAAATAGAGATGTTCAAAGGGAAAAATACCTTCAGCCCCAAGTGGATTGTATTAGGGATGTAGTAGTTGCTGCACTGCATCAAATCAGTGGTCCTTCTAGCCCAGTTTACTGTCTGTGATGGTGCTAAGTGTTTCAGGAGAAGGGGAGTGAAACTCCATGGAGGGAGACTTTCAAAGGCAAAAATAGAACTTGGATACCCAAATGTCTTTGGAAATCTCAACCCTAGTAGACAAGTATGGAAGGATGGTCCCATAAAAGGCAGTTTCTTCTTAACCTCTGGTACTTAGTAGAAGTGGCCAGGAGTTTATTGATGAAAGGGCGTGCACATTTAATGTGCATTAGCCCAATTTAAGGTGCATTAAGGGCATGTGTCTACACGTGTGCAGCCTTAATATGCCTTTAAAATGGTGACTTTAGGCTAATCCCACCTAAGTTTGATACTCGCATAAAGCAAGTATCAAATTTAGGTGCGATTAATTAAAGCACATTAATGCACATGTAGATGCATTAATGTGGTGTGCGCCCACTGACTTGGGACTAACTTAAGTCCCAAGCCAGTCTACGCACCTATGTTAATGTGAATTTGTGCGTCTACATGTTCGCTAATGCAATTTAGCTATTTGTGCATAAATCTGATGCCACTTTATGTGTGCATGTGTAGATGCACACCTAAATCACCTTAATGTGCACTAGGCGAATGCACATTAAGTTTAGGTGTGCGTAAAAGCACATGTAGACACGCCCAAAGAGTAGACCGCTTTCCACCCAAAACCCTGTTTATTGAAGCTGAAACTTTTTGTGGGAAGATACTGTTTTAGATTCATAGATTCAGTTTTTTGTGAAGCTTTTGTGGGGAAGGTTTCTCAAGCCCAAGGTAGAATTTCTGGTCAACCCCCTGTGAGTGGTGTCAATGAACTACCCAGATTAGGTCGTGGTCATAGCACTCAGCTGGGCTGTGAGAGACCCAGCTGCAAGTCCTAGCTCCGTTTGGCTTGAATCTGAGCAATCTCCCACATCCCAGGTGGGTGTCAGAGCAAGCCGACTGTAGTCTGAGAGTCCTTGCAGTTGGTGCTGCTTCACTTGGTGCAAATAGCTGCAAATCCTTTGGGGCAAGGAGAGTGAGAACCTCCAAAATGCATGCACGTTTGCACACGTGGCAGAAGGATGAAGGGGCCATAGAGATCTCGGATACAGAGCAGCTCCTTGTGTAGGGAAAATTCTCCTAGGTCTTGCACAGTGGAGTTATGCCTGCTTAATGCTAGTGAAATAGCCCAAGGCAACAGACATGTGCCTGGGAATCTGCACTAACAAAGTTAGCAACAGTGTCATCCCCTCTCGTTGTGAAAAGGGAGGTCAGTGAGCAACAAGAGGGATGGTGAAACCAGGAACTTGGCAGGCCCATGAGTGCGGGAGCCATGTCCCCACTCCCTGATTCAGGAGCCAACTATTTTAAGTCAACTTTGAAAAGGCCCCACACTCCAATTATTCCTACTCTGCTACTGGCAGTGGGTCCCAGAACCTCCCTTCTATATTTTTAATGAGCATTGAACTTTATTTTCCACTTGTTGGCCAAAAAGGGGAAGAAAAATGGGTAGTGAATAATTACTCAGAAAATTGAGAAGCAGAAAAAATCAGTCAAACTGCTCTCTGGTAGTTTTCTGATCACCAAACTGAGCCTCAATGAAGAGTTATAGTTAGGGTTAGATGTTTTCCATGTGCACTGGCCCTGCCACCCACGTCCCCAGCAGGGATTGATCCTGGGACCTCCAGCACTGCTCCACAGCTCTCCGTTCGTTGAGCACAAGGGACGTTGCAGTGAGTAGAAGCAGTAGTAGGCTGCTTTCTTCTAGTTCATCAGCCACTAAGTATAAGTAATTAGCACAGACTGCCAATGTAGATCATGCACATTTTTATTTCCATTGACTTTTTCATTGTCTTGGCAATAGAAGATTTGCACAAGAAACCGATTTTGGGGATATTAATCCAGCACACGGAGCTGGTAGCAAAGAAATAGCACAAAGGCCATATGTCGTTGAGCATATAAGGAGTCATCTGACTGGGAGGGCTGGGAAAACCATGTTTGCTTCTGGTTCACAGCTCAGAGCATTGATGGAAACTCCTTTCCCCTCTATTCTTGCCACTGGGGTTTAGACCCAGCTCCCTGGCTTCACGCACAGTCTTCTACAGCCTGAGCTTCATTCTTGTCAGCAAATGCTCTCAGGCTTCCTTGGCCAGATCGAGCTAAATCTAGAAGAGCACCTGGAATGGGAGATGTAGGTTTCTGCTCTCGTCCCTTCCTTTGTGTGCACTTTCCCTTCCCCATCTTTTTTTTTCTTTTTTTTCTTATTGCTTACTTTTTGCCTTCTGTTCCATATAGTTTGGTGGATATGCCTGGGGCTGTGTCTTTTGCAACAGTGCTTTGATCCGGTGATGTGAGAAGCGGCTAAAAGCAACACCCTAAGCCTATTGCGACCAACATTTTGCCTGGTCTTGGAGTGTAATAACCAGATAATGCCTTTAGTTGCGTATAAGAGTTAGCACCAGAGTCAAAAGCTGCATTTTGCCATTCTTATCTCTGCCCTTTCGTTAGCAAGGAAACAGGAGCAGACTTCAACAGACAAGGGACTGGCGACTGTCCCAGGCTATTGTAATGCACCTTATTCCTTCAAATACAAGACACACTTTTTCAAATCAAATAGGTCTTCTGAAAATGGCCTGTGTCCTAAATTTGAGTTTGTTGCTTGCTTGCTTCCTTCCTTCATTTGTTCTTTCCTCCTTATAAATAAATCCACTCTTTTATGCACTCTAGGGCTCGTACCCTTGAAAAGACGTCTTTTATTTCATTTTTAAATTTCTTAAATTAAGAGTCAGAAAAGGTGGGTGCATCTTAAATTCAGGAGTATCTTTCATTTGAAGGAATATGGTACTTCTCTTTTCCCCCCGCAAGGACTAGTATTCCCACTGCTTTAACAATATGCAATAATCTGTCAGGTTGTAAAAAGCCCTGTGTGGAGATGAGACTCTTGCCCTCTGCCTCGGCCATCGCTACTCTAAGTCCCCTCTTCCTCCTTTCCTGCTGGATCATCTAAATATGACGTGGCCCAATGTTGCTTATAAACTTTTTGCTCTTCTTTCCATGATGCCAACTGGCAAAAGCATGCCCACATGGAGCCAGCTGTGGGAGAACTGCTCTGCCTTCTCAGGAAACCTAGGCAGAGGGTCTCATTCCTCTACTCTTAAATGCCCCAGAGAGAGAATTTGGTTTCATTTCCCCCAAGAGAGACATCGTCTCATGTGCCATGACCCTCTTGGAGCAGGCGGAGAAGCGGGCTTGTGTCGTGTCACCTGAACAATTTCCACTGCAACCCATCTGTTTCACGAGACAGATTCCCAGACTCCTCCAAGATGCCCGAGGAAAGCCAACACCAGCACAGCATCCGAGTGGACCAGTGGTTTAATATTCGGCGCAACTCCTGGCTCCGCTGTTTACATGGGGAACATGCTGTGGAGGCTGGGGGCTCTTAAGAAGGTCAAGACAAGATCAGATGCAATTTCTTTCTCCCTTCCCGGCTCCTCAAGTATGTCGTACAAATTCCGTTTCAGCTCTCCCTAGCGATACCATCTTCCCTTTTATCCTGCACACAGATGCTCTTTGATATTTGTCTGCCTGCCTGTGCCTCATTGATTCGCCAAGCTGCATTTCCTCCATAAACTTCTCATTCATTTTATTTCATTTTATAAAATATCATATGCAGCAAAAGAGCCGAGTCTGCTTTCCCCGTATGACGATGTCGGAAGGAAACAGCTGCCCCCTTTTACTCTTGTGATCTTTGTGAAATGAGAAAGAGAGGAGTTAGCAATGCAAATTACCTTGCTTCTGGTGGGTGCTTAAGTGCCATTAATCTCGGTTTTTCTTTGCTAAATGGGATGTAGGAAGGAGGCTTCTTTGAACGTGAAGCACGGCCTTGGTTTTAAGGCATTTGGCTGCGACTCGGATGATCTGGGTTCTAGTCCAGGCTCTCTTGCGTGCTCCCACAGTGATCTCAGGACACTTGCTCTGTTCCTCAGTTTCCATGTCTGTGAAATGGGGTTAATATTCCTTCTGGCCTGGTTAGATTGGTCTGACCAGCCCTGTCTTATACCATGCATGTACATCTTATAGGACTACGGGGCTCTGATCTCCCTTGGGGCCTCCAAGCGATGAATGAGAACAGTGACTCTTTGTGGCAGAGGCCGAGAGAGAACATTTTTCTTTTGGAGGATGGTAAGGAGAAGAGGCTGGGGAAGATAACAACCAAAGCGGGGGGAACAAGTTCATCATGCACAGGGCGAGTACTGTGGTGGTGTAATGCTGGCTTGACACCACTGGCTTCAGCGGTAAACCAGATCCTCAAGCTTGTTTCTGAAGGAGAGGACTTGGTGAAATGCCAACAAGTGGGACTAACTTCATGCACGACAGAAGCCACTCAAATATTTTATCATTCCTAAGATCTTGGGGCGGGATGGGGATCCAGTAGCACAGTATGAGGAATCCCAGCCCCCAAAATGATATGCCCAGCCACTCAGATGATGAACCTCAGGGGAAATGTCTTCCTTTACCTATCTAGCAGTACCAGACCTCAAATATTTGGCAAAACCTTCATTCTGGTTAGATGTGCTAGAAAAGGCCATTATTGGTTATGAAATTCATTCCCTTTTAATAGCAGTGGGAACCGAGTGTCACATTTTCTCTGGTGGGAGCTTAATTTTCCATTTAAAAGCAACTTTCACGTGCATAACATCAGACTACACAGGGCATCATGGACTGTAAAGACAGACTAACTTACAATACCTTATTCAGCCATGAGCGGTCTATTTGTGCTATGCAGAGTCTCATGAAGGAGGTGGACCATGGTGAACAAGGGAGACAGACCTGGGACTCGAGCTGTGCAAACTCTTTTCATGTTGGGGCTGTCACAAACACTTCCTGTTCAGCCAAGGCTATGCTTCCATATATCACAACGTGGATGGCAACTAAATACTCACAGCAGAAATTTCGTGTTAGGTTTATTTCGGCCTTTGAGTTAGCGCCACGATAGCACCGATTTGCTCCGGGGGAGAAGCAAGTCCATTGTCCTGGGTGCTGGAGCTGCATCAAGAAAACGGCAGTCCCTGCCTTGAAGACCTTACAAATTAAAGAGACAAGACCCTTAAAAGCTTGAAGCAAATAGGGAAATGAAATGACTTGCCAAATGCCACCAAGTAGGTGAGTAGCAGAGGCAAGACTAGAACTCACTTTTATTAGACAGTCAAGCCCAGGAAGCACTTAATAGCTGGAGGATGATGCCGCTGACAGTAAGTCCAAAGAAGCCTTTCCATTGACATTGAGAGGTAGATCAAAGCCTACGTCCTCCAGGGCAAGAGCTGTTTTTTGCGCACACATTCCTCGCCACCTGTGTAGAGCTTTCCATCATCCCGTCCGAACGGGACTGTGGGTCTTCACCCACACATGCCCTCATCAGTGCAGCTGCCCTCCGTCTCCCAGAATACAACCCCCCCATGCCTCCTTCCACAAATACATCGTTTGCTGCTTTCATTTCGCTAGCGGCACTTTTACGATCCAAAAGGGTCAATGACTACAATCCGGAGCAATTTATTAACCAATAAAACCAAATTAATGGCCTTGTAAAACGCCTGCTAAGATGCCAGGGAAGGGTCTCCAGCAACAAATTCCACATGTTGGATCATTACCCTGCCGTGTCTCGTTGGCCTCTGTCCCCCTCGGAGAGGCAGCGGTGCGGGTGAGCAGCCCTCTAGTCTGCACCCCTTTCTAGGTCGGAGTGGGCAGTAGTCAGGCCAGCTTGGAGCTTGCTTTTTACAGGGCCTGTCCAGCCCCGGTGCAAGTGCATCCACGATCAGGATGTGCAATGGCCAAAAGCTGCTTCCACCTTGAGGTGGGTTCTTCACGAAGGCAGCCTAGGGATGTCTGGAGCCATCTGATGGCTCCTTCTGTACTGGGTCAGATACAAGACTAAGAGGACTGATAGGGACAGGTCAATCTTCATATCCTTCCCCAACATTTTTAGGAGCCAGGAGAACGCTCTGGTTGCAAAGCTCAACAGCAAATCAGCAGCATCCTGCCTTCATTTCCTGTCTTTTTGCATCTCTCCAGCATGTGCTTCCCTGATTCCCATCACTACTGGGGTAACAAAACAAGAATGAGTTTATCCTGCTAGCACCCCTGCGAGGCGGGATTGCTGTCCCCATCCTGCAGGTGAGGAAGACGGAGATGAAGGGATTCACTGGTGGTCCCAGAGGGACTTTGTGGCCAAGCCAGGAGCTGAACCCAGGTGTCCTGAGCCTGAGGCCCATTGGCTACTACTTCTTTACTTCCTCCATGCATTTGATCTGGTGTAAAGCAGCATAGGTCCATTGACATAAATGAGAGCTTTACAGCTGTTGTGAATCATTGTTGCTCCACTGAATGGACCAGATCAGGGGTCAGCAATTTATGGCCCATGGACTGGATCCAGCCCACACAGTGATTTCATCCAGCCCGCAAAGCCGGGACGTCGGCAGCAACACAACAGCCGGTCGCGCACGCCCTGGGCTGTTGGCAGCAATTCAGCAGCTGGAGAAATTGGTGCGGGGGTGGCAGCCTGCCTTGAGCAAGCTGTGGTGATTTGGCCCACCGCTTGCTGATCCCTAGACTAGATCTTCAGCGAGCGTAAATCAGTGCGGTTCCATCCAAGTCAGGGCACCGGATCCCAAAATTAGCGCCCATCAGAAGTCAATGGGGTTTTGCCAGGTTACATCAGCTGAGGATCTGGCCCCTTACTTCCATATCATGTAGCCATCCAGAGAGGCTCCTATTTCCACCCTGCAGCTGGCCTGGGCTTCCCTGACTGCTCGGGGAAGCCAGCCAGCTTGCCATGCACTGCTCCGGAGGGAGAAAGGGAAGCTGTAGGTGAAGTCCTCGGCTTGGTCTACCTCGAGGAGTTTCTGCAGGCAGGCAACAGCATCATAATGGGCGTATGCCAAAACGGGCGTATCCCTGTGCAACTTCTGGTGGCTTTGTGTGGCCGCTGTCGTCCGGACGGCTCCACGTCCAGAGCAACGCTGGGAAGTGCAGCTTGGAAAGACGCAGCTGCTGGAGGGACCGTGGTGGCCAGCTGGGGTGGGAGCGTGTCTCCCTCCACCTGCTGTCAGCTACTGGAGGGTGGCAGAAACCTGCTTTTGATCGGAGAGCGGGTGTTACTGTGCTGGCAGAAAGCAGGGGGGTGGCCTGCTCCAGAGCAGCTCCGAGGATGGATGGACTTGTTGCATCGCCCGTGGCCTAGACCTAGCGTACAGAATAGCCCTGCAGGCATCTCGGAGGGAGCAGCTGCACCTGGGGGTGCAGTCCCACCGGAGATGAAGCAGAGCTAAGGAAAAGGAAGTGTGGGCTAAATAAGGCCACTTATGTCTCTCCTCTTTCTCTTTCTCTCTCTGGAGGTTGTGCAGAGAGGCCCTAACCACAGCGGAGGTGTAGCAGGGGAGGCAGGATTTGGGGTGTCACTACCACACCGAGGGGAATAAATAGGCCGACAGGGATGGAGTACCCTTGCCCACTTCAGTGTGGTGGGGGATGTGAGAAACCTAAGTACTGCTGGTCCCGTGTGTTCAAAAATCATACGTCCACATCAACCTGGCTAATTCTCTTCTCTCCCTTCATTTTAGAGTCCTTTGGAAATAGTAATATATTTTAATTGCGAGTCCCTGCTGTGGATCACAACCAGACCGGGCTGGGGGCTTTTTAGCAAAAGAAAAGCTTTTCAGTGCAGCTTGCAATTAAGCAAGTGGTCACTAGATGACGCCGATGCACCATAAAGCTGCATAAGGGTCTGTGAAGGCCTAATGCGTCAGACGCAAATATCTTTTATTTTATTTGGCGGGGACTTGTACAGTATTTTGTGATGGCGGTTTCCTGCAGAATCTCCCTTTCTTGACTGTCCACCTGTCTGGTCCCTCCAGGCAAGTTGCAAACAGTGCCAGCAGCTCTTGTGCAAATCCATGGAAAAGATTGGTCAAAGTAACATGTAGGACCTGATTTTTCCGACACGCTGGGCACCCATGACTCCAGCAGAAAGCAGCAGGGGCTCAGGAGCATTGAAAAATCAGGCTTTATTGCCCATGTCTGAAATGCAGCCTGGTCTGATCCTGCTCCTTTCCAAACAACCTCCCTCCAAATTGGGGAAAGGTCATTGCCAAGGTGTGCTGGGACCCTGTGCAGCTGAGTTGTGCTTGGCTTTCTGTAGAAGATGCACCTTTCAGACGACATGGTGGTGACTGCCTCTGACTTGTAACCATTCTGGGTTGGAGAGTCTTATTGGGCTGGCGGGCATGCCAGCAGCTTGATGTTGACTGCATGCTAAGCCCAAGATGGACCTGGACCAGGCTGGATGGAGCTTGTAACTAAACTTCCTGGGCTAATAGGGACAGATGAGATGACATAATAATGGTTTAACATCTATGAACCAACTTATTCTGGACTTACTTGACTTTCCCCTTGTTATTTTGATCCGGTGATTTGGGGGTCAGATTTTTGGAAACCTGTGAGCAGCAATCCGGTTGTTCCTAAGAACTGCGAAGACGTGTGAAGACGTCTTGCTCTGAGTTGCTGCAGCCTGTCAGAGAAGGGCGGCGCGTTTCTGCATTGGAAAGCCATGCTGAGTGCTGCTATTGCAACCGCACATCGAAAGGACAGCCCACATGCACGGGCTGCGGACCGTCAGCCTAAGCTGCTGCTGCGTTCGAAAGTCTTGCAAGGGGAGAGACTAGGGAGGAAGGATTGTTTTGTGGTTTCAATCCAGGACTGTGGAAATGGGGAGTCCTGGATCCTAGTCCTTGCTCTGCCACAGATCCAGGGAATTTCCTTACCTCTAGTTTCCTGTTCTGTGCAATGAGGGTAATAATGCCCTATCTCTCTGGCATGTTGTACAGCTAAATCTAGTCCTTTCTGTAAAGTGCTTTGGGATCCCCTTGCAGTCAAAAGGACAACAACGACCACGGTGGCTGGTCCATAGGCCACTCAACCCATTCCTCACTGAGCTTTGGCAGGTGCCCACCACTCTGGTATCCCAGCTCGGATATGGAGTCCAGTACGTTTGCAGGGGCAGCTCCCAGATGAGATTGGCTCTGTAGCCTGTATCTTTGCACATTCACCCCCTAGGCAGCTGCTGACCTGATGGCGAATGGGTCCGAGAGGGCCTGAAAAGTTGGGAGGTCCCCATATATGATGTTATTTGTTGTGTTGGCTGCTTACACACTCACACCCCCCATGTAAGCTCAGATGCAGTGATACTGTGCGTAAAGCCACTAGGTTTGGGACAGGTCAGAGGAGGGGAGCAGACAGTCTAGCATGCCACGTACCCAAATGGCTCCAATCTCTGATGGCTCTTGGGTTGCTCAATATTAGCTCTCCTGGTCAGGTTGTCTGGATCAAGAATCATGAGCCTCTGCTACCTAAAGTGAAAGACCAGGAACTTTAGCTTGGTGGCATCCCCAGCTGCCTTAATGGAGCTATGGCAACTTAAATCAACTGGAAGCTGGCCCGTAGAGTCTACTTGGTTTCCTTGTGGCCTTACAACACAGCCTTTTATTCTCTCAAATCTGTGGCAAACAAATGCATCCTTCTAGCAGCCTGTTTCCTGCTCAATGGACTCATTTGTTGTTGTGGACTGAACCCCGGTCCAGTCTCACTTTGTGGCCATCGGCATGCTCACTTCAGCTGAAGGATGGGCTGGCCCTTTAAGTTGACTAAGTTGAAGGTAGCAAATGTGGACCCCATCTTCAAGAAGGGGAAGAGGGAGGACCCGGGCAACTATAGGCCCGTCAGTCTTACCTCAATCCTGGGGAAACTCTTTGAGAAGATCATCAAGGAGCACATTTGTGATGGGCCGGCATCAGAAATGATGCTCAGGGGCAATCAGCATGGATTTAT
>NW_017729014.1:20150465-20180580 GCF_001723915.1 Gavialis gangeticus
CGCAAAAACTACTTCACAGTTAGGGCGGCTAGGAGCTGGAACCAACTTCCAAGGGAAGTGGTGCTGGCCCCTACCCTGGGGGTCTTTAAGAAGAGGCTGGATGCCTACCTGGCTGGACTCGTTTGAGTCCCGTTTTTGTTTTGGGGTTTTGTTGTTCTGCCGTCCTGGTGGGGGGTCGGGCTAGAAGATCTACTAGGTCCCTTCCGACCCTAAATCTATGAAACTATGAAACTATGACTTGATCTTCCATCAATATAAAAACTTTAGTACCTCGGGCTGGTCGAGTCCAAGGTTCGCTCTAGAACAGATGACTTTATTTCAGGATTTTCAGATGCCAGAGAGCCACCACCAAAGTTGGGTGTCTAGAAGGGAAAAGCACGGCTTCCATCCTAGCAACTTGTGCTAGGAGTCTGCCCTGAGGATTCAGCTTTCTCTTCTCCGCCTGTGCGTCGAGTCCATCGCAAGCCAGCGGTGGGCCTTCTCTTGCCGGCAGTTGTCCTCAGCAGAGGGCAGGGATTCAGCGGAGGAGCGTTTGCTGCTCCTTCTCGAGACCTAGGGAGAGCAATTGAATTTTCAGCCTGTTCCTCTGGTAGGCACATTCATTTTCTACTAAGGGGAAGCGCTGATGTGTGGAAGGGAATGTTGTGGTTTTATGTGTTTATAAACTACTGAAGACATCTCTGATCTGTGCTTTGCGCTTTTTATTGGCCATAAATTCACACTACAGCAACACTTTATTGCACCATAAGCAGACAGGTGGCTGCCCCTTTTACATCCCTTAAAACGCTGTATTTCTCACCAGCTCTTGGTGTTTGCCCTTTTATGCATCTCAAGAAATGGAGGTGCTGACTTTTTAAGGGCCTGTGGTCAAACGTGTTAAAAAGGAAAGCCCTGAGAGGATGGGAGTCACCTCTGTGGACTTGGACTCAAATCCTGGCCTGCATTACAAAGGAAATGGGTTATTTTTCGTTCCTTGTTTTAGCTTTGGATGATGCATTGCATCGCTAACCAATTCTTCTCTCTGGTGGCGCCCAGGAGAAGCCAACGTCTGGTAAAGGAGAGGCTGTTGCAGGTCGGGAGAAGAGCTGTTTGGGGCCTCAGGACTGGGTTTGGTGGTTCCCAAGCGGAGGATGGAGTGGGAAGGGGTGAAGATCATAGTGCTTTAGCTGAGCTGTGGGGGAAATAGGGTTGAGCTAACTACGGGTAGCATATTGGGGGAACTTGGCCCCTCCTTCCTTTTTCTCTTTGCCACTGATCCCCCTACATTTCTAATGGATTTGTTTAACAAACACTTCAGATTGACTTCAGAGCCCTACCCTAGGTGATCTAAGGTCACGTCAGGGCCCGCATTCTCTCTCTTGAAGTCGGCGGCTGATGGTTGCACTTCACCTGTGATACTACTTGGAGAAGCTGCGTGCCTTCGGGTTGCCCACCTCCCTGTCTGTCTGTCTAATGCACCAGCTAGGACAATCACCAGTGTCCAATGGATTTTGAATTTTGAAAGCCAGGTGGCATCATCTCCTATGTAATGGAAATGGGTGAAAATATCTCAGGGTGGACATTATTTTTTTCCTCCCCCTCGTCTTCCCAGTTGTCTTTTCTCAAGGAGGTGAAGTGGTGATGGGTGGAAACTATCCTTTTGGAGAAAACCTGAGGAACAGTTGAAAAACCTCGACGTCCCTTCAGTTTTGGTTCTCTCATTTGATATGGAGCAAACTCTCCCGTATTCCCCATCACCAAGGAACTTCCACAGAGGTGACTTCCAGTCTCACCTGAGTTTTTGGTTGTAGCTGCATTGGTCTAAGGACATAGGCAGGCAAGGCTTTTTTTGAGTAGATGTGATATCTATTATTAGACCACCTGGTAGACAAGGTCGGTCTAATATCACATCTACTCAAAAAACCTTGCCCATCTTACCTGGGACGCTAGCGGTAGAATGCATTTAATTTTAAAGCCAGTCATTTTAATTTAGATGCACCTCTGCTGCCCGGCACTGTATTGTAAGCCCCCGGAGAAGTGAGACTCTCTTGTTTTCAGCTCCCCAGAGCAGAGCAGAACTGAATTTTGTAGTGAATGCTGGTGTGTGAGAGGGGGAAGAAGTGAACAGGTGTGCATTTGTGTGCATAGGCCACAAACCGCTAGAGGTCAGCACAGGCAAGGGATTGAGCAAAGACCGGCCTGTTCACCTGTAACCAGGAGGTAGAAGAGTGACCAAACCTTCTTCTGTTTAACATGGCTGCATGGATGGAAAGGGCTGCCCGGTACCTGGCCACGGGCCTCAGGGTCTTTGTTCCGAGACCACTTCCGTCACCGTTGTGCAGCCACACCATCTTTTAAAAGAGAGACTTGCAGCAGATTGTATGGAAAGGTGCAGGGTAGGGGGCCTTCGGTCCATCCCATGGGCCAGAGTTGCATTCATTTCTCTTGCATGCCCGGCTAATGCAGTGCTGGCAGCATTGGAGCGGTGTAGCTTGACGGTCAAGGACACGTATGAGAGGCCAGAGCTTTTTGTGATTTCTTTGATCGGACCGTGTGCACAGTTAGCAATTTTGTGCCTGAAAGCTTGTTCAACCTCTCTCCCAGTTGTACAGTTGGTCCAGTAAAAGATACCATCTCTCAAAATAAGGTGCAAAGTGCTTTTACCAGCTCTGGGAGTTAGGAGGAGGTTCAGTTTCCAAGTCAGACCCAAAGAAGTGTGCCTTGCATTCAAAAGCTTGTCTAGCTCTATCTTAACTATGCAGTTGGTCCAACAAAAGATATCACCTGAAGAAATTTTTGCCTTTTGCAAGTCTATTTAGACAGCCTTGCAGCTCAGCTGGCCAACGAAGGTGCTGGCGAGGTGCTGGTTTCTTCATGTGGACACCTGACCAACAGGAACTAGGCTGATATGCCCAAACCTATCTCACATAGGTCACCAAAGTGTCCTGAGATGCTAAGGGGTATAAGTTGTAGCCATGTTGGCCTTATAATAAAAGATATCAGATCTACCCAAATAACCTTGTTTGAGATGCTAATGGCTTTCAGCTGTTACTAATATTTTTGACTGGCGCTTTGTCAGCAACTAAAATGGTGGGCAAGTCCCCTAGACTGGACCTCACAGAAGAATCTCATTCTCCTGAGGCCACCAGAAGTGACCACCAGACTATGATACCTTTGGCTAATATTTCTGGAAGTCCTTCCCAGGGGATCCCCGTTCAGCTCTCATCAAGCCAAAGAAATGCAGAGCCCAAGGTTAAGCCCGTTGCTGAAATCAACACCTTTATCTGCAGTCCTCTCACCAGGTCAAAGGAAGTAAGCAGATTTGTGTTCTCCTTGATGACACCAACCAACTACACAAGGGCAAAGCAGGCATACAAGGCCATCTTTCCTCCTGATCTGGTGTGCGTTCAGCCCTTGACTTGCAGAGGAGCAGCCATTTACCTAAGACATAGGGTGATGGGCAGTTGTGCCCCTTCATTGAGCCCTAGGGTTGGAAGGGACCTTAAAGGCCATGTAGTCCCCTCCATAGGTGCAGGGTGTACTATTCCTGTTGCCGCTAGCAGTAATAATAGTAGTGGTGGGAAGTCACTGCCCTGTTTAGCAGTTGCACTCTACTTGAGGGACTCAAGGCACCGTGAAGTTAGGCTTTCGTTCCTAAATGAGAGGGTCAGTGTTAGTCACGTTTTCCGGACACGTAGGTAGGTGACATTGCATGGCTGCGGCAGTCGGGAGTACAGGCCACTTTCTGGACTCCTAGTCTTATGCCTTAGCCAGGATCTTACGCCGTCTGCTCCGATGCCATGTGGCTGGGGGTCCTGTACTTCCTTCTCACCAATTTTAAAGGAGCAGCACACTTGTCTGCATTTACATCACAATGCCTGCGACACGCAGCGCTTCGTCCTGGGCTCCAAGAGCAGCAGCCGTTTCAGATCAGCTCTCTCTGCCCTGGCTCTAATCCGGCCATCTGTTTAGTGGAGGGTTTAAACAATGCTTGGATAGCCAGGGTTGACTTCCTGCGCGGAGACGGGAAGCGATGGTGCTAAGTCAGGGGCCTGAGCAGATGGCATTGCACTTGCCAAACCCAAGCACTGGCACCGGATGACAATTCAGTTGAGGGCACAGGAGCAACGCAAACCAGTTGCTAATTAGTAATTAAGCAGCAAACTGTGGAGAAGCAGGCGACCTAACCAGACGGCAAGGAGATGGGAGGAGGGACAGGACAGGCAGACAGCATTCCAGGGACAGAGATGGCTCAGGAGGACCCAGACTCGTCTTTACAATTTGCTTTAATGCCCTTGAGTTAGGATTTTTTCTTTTTTTTAAACCTATCTCCCCTCTCCTCATCCTGGGTCTCCCATGCTTTGGCTGGACGGCAGCTGCTCAAACTACTCTGGATACTGAATGCAATGGGCCAGCTGCTCAATGGACCCCTGCCCACCTACTCCTCATCCTCTTTCATTAGTTATAAATCTGTGGAAGACTTTAATACCCTGAGAGAAAAAGCTCGACAGCACTGGCTGGAGCCTGGGCAGTGCAGGAGAGCCTTGTTCAAGCTTTCCCTGCAACTGCTATGCCAGTGCATCTCGGTGCCGGCCACCTGCAGCATCCCCTGCCATTTCTGGACCGATCCCTTCTGTCGAGCTTGCCAGACATCTCGCTTTTGACCTGCAGAAGCTGCCTCTGCGTGCACACCCACACACAAACCTCCTGCCAATGTACACAATGCTCACCTCTTGAATGCCTCTTTATTCCCATATAGAGTCCTGCTTCCATTGCACAGCTCAGCCAGTGCATCTTGCCAATGGTGGTGGATTTAACCCCTGGTATTTCAGGCTCTGAGCCCCTTTGCTGTGCACCAGTGCCAATGAAACTACTGCAGCATTGACTGTCTTGGGGGAACCTGACCTTTTGTGTCTTGCTTTATGGTGGAACTGGCAATGGTACTTTGTTGCACCTGATTTTTTAGCAAGGTCTGAGTGAAAATGGAGCTAAGTCTTCAAGACACGGCCCTCAGAGATGAGATATAATGGTCATCATTCTTCCGCTGGCAATAAAAGATGGTTCCCTGTAGTGTCCCTATAGTCTCCTTGGAGGTCTGGAAAAGTCTGGTTCATATTTTTCCTTGCATGGCTCTTGTAGTTATAGCTTTGCAAGGAACGGGCACGGCTTACAGACGTGCTCCGTATCACCCCAACTTCAAAGTCAGTGATGAAACTCCCACTGATTTCACCTGGGGATGAGTTGCTCCAAACCTGAGCCCCTTTGAAAACCCAAACCTGAAGGATCCAGCTAAGGGTGAGAGCAGAAGCGTGGAAATTGCAGAGAAGTGACAGAGAAGGAGGGAGCGATGGCACTTGGGGTTCTTCTGCCAAGAGCCGATAGTCCAAGTCTTTGCAACTGGGATTTTCAAGTGTCTGGAGCTGTTAGGCACCACCTGCCATTAAAATCGAATGGAAATTTGGGCACTAAACCCCTTCAGTCCCTTCAAAAAGCTCTGCCATAACATCCACGTTTCCTCCTTATGATCACGGAGGACGGAGTCTTCCAATCTGGGACCATGGAGGGAAGGGGCCAAGGTGGCTGAACTCTTCGGGAGGTTGGTTTCAGGGAGGGCAAACGATCCTCATCTGTGGCTGTCACCAGGGATGACACCGGTGTGGAGGAAGCCTGGGCTTTTCTACTATTTTAATAACGTACCCTGAGGAATGACTGATGCAGTGGACCAAGCTCGGCCCTAGCAACCCTTGCGTGTTGTGAGACTGATAGTAGCCTCCAGCAAAATGTTGGTGGGGCTGTTGGAGAGAAGATGATAACTCTCTGGTCCCTTTACCTGGTTTTCTTCTTTTCCGAGCCTTGAAAGACAAATATTCCAGTATGATTGCTGGCACTGGTGAGGGAACTTAAAGCTCTTAAGGCCCGTTATCGAGGTGGAGACACATTGCCGGCGACGATGTGATAGAGAATTTCTCAGCGAGATAAAGAGTGGTAGGCCTGGGGACTGTGCTGGAGAGTGGAGATAACAAACCTTTGCATTGAGTAAGGGAGTGGAGGTGACTGCCGCGACAAGTCAAGTGCCTTCTCTCCATCCACGATCTGTTGTAGGAGGGGAGACAGGTGATTTTCTTCCCAGGGTCTGTGGACAGTCTCTCTCCAAATGGACTTGGCAATCTATGTGGATCTACTCCTCCAGTGGCTGCACCATTTAGCATGGACACAGCTATTCAGTTTAAGGTCTTACCTTCTCCGAGGGAGAGCCTTTCCGATCCATGTTGTGCTTGTTCCCAAGAGGCACAGCAATTCATAGCACCGTCTTGTCTTCCCACTGATTGCAATGACAATACATTTCAGACTGACATGCAAATCCAGGTCAAGTTCTTGTACTCCTGGGATTTATTCCAGGTAGGCAAAGGCATCCAGCAATTCTTCCCCCAACAGTCAGCGATGCTTTTGCAGGCTGGATCTTAACCCCAAATTCTCAGACACAGACAACTTCAGGAAAAAGGTCCCACCAGGAAGATCCTTAAGGCTTAACTGAAACCACCTCAGCTGTTCTTTTGCTTCTTGGATTTCACTCCACTGATGTCTTGAAACTGGGAAGGATACACCCTCTTCACAGCCCTTCTCATTCCACCCCCCACCCCCCGATGCCAATGATGCAAAACAAGACGAAGTGGATAAAGCCAAAGTGACAAGAGTGCTGAGGTAGCTTCAATTATGTGTTGATGGGGCTTGTTGGGATGCAAGTGAAATGAAATGAATGCCTAATGGATTTGGATAGAACAGGGAATGTTCCTTGCCTGCGAGGGGCCCTTAGCGAAGCTGGGAGAAAAACCAAGCCAAAACAAGTGGGTTCAGCTCACTTTCTAACCAGAATCCTTTTTTTCCTCCCTACCCTCCATGTGCTATGTATTGTCTAGCTTTAGGGATTGCCCGTACTCAAGAGCCCAGCAACTGAAGATGGGATCATCTAGCAGGTTGCATACTAGCTTGGAAGGAGACCTAGCTTAGCCACAGGCTTCCTCCATGACCTTAGACAAGCTACTTAACCTCTCTGGGTTGTAGTTCCCCACTTTTAAAATGAGAATAGCTCTCCATTAACTCACTGGCTGTAGTGAAAAGCTCAGGTACAAGAGAAACGAGGATAGTGGTAGATAGTAGCTGATTTGCTTTCCAAAGGCCTGTTACTTTGCCAGTCAATACAATAAATGAACCTTGCAGCTAACTGGTTTAGCTCCTGGGACTGGGTTGGGTCCCATCATGCTTTTGTCTTCCCTGCACATCAGCAGGTTCCAGCCCCTTTCTATCTGCTGCTCTTTCCTAGAAAGGATGCTTACAACTCAGGTGCCCAGTGCCCCAGATCACGGCAGACCCTCAAAGGTATCCCACTAGCTGACGCACTTCCTTTTCTAGAGTATTTGGGTTTTAGCATTTGCCTCCGCAGAGATTCATGAAGGTGGAAGCAACCGGCTTTGCAAAGGGTCCAAAAACCAATCACTTGTACTGTACCAGCATAAGAAGTGCGCAGCTCTAGACAAAATGTTCAATACTTACATGTAGATCCCTGCCTCACTTTCCTTCCCACTCCTCACTGCTCTTTGGGTTTAGATCAGAGTCCTCTGAAGAGTCCAAGATCCTTCCTCCTGCCTCCACTCTCCTGTATATATATGATGACTCCTCCTTTATTCTCCTTTAAAAAAAACCCTTTATTGGGTGCTCAGAGTCCCCCACCAAGCAGTTATATTGGAGAAATGCGTTTGCCTAGAGAATGAGTTAACCCCATGAGAGCTTCCTTGTTACTAGAGGACCATCAAGGTTTCATAACGCTTTGTTAGCCCTATATCCCCTCCCATTGGAAAGTCACTCCAGCCTGGAGGTAAAAAAATGACAGAGAAGGCAAACGAGCCCCATACTCCAAATAGCAATTGCAGAATAACGGAGATATGCATTGATTGTGCCCAGCCTCCCCTCCCCTTTATAACTGTACATAGACAGGTTCCTCGTGTCCAGACAGCCATACAAGCACCTTCCTCCGAGGGTACTCTGCTAACACACAGAGGTAGATCTGTCCACTCCTGAATGTATTTATACAGCCATTAATCCAGTCAGCATCAAGGTCCGTGTACAGGTCAATGCCAGCAACCTAGCTTAAAAAAGGCAGTTCCCGCATGGCCATAAACTCCCAATCCTATTACGTCTGAGGCATGTTCTGAAAACCAAGCTCTCTAGTCGTAAGTTAGTAAATGGGGGTGGGCGGGGCGGGGGGGAGGAAAGGGGGAGGTCAGGCATAGGGGAGAGAGCAGAAAGCTATTGGAAAAGGACACAACACGCAAAACGACATCCTTCTGCTAGGATGCATTTGGCTCTAGCCCGTTGATGTATTTTGGGGAGAGAACATCAACACGGGTCATTGGTGTGCCGTAGTCACTAGCATGGGAAAGTAGCTTCTGGTCCAGCAGTTCCTGAATTGCTGGGGTATGCAGCACTCTGGCCAACGTGGAGCTTCGTTGCTCTGCCTGCGGTCTCCACTGGCCCTGAGAGTCCTTTTGAAGTTGGTGGAGATGGTGATTTTTGGGCTCCGGCGCATATCCATTTTTCACCCTCCGTGCAACAGCACGTGAAACATGGCTGCAGCGCCTCGTGTTTCCTGATGCATCAGATCATTTAGGTAGTACTACAAAGCTAAGTGTTACGTGTGTGGAGAGGCAGACCAGCAGATTCACTGCAGGTTATGGCTGGCACTGGCTGATCCTGATGAGGTCTCTGCTGAAGTGGGGGGTGGGGTCCAAAATTTGAACCTGGATCAAATGTTGAACCTGAACGTAAAATCCTGGCTTCACATTCTCTCGGTCAGTGGTTTTCAACCTTTTTTCCTTTGCGGACCCCTTTGGAAATTTCAAATGGAGGTTCAGACCCCTTTGAATTGTAAATGTGGGTGTTCACATCATCTCTCGTGGACCCTTTAGACATAGCCCGTGGACTTCCAGGGGTCCATGGACCACAGGTTGAAAACCGCCGCTGTAGGTGCTTGATCTGTATTTTGCATGCTGCCAAAAGCATCTGTAATGCCCCTGTATGGCTGAAAATGGGAAGGACCTGCTGTGATGGGTTTAAAGGGAATAATTGATGAAGGGCTGCGGGACATGAACAGAACCCCACGGCTCTCTCTGCTCCATCTGACTCAGCCAAGCCTGTGCTGTATCGTGTTCAGAGGCAGGGTGTCCCTAAATCTTGGCTTGAGTTCAGCATTTGTGGAAAGGATTGTAAACTTACAGGGCTTTTCTCTTCTAACCTGGTGGGGAACCATTGTCCTCAGGCTCCCCGGGTCCATGCATTGCCTGCCTGCTGTAGTGCTGTGTGTGCAAACAGAGGAAATCATCCAAATAATCATTTCTTCCACAAGCTGCTGGACTCTGCAATGCGTCATTTTAGCTCGCTGACCCCTTTTTGAGCTCGATCAGCTTGGAAAGAGGCCCCAAAGTGTTGTAAACTGGAGCCGCAAAAGTTGTAATCCTCTCAGTCAGTTTTCTCCGTCCAGCAGGAAAGCATATGGCTAATTTAAGGGATGCTTTGGCTAAAGCGTGCCTGAGATTTCTAACCAGCCCAGAGCATTATCATAACAAGATTTCCTCCGTAATCTGCTTTGGCACGAGCCAAATACTTGCCCTTCACCCTTGCCAGGATAATGCGAATGCTTTAACTTCACATTACACAACCGGCACCAGTGTGTGGTCACAAACTGCCGGCCAGCTGTGGGCATCCTCTTAATGGCTGCTGCGAACCTCTCGACTCGCGTGATTATTATGTAAGGCTGGGTTTCCTGCAGCTCTCAAAAAGCAGAAGTAACCAGGCAGCATCCAGGATGATGGGACTGGAACGAGTCTTGCTTCCCGAAAAAAAACTCTTGCATCTATTTGCAAACTTGGCGGTGTTAGACAAGCGGGTGTGTTTTCCTCCCAGCAAACTCTTGGGCCATTTAAATGCTGCCAGTAGATGAGCACGAGAGCAACTGTGCAATAACTAAAGTGAACCTGGGAGACCCTACCATAACACGCTGGTGTGTGCAGCCCAGTGCCCTAGAGGCACGTGTGGAAGGGTTATCAGACCTAGGACAGTGACTCTCGGGACCCTTTGATGTGCCCCCGTAAGCTCAGATGTTAGAATCTGCCAAAGTATTGGTGATTTAAGTTAACCTGTTAATGCAACCCAAATAGAAATGATGTAGGAGGCGCTGCAGGAGCTAGGAGAGAGGACATTTTGCAGACAAACCTTAGGAATGGCCGAGCTCAGGGAAGCAAAAGGCATCCAGCTGCAAGTCTGGAGCAAGCAGACCCTGAGGTTTATGTGTTGTTCCCATTTGTTATCTTAATAGCCAACCTTCAGAAAGGGGCTCATGTACATTGCCCGTAGACTCTCTACGGAGCAAGGTGTTTGTGGTTCTCTACCATACCGGGCCAGCACTCATGCTTTATCCATAAAAACATCAATGCATCCAATCCAGAACTAATGAGCTACCCTATAATAACACACCCGCGTTTGCAAGCCAGGGACACGGAGCGGGAGAGCGCCATTTCACGAGGCCATGATTCTGTATATTAAACATTATTTTTATTACTGTCGCTGTTTTCAGCCAAGGAGACCTGCTGTTTCAGGCACCATACATCATCCCAAATGAGAAAAGGAAAGAAACAATTAGCTGGAAACGAAATACTTGTAATGGCTGCATTTTAATTACAAATAAAAAGCTCTCCAAATAGGCCTCTCATGCAGAAATAAGAAATTTCGGATGCTTGGCTGGGTGCAGATGCTTTTTCTTTTGTGCAAATGGATGTTACCACTTCATCTCTCTGCTTATTTGTTGAAAAGAATTAAAAAAAAAACCCAACCCAAACCAGCTGTGCATCAGTCTTGGAGATCTCTCTCTCTTTTTTTTTCTTTTCCTTTTTCATCCTGCCTTGTGCATCTGTCACCAGAATGGCTGCGTTGCTGATAAAGGAGGCCTGTCTGCTGGGAATCCAGTGTGGTCTTTGACTCCATGTGCTGACGGTTGAGGAGTACAGGAGGGGCAGGTGACAGGACAAGGAGCAATGGGCTCAAGCTGCAGCATGGGAAGTTGAGGTTGGATATTAGGAACATCTTTCTCATGAGGAGGGTAGTGAAACACTGGAACGGGTTACCCAGAGAAGTTGTGGAGCCTCCATCCATGGAGGCTTTTAAGACTCAGCTGGACAAAGCTTTGGCTGGGATGATGTAGTTGGGGCTGGTCCTGCTTGGAGCAGGGGGTTAGACTAAATGTGACCTCCTGAGGTCCCTTCCAACCCTCATTTTCTATGAAAGTGGTCTGGCAGCTATGGTGCTTGCTGGGGAATCTAGAAACTTGGGTACTATTCCCAGTACCACTATGGACTGGCTACGTTAGCATAGGCAAAACACTTCTTCTTCCTGCACCTTTGCCTTGGAAGTTCACACTGCAAACTCTTCAGGTCAGGCCTGGTTTCATCTTATGGGTGCGCACCACACCTCATTCAGTAAGGCCTAGGTCTTGGTTTCAGGCTGTAGGTACTGGTATAATCCAAAGAAAAAGCAATCGCTGCTGTGGACTGGGAAGAGATCCCAGTTTATGTCGAAGGACACAGACATAGGTGTCCCTTTATAGGTGGGTCCTAAACAGGTCCAAAGCCACCCCTTGGTCTCAAGGTACTTGAAGGTTCAGATCCACATTCAAATCTGGATCAGGCTTCCCTCTACCATGGGTTTGAACTGGAATCCCGAGCCCAAGCAAGCCCTACACGTGGGGAAAATTCAGGACTAGAGTCAAACCCCAGCCCCAGAGAGAAGAAGTCCTGGTGTTTCCAACACAGGACTGAAACTCCTGCCCTGCGCTATCAAAATGGCAGGGGATGTGGCACCAGGCTGATCACCCGGCTGCTAGTGTGCATCTCATCTGCAAGAGCATAGGGAGAGGAACAGGACACTGTTGCTGTGGGTGGGCTGGCAGAGAAGAAAAAGAGACTAGAGAGACAAGAGAAAAGGGTTGCTATTTTTGTGCTCAAATGCCTTGGGAAGCAGCAATGCTGGAGAGAAAAATACAGAGCAGATATGCGCCTGGGTTTGAAACACAAGCATTATTTCAGGTTTTTGTCCTGTGGCCTCAGGAGATCATGCTTTGCCACTAGGAAGGTCCTTAGGGAGAGGAAGAAAATACTTGCACGCCAGCCCAGCACAGACACGCACAATGCAGGGCGCTACCTGCTCTGACCAGGGGCTGCCCCAGGTCCTCCAACCCTCATCTTGGGAGAAGGAATCTGGTGTTTCTTGAAACTGGATGAGATGGTGCAGACCAGTTGCACCAAAAATGCTTGCAGCGGAGCTGACCTGTAGCCACTGCAGACCACATGGGGATACCAGGAAAATCTGCATTGGGATGTGGTGGTTGAAGCTGCCTTTCCGTCAAAGCTTGGTGAAATTTGGATCGCGATGCCAAAATAACCAAGAGTTTTAGTGAGGATCCAAAGTCTCCTGGTTCAGGGCATAATGCAACCACTACTGGGGATTGGGAAGACATTATTCAGGGAACAGATTGTGCCATAGTTGCTTACTGTGGGGTTTCCTTAAACCTTGCTCTGAAGCAGCTGGTGATGGCCACCGGTAGACACAGGATTTTGGGCTAAATAGACCTGATCTAGGCAGTAAGGCTTGGATCTGGTTCTCCATCTGTGCCCCAAATGGGGTTAGGGGGCAGCCTCCCAGTTCACAGCCACCTCTGCCACCGTGGCAGGCACTCCCAGAAGGTAGCATGGTGCGGAGGAGGAGGGAAGGTCCTTCCACCTGCTTGGCATCTGCAGTCAATTTGGGCTCGGCACAACATGCCTGCCCCGCAGTCCAGCGCTGAGGCTGCGTGGAGGCATCCCAGTGATTTGGGTGCCATGCCCATGGCAGGTTCCCCAGCAGCATGATGGTTAAATGCATGCAACGTACTGAGTGCAACCAACTCTCGAGCAATATAGACCACCTGGGTATTAAAAAATAAAAGCTGAGCAAGCAGAAGCAAGCGAGAGGTGGCGGGGAGCAGGCTCGCGCCTGGCAGCCGTGTGTATTATATTACTTTGGGTTAAAAATCTTAGGCTCCCATTCAAATCTCTCCCTGAGTAAACATGGCCTGATTCTGGTAAATATAAATTGATTTCAATCAGAACAACTGGTCTGGGAAAACCTATCTGCTTCAGCAAACAAACAGCATCGCTTAACAGGGCTGACGCTAGTATTACTGCACTGTGCGGCTGGAGTTCTTGCTTCTAAATGCACTCTGCTCCGAGACTCGGGCAGGGGCAACCGGGAATGGAAAGAGAGGAGTCTGGGGGGGGAATGCTGCAGGTTTAATTTGGGGAGGGTTTAGACAGATGTCCCAATTGCATCTACCTCAAAGGATAAGGGTGTAAGCTATGGCGGTGCAATGGGCACACCTGCCGGCTCCTGTAGCAGTGCCCATATAGCAAAATCATTGCAATGTAACCCTGTTTCTAGCAGGGCTGAAGTGAAGGCGAGCCGGCAGAGGTAACTGGCAGGTCTGAAGTGCTGATGCACGTTGCCAGAAGATTGAGGGAAATGAGCCTTCCCCTCTATTTGGCACTGGCGAGGCCACATCTGGGTTTGCTCATCTACTCCCGCCACCCAGGCCCAGAGAATGGGGAAGCCTCTTTTCTCCATGTGTTTTGGTTCTTCATGGGGTCCAGGTGCTACAAAGCTGGGCCTACTATCTTCATGCCCTCCTTCCTGAATTCAACACCCTTCAATGACAGTTGGGGGGGGGTGTCTCTCCAATTATGTGCTCCCATCCCTTGAACGCAACATGGCAACTGAGTTCAAACAAGAGCCGACCCCAATGAGGAGCCTACTCCACTCCTGCCTGCTCCCCCAGCTCTCCCTGCCCCTGTTTTCTCAGCTCTTGTCCCCTAAACGGATCAGAGGGGCTAAGTTTGGTTGGGTCCCTCTGACATTCAGGATGCTGATCCATGGGATTGTGGGATCAGCTCTTCATCTGCTACCGCGTGGAGAGGACTTGCAGGGTGAGGGAGGGTCTGAGTAGGGGCTTGGATGTCCTGGAGAAGCCTGGGAATTTTCCAGGTAGGCCAGTGCAAGCTTTGAAGTTGCAAGACGGTAGGTGGCAAGACTTCTCTTGCTACTGGGTTAAATGTTGTCATTCTCGTACAGAGAGCAAGCCACAATGCAGGGCTCCTTCTCACTGCCTAGAGGTTTGTAATGAAGCTACAGACAGTGCCTCGGGTGGAGGAACACCGTCTCCTTTGTCACCTGGAGCTGTTAGTTTTGTGACTTGCGCACCTACACTGCTTACCAGCACCGCGCGCCCCCTCGGAGACGTGGCTCTTGGCCGCGTTAGTTGTGAGATGGTGGGAATGGCAGCACCTGCTGGGATGCCTGTCGGGTGCTGCCAGCCTGGTTGTGCTGTACAGCTGCACACCGTGGCACCCGGCTGGGTCACCCCTCCAGGCCTCATCCATGCTAGGAAAATTGCACTTTACTGACAACAGGTGTTAGCAGTGGGTGCAGCTGAGCACGGCTCACCTGTCACTGACACTCGCTGTCAGTAAGGTGTAATTTTCTCAGGGTAGACAAGGCCGTCAGCTGAGCTAGCTCTGCTGTAGTGAGCTGTGGGAGCTTTCCTTCATCACTTTGCATTTCCAGACCCCAGAATCCTTTATTTCCTTAGGCAGTAGCTCATTTCCAGCCTTACAGACAGAAAGACGTGGATTTTAATCCCACTATCCTAGAGGTTTCCTGGCTTTGTCTTGGCTGGCATCAGCTGAGAAGGGCTCCCAAGAAGAGAGCATTGCCTCCCCTCTCTCCTTGTTCCCCACTTACCTCCCGTTTCATCATTCCCATTAGAAGCAGGCCACACTCATTTGGGAGCTCAGGCTGCCAGTATTATCATTACACATACTTCTTTTCTAACTCTGTGAAATTACTTTTAACAAAGAATTAGTGGATTTGCAGTGCAGGTGTAAAATTGGCAGGCACTCAGCTAAGCTGGAGGAGAGCTAAAGGTGAGTACTGTCTGTAATCCCCCTCCCTCCCCTGGCTTGACTGTGTGTCTGTGTGATGCTGCCTCTCTGAACATGATGAATATGGGATGGAATTCTGTATTTCCCTTGAGTGATGTCTCTGGCCATTAACCGGAGACAACCAGCTTTACTAATTGCTTGGTTCATGGGGGAAGGAGGTGTGCAGCTGGTGTTTCTTAAATCAAAGCCTTCCCTCAGCTGTTCCAACCCAAAATGCTTGCAAAGGAAAAAGAGAGAGAGGCAGAATCAATTTAGGGGAACAACAGGGAAAGGACCATGAGAAATAGCTGGGAAGTGGGCTCCCACTATTATAAGGCCCCCAGCGTGCTTCTGATTAGATCCGCCAACTGGGACATCCAGCCTAGGTGGTCCTGAGCTGGAAGCTGATAATTCATGGGCAGAATTAAGTGATGAGATTGGCTGGAGTAGCAAGGAGGTCTTTTCTAGGCTTGTTTTCCTATCGTTTAACTGTACCAGATCCATTCTGGGATTCATCTTTAGCAGACCCAGGCCAAAAATGAAGTCTAGGGAGAACTTAAAAGGGTACTCGACAAGCTTTGTTTCTCTGAAGTTCTGGGGAAAATGTTTCTATTCCCTTTAGCCAGCTGCTGCAGGTTACGGTTTTGGCTGGAAACACTGGTTGTGGGGCGAAAGTATAGGCTATCCCAACAGACATGACAGAAGGATGCAAGGTCTTTGACCAGGAGGTATTTTTTGTCTCTGCCTGCTGGCATCTCAGCAGTGTATGGCCTCCTCCATCCTTCCTGAACCCAGGGCTGATGGGATTAGGGTGGTGCTGGAAAAAGAGATGCACCATAGGGACAAGCATTAGGCTTCTCTCCAAGCAAAATAGGAAAGAACTCAGAAAAAAATGGGTATGTTGGATTTTAGCTGCTCTATTTTGGCTGGAGCATAGAAGCAGCTTCCCAGCTGCCGGCTGTGAAAAGATTTGAGCTGGAAAAGCAGTGCAACCCAGACTGCAGGGGAAGATAATATTAGGCACAACAGATGACTCAGGACACTTGAGAACCACATGGATATTAAACCATCCAAATCCTGGGAGTGCCGGCCAACAAAGGAAACACGGATGTAATTGTTCTCATTATTCTCATCTGTGACATTCAGGTGGGACTCAATTTACCATGAAAAGGCCTATTTGACACTGCAATAAGTTGCAAGCCTTCCCAAGCCTGCTTAGGGCAGGTTATTTTGAGGATCGTTGGAGATGCAAGGCACTGAGAGGAAGTGCAAGGAAAGCAGAAGATGCAAGCAGTTTGCAGGCTGCTCCATTCTCTTTGCATAATGCCACAAGCCAGCAGGCACCTGGATGGAGTTCATGATCTTCCAGAGCGCCTTGCAGTGCAAATGAAAGGGGACTTTAGGCCAGCTTCTTTTGTGGTGTAAATCAATACTGTCCCTTGACATTAATATTATTGTTGCAAGTTTTACATCAGCAGGAAATGCTCTCTTCTTCAACTCTTCCTGCCCAGAATCCTATTGGACCCATCCGCTGAGAGAGACGGGTGCAAAAGTAGGAAGTTTATTTTGCAAAAGTCATTACCGCTTTGTTCTGCCTCCTCCCTCCAAGATTTGCAAAATGGGACTTTCATGTGGACGCAGGAAAAATCATAGTTTCTTGTGCTTGGCTGGAAAAAAAAAAATTGATCTTCAGCAAATTAAATAAGAAAAGTTAAGACTGGCAGCTTTTACACAAAAATAATAGGACTCTTTTTGGAATGAAAATGAGACCAGACTGGTTCTGTTTTCTACTACAATAAACAGGATTTTTCTTTCTTTCCTTTTTTTTGCAAAACAACCAGCAATTTTGACAAAATGGCAGCAAAATACAAACCTTTCCATTTCTGAGTGTTTTCCAATTTTGTTCAATCGGGGTCTAACATCCCTCTCATTTGGGCTTTGAATCAACTCTCTCTCTCTCTTTGGGGCCTCAATCTGATTTTTGCATATAAGGGCATAAATCAGGAGGCACTCCCCTGAAATCAGTGGAGTTACACCACTGTGAAATGGCCGCATTCAAGAGGAGAATGGAGTCCTTATTGTTGGAGATATAAAAAAAGAAGAAGCAGAGTTAAGAAGAATCAGGTAGAGGAGAAATTATGGATTGAACTTGCATGTCACTGATATTCAGTGAACCTCTATTGTGTTTATTTTCTAAAGATCTGTAGCCATCAGAGAAATGCAACATAATTGCTGTTCTGTTTATTGACTATGAGCTGGGAAATTCGGTTTCAGAGTCGAGTTAACCCCATCGCTACCACTGTCAAATTGCCGCTACCTGAAATACTGTGCTTAAAATTGTTGCTCTTTGCATTAGACATTGCTGTAAAGTCTGCAGAAAAGAGACCCAGGGCAGTTGTCTCATGGCAATAAGCAAAACACACTGGGGAAATGGGTTTCCTGTCCTGGGGAAGTTTCTGAGATTTTAGCATGTTTCCCTTTCTAGCTTATGATGAACTTGAAATATTTCATCTTTTGAAGCCTTTTATGGAGATCAGAAATGGGCTGAAACCATCACCCAAGAGCACCCCGCGGCCTGGTGATTACGGCACTCCTCTGTGACGTGGGAGACTCCGAGTCAAATCCCTGGTCTGAATCAGGCTGAGCCGGGATTTGAAGCTGGGCCTCCCACCTTCCAGATGAGTATCCCAGCCACTAAGTATTGCACAAGATTTATGACCCAGATACCTTGTTCTGGGTGGACCCAAACCCTCAGACTGACTATGACTTCTTTGATTTGATAATAGGCCAATTTTATTGATACACAGTAATAGCAGATAAGAATAATGCAGGCAAGGCAAATGAAATACTCCCCACCCCCCTAAATTTCATATCTACCAGTTCTAGGGCTGTCGCAGAAGGAAGGTACATCTGGCCAGCACGCAAGCTTCACTCGGTGGTTCTTTCTTGAGTGTCAGATATCAGCAGCCTGGAGGTCAAGGGCTGAGCCTCCTCCCTCCCCCACCCGCATGGGATGGGTGAGAGGCTGGTAGTGTGCCCTCTGTCTATCCTGGCCTCGGGTTTCCCCTCAGGGACCCTTTGCTGCTCTGAAATCCCTCCTTTTGTAGTCTTTCTCTCCTCTGATGACTCTTCATTCCTGTGTACCGTTGACTGGTTTCCCTGTGGTCGTCATATTGTCCATGTTCTGTCCTGTCACCATATTCCTTTGTTCCAACAAATCCATCACATGCATACATCTTAATTTGGTATCTAAATTTGGGCGTGCCCTGGCTTCCTAATTTGACTCATCCACCAAAACTGGAAATCCCAGGGACTCTGCAGTTGTTCACTGTGACCTAGTCAATGTGGCAAACCTATCTCATGTTATGGGTACACTGTTCAAATTTCCCAGCCTGTTGTTATGCCTGCTTGTCCCTTGGCCTCAGGCATAGTGTCTGCCTTCACAAGCAGGCTTTTAGAAACCAATTAGCACTTGCCTTTTCCCTGGATCATTGTTCTAATGCAATACCTGCTTTCCCTACAAGCCAATTCCTAAAAGCAAATCTCTAAATATAATTTTCTGTCCATCACCAAGGTGCTGCGTATTTTGAGGTCTCACACTCTGGTTTTGACCAGAAACTCTGTTCTGGGCCTGAGATACTTTGTCTGATGACAAGTGTCATTGAAATTACAGTAGTTGGTCTAATATAAATTATCACATCTACCCAAAGATGTCTGCCTGTGGCCTTAGACCAACACGGCTACATCCAACACCATTGAAACTGGAATGGTATCACAAAAGGTCTCCATGTTAATAAATCATTTTCAAAGAAACCCTGTTTTGCCAAGATGTTCCCAGCCAGCTCTCTTGGCTAATGCACCAAATACCTAATGTTCTGAGGTGTCACCCATCATGACAGTAGCTGAGCACTTTACAACCCCTTCATGAGATAGAAAAGTCTTTTTGCTGCCATTACATAGATAAGGAAGTGAGGCAGGGAAAGATTTAGTCATTTTGCGCCAGAGCTGGTTATCAAACCTGTGTCTCCCAGAGGCCAAGGGCAAATAATACCCATGGAGTCACCTTCCGCCAATGCCTGGGGAATGTGATGGGGTTCCAGCAGAGGTCACGGCATCATTGCGCTGGCGCTGTGAGAATTTGTCTCTTTCCTGAGGGGGGTTTATCATCCGATACCCTGCTTCTAAGTGCATGTATACACTGCAGGCCATCGATGAGGCTGCACCTCACTGAGATGTACCAGAGCAAGCTTTAAAATAGCTAACTCATCACACAGCAGTATGGAGTTCAGCATATGGTGCACAAGCGGTACTTGGATACATACTTGGCCTGCAGCTGACGCTGTTGTAGCTTCACTCAAACCAGCTATGTGAAATCAAGCTTGCATATCCTACACATGCTGGATCATCTGCTCCCCCAGTCTATGGGCCGGTTTAATTTAAGGTTTTTGGGGTCTGCTCCGTTAGCTGAGGATTGTTGGAGCCCAGCATTCCCTGGCTTAAAGCACTCCCACTCTCGCTAGGTCCCTGTTGCACCCAGGCATGCCTCCTACCCAGGGACTAGGGGAATGAGGGGCATACGGCTGGCCACACCAATTCTGAGCCATCCAGGGTCCCTGCTAGGCTGATGAGCCATTCCCATTTGGAGAACACCCCTCCAGAGGCTCAGAGAGGTCTCAAGAGCGGGGAACTGGAGTTTTAACAGATGGGGATGAATCTGGGCAACGACATGTCTCTGGTGGCACAAAGGGGACAGAGAAGGGGGCTTGGAATCGGCCCAGGGTTTGTCTTGCCCAACCCTTTGTTCTCAATGTAAGTAAGGGCACTTACGAAGCATTTGCAGGTTGTGCTGACTCCAGCTGTCCTTCGCGAACAGAAGGGAAGTCAGCAAGCTCTCCCCAGCTTCTACCTCTACCAGCTTTTTGCTTTCAAGCAGCATCAGCCTGGAGGCCAGTTCTCTGCAGTTTCCAGTTTTTCAGCTCCATTTATTGTGTCTGACACTGGGAACACTCTCTCTATTGATTTTTGGCTTTATTAACTTTTTTCTTCTTCTTTTTTTTTTTTTGTGCCTGGGCACCCGGCATTCCAGAGGCTTTCTGAGCAGCAATTAGGTATTGATGGAGACAATGTGCAGACTGCTGCCTTTTGCTTCTCAATTACTGTTGCAGTAAATACAACTCACTCTCCTTCCCCGTCTCAGGTTCCTCTCTCTTCCTTGGAGAAAGACGGGGGAGGAAAGCTCTCCAAAGGAACGCTCTCGCTAGTGTTTGCAGCTGTTGTGAGAAGGGAAGCCCAGGACACAAATTAGACCCCATTGACTGACTCTCCATGCAGCTAAAACTTTCATCAGCCAATGAGACTCCTTAGCTAGCGATCCTTGCGATTGGCTGGTGATTCTGTCGCCGGTCCTTAGTCACATCCCAAAGTTTGCCGGCATTTGTGATTTGTGTGTTGGGAAGTACCACAGCCCGATGTGTTTGATCGGCCAGCGTTCAGTCCTTTGGCTTGGAAAACACTCCGAATGCTCAGAGCGATTGGCAATGGGAGTCTTGATGGAGGTGAGGATATTTTGGAAAACTACGATCTCTGAAGACAGCTCTGGAGGGAAGTCTACGTTGATAGAGATTGGGGTCTTTAAGCTTCGTTTCCTGTACACTGGGTGGAAGGAAGCAGGCCAAAGGGAGCCGATGATTTTTCTCTGGGATCATGACAACACTGAAAAACCCACTGCAAACTGAGCTATAAGCCATCTCCATACAGGTGGGGTCTTAGCCACCACTGAAATGGAGCCATCTGGGTTGAAACGTGGGAGGTGTTTAGCAAAACTATGGTAGTGCTACTTCTTGTCCCAAACAACTTTGCCAAGTGTGCTGAGCTGAAACTGCAGGAGGGGATTTAGGAGGGTGGAATAAAACAACCCCAGGGATATTTAAGGCCACTAGTGGCAATGATGTTAATTTTTTTTTCTTCCAAGTGATGAAGGATGCCTCCTGCCTGTTATGTGCCCCCTCCACAGCAGAAAGCAGCTCAGGGTGCAGGTGGCATATGACTGGCTGCACTGACTTGTGTGCAGAAGGGGAGGCTGCTTTTTAATCGCGTCCTTGCTGTTTGATGCGAGGGTTGGTAAGCTACAGTGCACTGCCTTGGAGAGCATCCTGGTCTGCCACGATGCACTTCCAATGGGACACTGATAGAAAATGCAGCAGTCGGGAAGCCTGGGGGTCAGAGTGGAGCAGTGTCCTAAGTGCTTTAGGGCTCTGCTGGGGGTTCCCATCTCCTTTTGTTTCTTGCCCACAGTGGTTTGGGTTTCTCTCTGTTTCATGCAAGAAGGTGATACCACTAACGTCCTTCCAGCCCCTCAATGATCACTTGAAACGGGGGCTTCAGTGAAGGATGGAGCTGCCATTACCCACTGTCCACGTCACAGGGAGGTTTGTGGCTGCTGCTGGCTGCGTACTTGCTTGACGCAGGGTAAACTTCCTCGGAGCAAAGCCAAGGGGCTGCCGATTCCTGCCTAGTCAGGGGCTGGGAATCTCCTCCTGGCTCTGCCTGGCCTACTGTGGCCCCTGATTTCATGTCTGCCAAGACTCCTCTACCCCAGGGGACAGCACTTCTGGGGATCCCCTCCTAACAGGATGCCACCAAGGCTGCTCCACATCACACAGAGCCTGATGCGGCTTGTAAGTCAGGCCCGCATGCAGGGGCACTAGGGCTAGCCCTTGCACCCTCTTGCCTGTGCATTAGCCTGGATTCCCCACCCAATCCCAAACTCCCCCTAATTGAAAGACAACCCTTTTCCTCCTGGCACCTATAGATCTGGCACAGAAGGTGGGCCTGGCACCGCACAGGGACTGCATGGACCTACAGAGCAGGGTTTGGTGCTGACGTGGCTCAAGCATGTTCCCTGTGATCTGCACGGCTGGCCGTGGGGACAGTGGGAGGGGGTGGCATGGGTGCAGGTTAGCCCCCTATGTGCAGTGGGGCTGTCAGCGAGCTCTTGCTGTCGCTGGTGACATTTGAGTTTTCCAGGAGCCTGGCAGGACCGCGATAGGATTTCTCCGTGGCCGGTTTATTCTTCTTCTGTGCTGACGATTGTTATTGGATTTGTTTAACTCCCCGGCATGCGGGGGTTCGAGCTGGGCTCCATCCAGTTCTCCCACCTCTTGAGATTTTTCTCTGTGCCTCTATCACTTCTGGCACCGGCCCTAAACCCTTTATCAGCATTGGCCAGTCCGAGTACATTTGAGCTCTGCTGCATGTTGGCGGCTGGGCTGCGTCGTCACCTTACAGTCGGATTGGCTCGACACGTCCCTTCTGCAGATAATGCAGAGGAGGAGGAGGGGGGAAGAGAGCCATCCTGGAGCCAAAGGCTTTGCGCGTCTGCTCCTTGAAAACAGAGGCACGGAGATGGCAGAGGATGGAGTGTCTGGGAGTGCAGCGGTGTGTCCAGGTGACCGCGGAGGAGTTTGTGCAAAGGGGACCGGGATACAACAAAAGGCAATGCAGAGGTAGGCCTTAGCTAGGTGTCAGCGTGGGCAGGAGCGTTGTGATAGAAAAGCAAGCAGAAAGTCAATCCCTGGTTTAATCCAGATACAATCCCATTCAAGCATGGTACCAGCTGAGTACAACTGGCAGCAGGACCTGTTCAGCTAGCTCTCCCAGCTAAGTCTCCGTCAGTGTATGGTGAATGTTTCCTAGGATCTGCACGTGGTATTTCAGTGACACTTAGTGGGTGCAGTTGGCCAGACCCCCTCTCTGGCCCCCTAAATGCATCACCGACGGTAGCAGGGAAACTCCAGGCTTCTCCAAAATCTAGAGTCACAGCTAAAGAATAACCCCTCCCGCCAGCAAATGCTACCAGAGATTCAACAGGGAACAGCTCTGGCAGTGCCCTGGGAGCTCTCTTCACCCATGGAGACGCACAGTTAGCATCCGCTGGAAACGATCTTCTAATCCTATAATGCATCACAGCCACATGTCAGGATCAGGCTTTTGGCTGTGGCTAGCCTTTGTACACAGCAGGCTGTTAAGAGGAAAGGGCACGGAGAAAATAGGCGCAGGGAACGGGGCACTGCAAACTTAGTCTCTGCTGCAATGAGACTTACGCAACAAGCCCATATCACGTATCACCCATGGGTATTATTTGCCCTTGTCTTCTGGGAGACACAGGTTTGATTCCCAGCTCTGGCACAAAATGACTATATCGTTCCCTGATCCGCCGCATACTGGGCTGGCGTGTCCTGTGTCTGGATCTCGTGTTGCATGGGCTGTCCCGTGCAGAGCTACCAGCTGCTGTGTTTTAGTGCAAGGGTCGTGCCGTGTAGTCAGGTGATTGCGATGACCAGCTTCCACCCATGTTTCATGTATATGAAGAAAATAATGTGTTTGGGAAGAAGCATGTTGGGGTGAGTTAGGATAACTATGTCTTGCAGATGGGATTGCAGAGGGCTGCTATATCCTTGGAAATATTCAGCTGGGGAAAGCTGTACTGTTTCATGCTCTTTCCACTGGGAGCAGCAGGTGCTGGCCAACGTCAGAGATGGGGAAGGGAGGCTGGTCCAGCCTGGCTGTTCTCTTTTCATAGGATAAGGCCCAAAGCATGGGTCACGACACTGGGAACCCAAGAAGCAGCAAATTGCTCCCAACAATGCACGTTACCCTTGCCATCAACTGTGCTTTTCTCAGCCCCACGATCTCTCACCGGTGTTTCTGCCTTCAGTGGCAAATGAAAGCCTTTATTCCTCAGCTATACTGAGCATTGTATGAGGGGGGAACGGGTTCTTCTGAAGCTGGCTATTAATGAGCTGCCTGCACAGTCTGGAGTGCTGTGGAGATTAAATGGAGAGGTTTAGACTAATTCTTGCCTGCTGTTTGATATCTCCAGGGGGCCGCACCGGAGCGAAACCAAACTGTGCGGGGCTGCGTTCCAGGGGGAAAGCTATAGGGTTGCATACTGTGTTGCTGGAGCCTGCAGGGACTGGATTTCCCAGGGGGAAATGCTTCTTTCTCTTCTTCTAGAGTAGCTGTAAATGAGGGACGGAGAGACACGTGGTAGAGAGAGCTCGCCTTTGTGCTTGCCTCTCTTGTTGGCTTTTCTCAGTCAAGCCATGGCAGGAGCTGCAACCAGCAGCATAAGGAAAGCAGCTGTCACATTAAGTTCCTGGATGGTGGAAATGGCTGGGTCTGATGTTACCTTGGCCTTGCTGATGGCTCCTGATAGCACTGGGTAGGCTAGTTAGAGAGTTAGACACGAGCAGCTGCTTGCAAGGGTTCCTGTGGCCACACCAGACCGTGGATGCTTAGGCAGTCTGTGCTCCCAATATCAGCTCTGCTGTCAGACACGCTCCATCCCAGGTGCCACGCATGTGAGCGAGGGGCTGTAGGTGGGCATGTCTAGAGCGGGTTGGGTTCGTGATCTGGCATTTAGGATAGCATAGAAGACAAACTCAGCTGATTCTTCTCGTCGGTATATTTGAGGTAGGGTCCCAGATCCAGATGCTTCTTAGGCTACTTGTAGCCAATATACTGGCCAATGTAGCCAGATTGCCATTTTTACCCAGACTCTCCCACCCGGAGTACTAAGGATGGACCCTTGGCCTGTAATCTCCTTTTGGCTGGTTTCGTCCTCATGCATCCAGCTCTTGGCCAACCACTCTCCCTTGCCCAGGTCTAGTTTGGGATGCTCAGCCCTTCTCAGCTGGCCCCTTTCCTTTGCTGCTAGCTGTCTCCGTGGTTGATCAGGCAGGCTCCAGATAACTGTGCAGTAGTGAAGATGCATAGCTATGGAAAGCAACGGGCAATAATTGTGCATGAGCCTAACTGCCCATGCGAGTCATCTGCCGCTTAAGTAAATGTCTGCCCCGAGGCTAGTCCTGGAATCTCCTCTCCTTGGCAGTGGCGTTTAACGAGATCATAATGGAAAATAATAGCCCTGGGCTGTTCCAGGTGCTGCCTCTTATCTTTCACCGCCTGCTTCGGTCTGTCTTCGACCATTCATAGGATGGATGTTAATGGCTTCCTCTCCTGACTTGGAAGAGAACGAAGCTAGCGGCCGTTCCCGTGGCCAGCGGAGCACACATCAGGGCTGGGGTACGTCCACTCTGATCCTGGTTAGAAGATGTCCCGGTTCATCCGAATGACAGGTCTGTCTGAACAGGCACATTGTATTCATGTGGGTTACCAAGATTTTCAGTCTCCTCCTCTCCACCAGATTTGGAAGTTGAATAAATGATGCTTTTATTTATTTATTTTTTTGTGGGAAATACCTACAATTTTTTTTTTTGTAAGAAAGTTTCATTTTTCACCTGAAATTTAACATCCGATAACCCTGGGAAGCCGGATTAAAAGGCTTCTTTCCCCCAAAATGCTTTCTGTAAAAATGTTCCATTTCAACGTCAGAAAACCGAGCGTCTTTTTCTCCCCCGCCTCCCACCCAAAGGAAAGAAAATGTTGAGATCTGGAAATGCTTTCAACTAAAAGTTTCTGTCTGGGTGGAAATGCAGGCAGGTCGGGGATGTATTACATTCTGCTGTGGGTCTGGGAGCTCTGGAGAGCAGAGACCCCTTTTTATTCACAGAAAGAGCAGAATCTAGGCCTTGGCATCCGAGTCCTCCCTATTCAGTTTCGTGCATGAATATCTCACCTTTACTTGGGGGTTAATTCCTGGGGTTCAGGTCTTTAGGCATATTAAGGGCCATGAAGTGGACTGAAGTTACCCTAACACGAGCTAGGTAGCACTGACCAGCATAAACCCTCACCTGAAGTGTCATAACTTTGAAACACTCTGAGGGCGCTTAACGTAAGTTAATGAGCTTTGACATGCAAATGCTGACATTTTAAGTGCCTTGAGCATGGTCTAAGTGTAATGTGTACCTTCCCCCTCAGGAATATGTTGAAAGTCAACAAGACATAGGCCCCTAAGTCACTTACATACTCTCTCAAAAACTTCCCCCGGTGACTTTCAAACACAGCGGTCATGTCTACATTGGGTCAGGCAGCGGCTGGGAGTCCCGCTGTGAAAACATGCCCTACCGGTGCACCTCGTCTCTTCTTACACTGCCTGCCATAAAATGTACGTAGCATTGTTGGAGCAGGGCTGGGCTTACAGGCATGCCTGAGCCTGGGAGGCGCTGGTGTACCATGGGCATGTGCCAAAAGCAGCTACCTGACTTTTTTACAGGTTTCAAGTGGGACCGAGGGGGATCCCTATCATTGTCTAGCGTGGTGTAGACCTGCTCAATATGGGCTTACTGAGCAAGGCTGGTCACGAGTTTCCACTCAAATATTGCTCATCAGAGGATACCTATTTCTTTCTCAATCAGGGCTCATAGTAGAGGTGATATCTTTTATTAGATAAGATTTTTGCAAAAAAAGATAAGATTTTTCCAAAAAAAAAAGAGTCTTTAATTGCAAGGTGACGTCTGACCTCGGTCCTCTTTCCTGCCTGGGGTAGGGGGTTGGACACGATGATCATTCGGGGTCCCTTCCGACTTTACTATCTATGAAAGCTTTCAGGCACAAAAAACTTGCAATTTCTTTCTCAGGCTCAGGGGAGGGGCATGATAGCTCAGACTAGCCCAAAGTCCTCTACTTTGGAGATTTCCCACCCCAAACATGGTTTACATCCCTGTTTGAAATCAGGCCAAGAAGAAGCTTGGGCATGGGTCTTCCCCACCACAGAGGGGTGTCCTCAGTAGTGCGATATTGGCTATTCTGGGTTTGGTTCGTCTGTCTTATGTTTCCTTGCTATAGTGGGAGATGTTGTAAGCAGCAGGTGATGGTTGCTGTTATGCACTGGGGTACCTTGGCAGAGTTGCATAGAGCAAGGGATGAGAAGCTTGGATGTGTGGAAACAAGAGGGGGAAAAAAGAAGGGGGAAACTGGGGGCTACAGGTCTGTGCAGAGGTGCCTTGGCAGAGTGGGGTGAAAAGAGCATGGGGTTGGATGGGAGGCAGGTTACTGGAGTTTGGGACAGGGGTCCCATTCTCTTGGGTGGGTGGGACCAGTCAGCGTATTACCCACAACCCCTTCCTGCTGCTCTCCACGAGCCTTTCTGCAGAGAGGCGCCTGACGCCGTCAGCAGAGGGGCAGGATCCTGGCGCAGCACTTACCGCTCAGAGAAGTGCCAGGGGGAGGGAGCGCGGGGACTGGGCTAGCAGCATTTCTCCAGCTGTACCTGGGAGCCCCGTGCATCGTTTTTCTCTTTCCATCTCCTGCTGGCTCAGCACCTCCGAGAAGCAAAGCAGCAGCAAATGGCACCTTATCCCTCTTTATCTCCCCGGTGCCATTATAGCTGCTGATGTCTGAGGGATCTGGGACTGGTCCGGCCGCTCCTTTTAATGGCAACCGAGATAAAGACCAGCCTCTTTTCCTCCTGCTTAAATATCCCCACCAGGAGCGCGGCAGGGAAATCAGACGTTGCAGCTCTGACGCGCGTGGCTCTCCCGGGAGCTAATTTAGGCTGTGCGTGCTCATTGCAGCTTTTGTTCCTAAATGTTAATGGCGAGGCCTTCCCGCTGCCTGCGCGAGGTTCTGCTCACTGCTCTCCCACCGGGTGGATGATGAAGAGGTCCCCATTTAGGCTACAAAATGCTCCAATTAGGGGGATGCTGGTGCTTTTTTTTTAAATCTTCATTCATATTTCATGGCTTGGAGGCAACACTCTTGGCTCCACTGGGAGCAACAGGCCTGTTGTGTCATTGCCCCACCTCCTCCCACCATGGTCTCTCTCAGTCGTAATGGTGCCGGCCTAATTGCTAGGGAGAAGAAAGGCCACAGAGCAGGTCGTAGTGGGGTGGATTATCCTCAGAGGCCTCCGCCCTGACTTGGAGGAGGTGATACCGGCCTGAGAAGGCCACTTGGGCTCCCTGGTCCAGTCAACTCTGCCTTCTCTGCTGAGAGTTTTGATGGCTTATGCCATGTTGAAACCTGGCCACTGGTCCAGGGTTTACAGCAAAAAGCCATAAGATAACATGTCCCTTCAGAGCAGGGGATAGATTTGAATCAGCAGAAGAGTCTCCAGCACCCATAGCACATCCCTGAGCCGCCCAGCCCCGTTGCCTTGTGCGTGTGGTTCCCCCGCCTCTCCCTGTCTCCTTCTCCTCCCCACAGTTCAATTCATCACATCTGTGCTCCAGGCCTGTTTTAAAATTGGCTCCAATATACACAGAAGAGGGGATGGGAAGGGATTTAAGCTGAAGCTTTTCGCAAGGATGGCAAGAGAGATGACAAGATTACTCGTCTAAGCACCCGAAAAGAGATTGAACTGTAAAACTGCGAAGATTAAAGAGCAGCTTTTGCACTGCCTGCAAAACAGCCAAGAGTCCTCATTTAAAAGCTTAAGCTGCTCCAGTGCTCTGCATTAGCTCAGCTGGGTATCACTGCCCCCTGCCGGGTTCGAGCCCACGCAGGAAACTCTAAGGCCCAGTGGGTCCAGGCTTTGCCCGTGCCATTCAAGTTAAGGGGTAACCCAGCGTGGGATTCAGGTTAGCAAGGTAGCTGGCAGGAGTGGGGATAACAGGGAAGATCTGGTCTCACCTTTTGTGTAGGGTCTGATAGATGAGGTCTGGTCTCCACGGGGAGCATGCTCAGAAAGAGTGGCCAGGAATTTGGGCTAGCTGAGGGCTGATGGATCTGCCATAATATGGGTGGCAGAGCCACTCATGGCCCATCCTGAACAGCAGATCACGGAGGCTGCTGCAGTGGCTCCCAGGCTGCTTCCGACAGAGGATCCCCTCCCTCGCCAGGTCTAGCCAGCTTGGCAAGCGTAGAAAATGAGGGTTGGGATGGACCTCAGGAGGTCACATCTACTCCAACCCCCTGCTCCAAGCAGGACCATCCTCAACTACATCATCCCAGCCAAGGCTTTGTCTAGCCAGGTCTTGAAAACCTCCAAGGATGGAGCATCCACCACCTCCCTGGGTGACTTGTTCCAGTGTTTTACTACCCTCCTAGTGAGAAAATCCTTCCTAATATCTAACCTAAACTTCCCTGGCTGCAACTTGAAACCGTTGCTCAATGTGGAGGGGGCCTTTAAATCTTCCTGGAGTGTATGCCGACCAGCTGGCAGGCAGCATGGCCCTCTGCACAAGACTGAGCAGGCTCCTTATAGAGGCTTTTCTCAGGGGAGGATGCTAGAGATAACTCGGTAGCGCGTCTGGAAGAGACAGGCACGTGGAGCTGAGCTGAGCCTTATGTCGCATGAGGCTGCCCCATGCTGATGCAGCTCCTCTGCCCTATGTCACCCCTGTGTCTGCAGTTGTCAGTCCCGCTCTCCCCAGGTTTTGCCTATGCACTTCATATTCCCCCGGCAGCACTGCAGTGGTGGACTTGGCAGTGGCTGAATGCTGTTCTATTGCAGGGATTTTCCTGAGTGCAGACTGGTCGTGCAACACAGCAGGTTGGGTGTTGCATGTCCTTGTGGCTAAGCACAGACAGTCAAAAAGCCTGAGGCTGAATTGATTCAATCTTCACAGGTCAGTCTAAGCTGCGTGGATTGAACCGATAAGCAAGTGAACAGACATTCACTTTTGATTCTGGAAATGCAGCCGCATGCCTGCAGTGACCCAAGCCAGAAGCTGGGGGGTGCTGGAGCATGCCTCCCTGCCTGGCTTGAGCAGACACCGCAGCTAGCACCCCCCATGCTGGAAGCAGGGGATTTGCAGGGAGGTGCAAAGCATCCTGGGATGCTGGGGGACTGTGAGTTAACTTGAGTCAGGAGGGGATCTGGGACAGAAATTCAATAACCCGATTTAACCTAAATCAGTTAAGTCTGATATTACAACCATCCAGGTTTATCTTAAACCAGTTTTGGCCATTTTGAAAGCGGCTTATGTGCACCGGACTTCCGTTGTGTTACAGATTTGAACTGGTTTCCAGTCACTTGTACTGATTTATGTGGAACTTCTGTCCCTACCCTGTGTGAACAAGCTGGTACAGGCACTGAAAATGTAGGGAGGCTTCCTGCTACTCATGACTAACTATATACTAGTTACATGGGGGCAGGAAGGTGCTAGACTGGGCTTCGGGAGGTCTGTGTTCAGTCCGCTGTGATCTCAGACTCTCCCTACGTGACCTATAGCAAA
>NW_017729014.1:20185580-20204129 GCF_001723915.1 Gavialis gangeticus
CGGCTTATGTGCACCGGACTTCCGTTGTGTTACAGATTTGAACTGGTTTCCAGTCACTTGTACTGATTTATGTGGAACTTCTGTCCCTACCCTGTGTGAACAAGCTGGTACAGGCACTGAAAATGTAGGGAGGCTTCCTGCTACTCATGACTAACTATATACTAGTTACATGGGGGCAGGAAGGTGCTAGACTGGGCTTCGGGAGGTCTGTGTTCAGTCCGCTGTGATCTCAGACTCTCCCTACGTGACCTATAGCAAAACTTTTCGGCGTTGTGTTTCACACAGCATTAATAACCAGAGCTGAGCAAAATTTCAACTGCACCTTTCTTTAATGCCAAAAACGATAAAACATCTTGCGGTGATTTTTGTCAGCCAGTTCTATTTGGAAAAGGCTTCGTTGCTGAAAGAAACCAAAATGCAGTATTTAAAGGGTGTCAAAACAAACCATGTTATTAGTTTTTAGTATGGAAAAAAAACCCCCCAAAAACTTCTTACTTTGAAATTTCCTTTAGCTTTATTTAAAAAAAAAACAGGTTCACTGTTCAGAATGGAAACAAAAAGCATCTTGCTTCTGGGCAAACAGCACTTAAAGAGACTCAGCGAATCTAAATATGTGTTGCTCACTCAGCTTGAACTGCTCTTCCTTTATCTTATTTGGCTTGACCAGAAGCTCCCAGGGCATGACTTTCACCGTTGGGGAACGAGGCACCAGCCTTGCGTACGCTCTTTGAGTGCTACCGTTATCCAGATAATATTAATTCTTCTTCTCCGGCTCCCAGTCAACAAGCTGATGCATGACCCCGTCAGAGCAACAAGCCTCGTCATTAAAACCATTTTTTGAGCAATGTGCAAAAAAAAAAAAAAAAAGCCTCTGCAACTGTTACGGAAATTTCTTTTTCTGGGTTTCCTGTAAATTAAAAATGACCTTATTGATTTTATTTAGGAAGGGGAAGAAAATTCTCTGGTCTAAGCCTTAAGATGGTGAACTGCAGCCAGAAGTGAATTTTTTATAGCATTTCTGATATGTGTTTATGATGCCAGCGCTGACACATCCTAAACTATAGCATGGCTATAACCCTTGGAAAAACTCCCTGCAGGATTGAAATAGTGCCTGGCAAATGCTCTCCCCTCACTGTAGCTAGTGAATCAAAAGCCATCAATGCTTTCAGCAGAGGCAGAGCAAAGGCCCGAGCATAAAAAGGGGAACTTATGCTGGAGTCTATGCATATTTTATTGCTGTGCTTATTCACGGCGAGCTCTTCTCCCTCCAAATGCTGTGCAGATTTTAATTAAATAGTCATTCACCAGGCTGTTGTTCTGGCTTGGCAGCCCTCCAAATGGCAGTGCTTTTTCCCCCCCAAAAACTCTTGCAAGGGAATATGTTCCCCTCTTCATCCCCCGCCCCTCTGCACACCCCCTCCCCACCATCTCCTCTGTCACTTGCCAAGGTTCATCTTCCGCAAATACTGCTAATTATGTTTGTCTGGCTGGAAGCCAGCTCTCCTGATAGCATCTTTCATTAACACTGACCTCTCTGTGCTCACAAGATGCTGGCTGACATTCCCAGAGAGTTTCCTTTTACACTGGGAGACTGGGCTCTCACGTGTGACATTTATCCCTTGGTCCCCATGACTGATGTGGCGATGGTGATGGCAGTGCAATGCAGCCCAGCTCACAACTGCACTTTGTCGGCATCTATTAGCTGCAAAAACTCAGCCTCTCTCCCACCCACCCCGACCCCAGAAATGTCAGCTCACTTGCGTGTTGGCCGCCTTCCTAACCGAGAGCCCTGGGTATAAGAGCATGCATGCACTCAGATGCAAGGCAGTGGTTCTCAACCTTTGGAGATTCATGGCAACCCTCATTAGACTCAAGTCCCTCCTTGGAAAATGCCAACTTTTGGCTTGCACTTGTTTTTCGACTATGGAAAAATAGTAGAGCAATTATTTTGTTGGTATCGAGGTATAACAGGTAGCCATATTGGTCTAGAGGCAGAAAGGAATCGGGACTCGTGGTAGAGGTGATCTTTTGTTCGACCAACTAGATTTTTGCAAAAAAAATATCTTTAATTGCAAGCTTTTGGGCACAAACACCCTTTTCTTCTATGCCTGAAGAAGGGTGTTTGTGCGAAAAAGACTTCTTTTTGCAAAAATCGAGTTGGTCTAATAAAAGAGATCACCTCGACCATGAGTCCCAATTCCTCTTCTGTTGTAAAGAACTCCAAAAGATCATGGCAGGTCAGAATGGTTTGGACACCGCGGATTCCTGTGTGAAACCTTTGGGTTTATCTTGTGAATCGCGTAGGTGTTTGCATACCTAAGAGTGCTAACATTGTGCAAGCACCTTCATAAAAAAGAAAAGAAAAACGTTGTGCCGCCCTAGTTGAGAATGACTGGATTCATACCGTTTTCCTGAACTCCAAGGCAGGTTGAAATGGATTCTGCATACACACACAGGCCTTTTTTAATGAAAAAAAATTGCAATCTGATATCTTCCTTCAAATCATTAAATTTAAATGATAGAAACATTTATTAAAAAATAAACCCACTTAACATTAAACTGGAAATTGGCAAGCGAAGGCCTACATTTATTCTGATATAAAGATGCTGTCTCAGCGAGTCTTCCTCATTTTACCAAGTGACAGTGCTGCTTTTTTCTGCCTCTGTATAGAACCGGGGGAAAACCTCTTGAATTTCTGAGATCATCCCAAGCTTTATAAATGTCATGTACTGCATTAAGAATGTGTTATTTTCAGTCTTCACAATGGAGCAAGGGCTGGTATTTAACATTTCCCCAAATGTAAGCACTTTCCGTTTCTGTTCTTCAGAAAATACACTTGTCTTAATTACTTTTGCTTTCAGTTTAGCTAGTGGGTGCCAAGAGGATATTTTCTTCATTAGTAGTTTATTCAAACCAGGAGGGATTTGGAAAATGGGAAAGCTTGTTTCTCTTCCACTCTGTGAATAAAAACCAGGTGGGAGAGGATGAGATCTGTTATTCTGGACACTTGAAGGTGATGGGGCCATACTCAGTTTTAGGCATGTTAGGTACCCAACTCTCCTTGGCGCCTGTTCCCATTGAAATCAGTTTGACGCCCCACTAGATGCTCATCTTCATCAGTGTTATTGTTTCTGGTCATTTGTAGGCCAGATTTATGATCTGCCAATTCACTGATGTTTCCTTCATTTAATCAATCCGTGAATGTTAACTGCAAAACGAGCGGAGAGAAACTTGTTTTCTCATACAAGCCGCACGCTTCAGATTAGTTTTATTGACCGAATAAAAACTATTTTTGTAATCGCTGGTTTTTGTACGTCTTTAATTGAATTCCAATTTCCCTCCAAATGCCCCTTGACACCACTCCAAAGCAAAAAAAAAAAAAAAATTAAAAAACGTCTTCTAGCAAATAAGAAATGCATCCCTCACCATTTTGTAACATCATAAAAAAAATGTCAAAATTAAGAATCTGAATCAATGTTCATTAAGCTATTTAATGGCTAAAATAAATGTGTCTCGATATAGTGTAGCTGCCTTATGAGCAAAAAGAGAGATCAAATTTAGCGGAAAGGCTACACATGGTTGCAAATCAACACACTTAATGGTTTTACCAGTGAGAAGGAGTCCTTCAGCGGGAGGATAAATTTTGAAGGCTGACGCGCAGTGGCAGATAATAAGTGCGGCTTTTGTGGGGAACAAGTTTGTGGGGTTGTGATCTCCAGAGGGGAAGGGGGGTGAATTGCACTCCAGCTCAGGGGGCCTGCAGCACGGCTAGGCATACTGGAGCTAGCTGGACACAACCCAGCTTGGCTTCAATGTAGGGGATTGCCAATCTTATGACCTTTTTTCCTTTTCTTTTCTTTTTTTTAACAGAGAGTCAAATGATATTGCACATCCTGACAGCCTTCAGCGCCTGAGCTCCTCCGGACAGGTGAGTTCCCATTTCCAAATAAAAAAAGCAAATGAGGTTCTAGGCCTCGTCATGGCCAAGGGAAAGCTTGAAAACAGAACACGAGAGCCTCATAAGCATTTGGAGGACAAATAAAAGAACTCAAAATGCGTTGAATGTCTGGACGTTTAGGCCAATTGTGTGATTGTAGGGGACCTGACTCTTTTTTTAACTTGGGGTTGGCAGGGCTGTACTACTAGGTCCCAATTCTGCAGTTAAAACTGAGCAACTATTGCAAGGACTTTTGGAGCCTGTCGCCCTCTTCCTCAGTCACTTTCCTCTCTCCTTGAGGATGCGTGGCTCCCGTCATTATTGTTAATGGGACTTACACAAAGGTTAAAAGGAGAACATACCCTACAGTCTGCTTTTAAGGAGCTTGGATAATGAAGCTATTCTAGCATCCGTATTTCTTTCACTGAAGGGCTTTTCAATCTCTTTCCCTGGTGCCTCTTATAGCAGTGAGGACGCTGGCTCCGACTGCAAAAACAGTCTTGCCTAGCTCCACGGCTGCAGGCTCGTTGCAACAGCGGCTCATGTACCACTTGTGTGTGCTGGGTCAGGGGGAGAGCTTTATTTTCTGTGAGGCCCTGCTGGTAAAGGCCAACGGTTTGGTTGAATGAGATGCCCGGAAATATGATTGCTAACCCAAGCTGCTCAGGTTTTAAAAATCCAGCTAGAAACCCGATAATGATAGGCTCTTCTCAAGTGCTTTCTACATCTGGTTATGGGATATCAAGCATGTGAAAGGTACAGAGTTGTAAGGCAGTGGGTTGGGGGAAGCAAGCATAATTTGCAATGGATGAATCTGTGCAAACAGTGAGAACGACGGGAAAAAACGATGGGAAACGTCAATTTATTGAAAATTATGGAAATTGCCGAATGCTAAGTACTTGAAAATATTTGACCGCTTCACTTATATGCCTATTGCAGAGCTTGAGCTGTCTTGTGCAGATGGGTTTTGTGCCAGTGTGGGAGAGCGTGCATGCAGGGTCATTGTGGCAGGTCCTGGATAGAGTTGGCGTCTGCCTTCATTTTCCCTGAGCAGGTTCTTCTCAACGCTGATGACGTAGGCTCAGGACCTCATTTTATTTTAATTTTTTTTTTTATGTCTGTCTTGGTCTATCTATTCTGCATGTCTTTAAGGAACGCAGTAGGGACTTAAAAACATCCCGTTGGATGGGGGAAGACAGGAGAAGGCAGAAATGATCAAACTCCATATTGAGACTCACCTGGGGCTGCCCAGATGAAATGAGCTAGTTACCGCTTTGATGGACGGGCTGGCTGAGCAGTACAATTATTGAGGTGGAAATGTCTCTCAAATCACATAATGTTTTCCTTGCGCAGAAAGGAGCATTCGCTGTTTCCTCTTGTAATTGGCCTGACATTTTAATGTGCTCTTGCTCTCTTAGCATGGCTGGGTTTATTGTGTGATTTTGCTATTTACTGTTATTTTAAACTTGTTTGGGGTGTTTTGTTGCTCTATGATGTGCGCTTTGGAGTTTTATTAGGATATTTAGGTATTGATTTGTGTGCGGAAATGTACATCTCTGCAACTCTGCGTTTCTGACACGTGGTCTCCCCTGGCCATCCATCTTCTGCCCTGTTTCACGCAGAGCGGGGAGACCTGTTCTGCTGTTTGGTATCTACTCGCTGCATGGAAATAACGATCGGCCATAAGGCGATCCCGCGTTCCCAACTTAAATAACTGCTCGTGCTCCCCCACCATTACCTTGAGGACCACACACCTGGGGTGCTAAGGTGCTGAGTCTCAGCAGCTCCTGTTAGCTTCAATGGTGAGGATGCACAACCCTGACACCCAGGCCCCAGAAACCCACCCCGAGAGCTGTCCTCTTCCCCAGGAGGTCCCCTCTCTCTCTCCCCACTGCTGCTATGATGACGGTGTGTCTCTGCACACAGCCACTGGGGTAGCAGCTTTGTATTGGCTTCCACGGCTCATTAAGGTAGGGCTTGCTGCTGTATGGGGGGCAACTTCTTTTCAGGGATGGCATCTATGTGTGTGACTGGAGGGTGAGGGGGGTGGGATTGTGCGTGCCTAGAAATATCCAGGCTTCTGCCTGTCTGCTGGAGGCAGCTGCCATTTGGGGTTAAGCTCTGACACATCCTGTAGCAGAGAAGACGCAAGCACAAGGAGACTTTACTTTGACTGTCCTCCGCCTGTTGCTTTCCTTTTAAGCCGTAGTCATTTGTATGACAGGTGCGTGGCCACTGAACATCATTCCCTTTCATCAGACACCTGTCCAGCATGCAGGTACCTTCACAACAGTTCCTGCTCAAGCGTGACATGTCCCTCGTGCTTGTCATCTTCCCCAACCTAAAGAAACAAGTCACTTTGGAGACTGCACGTATGGGAGGAAGGGACCCTTCCTGTCATCTACCGGGCTTCTTGTCTTTGTTATTAAGTCACTCACTTTCATGTAGGTGTACTATGGAGAATAACAGAGATATCTATACCTAGACCCATACCTACACCTACATCTACACCTACCTCTTCTTTCTTTCATTCTTTCATTCTTTTGCTCTTTGTTTTTTCTTTCTTGATAGTTTAATGGGAGGGGCATATGTTCCTCAGTTTACCAGCTTGATATTACCCTGTCTCATAGTGCACAATTAGAGGCTGTTGGGAAGGAAGAACCAGAAAGCGAGACAGTGTCTGGGGTAAGGTGCATCTAGAGCAGTGGTACTTGCCACAGTGGGCCACACGTGCAGCTCTCAATGGGTTATGTGGCTTGCACCCACACAACTTGCTGTGTATCCATGTAAAAAATGTGTCCTGTGGGCCACTCCAGTGTGCCGATTGGGCCGCATGTGGCCTGCAGGCCACGGGTTAAAGACCACTGCTCTAGAGAGAATACCAGGAGCCTGTAATGGGACTGTAACTGGGGACTGTCCACCTTTGTGGGTCCTGGCTTATTTTCCCTCATGCCCAAGCCTAAGATCACAGGGATGGTAAAGCATTGAAGACCCCCACCTGAAGGGGCAGGGAGGGGAGAGGACACCAGTGGCCGGAGCTGAGTTTCTGACCGACGCTGAAAGTTTGCTGCAGGGGCAATCTGCTTCTCAGTCTAGGAGCTAAGGTATTGTATCTTGCTGAGGCATCCCAGTGGAGTGGACCTTACCCATAACTTGCACAGAGAAAGTCAGACCTGCCTGTGGATGAATTTATAATAAGCTTAGAAGAATCTGTTTTTTATCTTTTGCAGTTGCACTAGTTTAGGAAAGGCAGTGCTGCCTGTATTAAATATTCCACCTTCTCCAAAGACCCAATGGAGGACTGAGGAGCCCTTTTGGAGCCTTAGTGAGTGTGGGACCAGGCTTGAAGACACCCCAAGGCAAGCAGAGGCTTCCCTGGCCCAGGGCTGCAATGTGAAGCCCTATGTGGACCTCTGGCAGTTGTCTGACTTAGAACCCAATAAAGCATCTACACATGCACTTTAATGCACATTAGTCTATTTTAATGCACATTAAAGCATCACAGAAAAACCACAGGCATTTTTACCTGTGTAAGCGCTGCAGTGCTGAGCACTTTAAAAAGCGCCCGGCGCTGTAACGCTTGCAGCTGTCTAAGTGGCAAAATGTGCATCAGCACTGCGACAAATGAACTAAAACACATCAGAAGCACTTTAGTTTAAAAGTGCGCCGCCACCATTTTCTGCATGTTGGCATACATTTCGCCGCTTCTACAACTGCATGCGGTGCAGCGCAGTTCGCCTCAGCTCGGGGGTGGAGCAGACTCGATTCATCGAGCGGTGGATCTCCGGCGCATTGCGGGACAGAAAAGTATGTGTATAAATGCCCCATGCTCTTTAGCTAACGTGCATTAAAATAGTCTAATGTGTATTTTTCTAGTACCTCACAATGGAGGTAGTGCATTTAATGTGCATTAACTAAAGTGCATTAATGCACATGTAGATGCGCCCCAAGATGTCATTCCAGAAAGATTCAGCCCCTGAGGCTCTCAAGAAGCCAACCTTGCGTTGCTCTGGATGCCCGACTCAGTAGCCCTACATGGATTGTTTCAGCTCCCTGCCATTGCAGACTAGGGCCAGTAACGCTTTGTCTCCTGGGGCCAGAGGTTTTACGGGTTCAGGACTACAGCTGCTTGCAACCTGTTGCGACGGAGCCGTTTTCCATCAGCGAGCACAGTTTTATTTCAGCTGAAATGTTTTGTTGGGAACATGTCGATTTTGACAGAAAAGTGTCAAAACAAATCATTTAGCCTTTCTCATGTTGGTGAAGTCAAAACACAGTATTTCACCTTGTGTTTTTATTTAGTTTTAATTCTGACTTGGGTTACGTAAAAATGTTAAAGTAATTATACTTTTCTATGCCACTTTTAATCTGGTGTCTTGACACTGTCGAAAGCAAAGACTTGACGTTTCCCGACTGAACTTTTCTGGTGTCAAATTTTCATTCCACAGAAAAGTTTTAAGGGTATTTGAAATTTTAAATGTATTTCAAGGGTCACCGTTCCCTGTAGAATAGCAATGCCATTATCCAGCAGGCTGTATACAGCATGTACAGCCAGGCCCAGCTTTTTTCAAAGGAACTTGGAATAAAAAGTACCTGCGCTTTGGATTTTTTTCTGCTCAGATGGGCCAGATAGAGAGCCTATTGAAGTCGAAGAGATTCTCTTTATGAACTGCAGCAGGCTTGGGATCAGATTTAATATCTTTAATTTTCCTTTTACCTTGTCCTCCTCTTCCCTGACCGTGATGCGATTTACAACTTTAATTTTGTTTCTGAAGGGCTCCCCCCGCCTCCTCTTTTAACCCTGGATCCCAGTCATAATGCTAGGGAAATATTTGCTTATGTTAAATGCTTTTGCCTCGCAGTGCTTTCATCCAAAAGAGACACAGCCTTGTGCAATTCCCATACAGAACCGGCTCCTATACTGATCTGAATCAGAGCTGATACGAGTTCGCACACTTGCACTGTGCATCTGCTTGACTGCTAGACATCTGTTCGCCCTGAGCTGGCTTCATCTGGCAATGTCAGATACGAAGCCGGTTGCTCCTATGAAAACCTGTTTCCAAAGACATTGTGGTTATTTTTAATTTGACAATTGGCACCCCATCCTAATGAGGCAAAGGACAGTAAAAAATACTGTAAATGGAGTTAGCAGAGTCACAAACCAGCAGGTCTAAGTTAATTTTATTTAACACCAAGTGCACGTACTTCCCAAACATTACCAGGGGATCAGTTGCTGTAGAAGTACCCAAGAGCCACAAACAGCACCTAGCATCAAAGGGTTTTCCCAGTCCTCACAAACCTCAACGTAGTTAACTTAGCTTCAGACTGCCCTGCGCGGTAGAGAAGTAGCATTACTCCCATTTCATGGCTGGAGAAACTGAGGCACACAGCGGTTAAATGACTTGACCTAGTCCTGACAGTAGGCTGCAGGTTTGTATTTTCCCTGGAACAATTGGTCCCCAAGCCAAATCGGAGCCTCTGGGCACTGCTGTGATATAAGCATGTTAGTCATAATAGTAATAATCTTAAAAAACAGAGAGGATGCTGTTTTGAGATATCAAGGCAATGGGTGCAGGGGCTAAAGGATCCTGTGGTTGTCAGGAGATGCACTGGACCCCACTGCAGTCCTAGTTTGCACTCAGCTGTCCATGACCCATCACGACAGAGGACAAAGCCATCCCAGCTGTACCCCCTCTGTCTTACCCTGAATACCCTTGTACTTGGAGGTCTTGCTATGGAGAAGTGTATGGGGGGGGCGGGGTATATATATTGGGGTGTAACCCAAAAGGCAGAGACTGCACAGGGGAATCCAGCCCTCCTGTAAGTGCTTGGATTCCCATGCTGAGGTTTTCCATGGAAACAACAACTCCTTGCAATTTGGTCGGAGATTTGGGGCTATTTTTGGAAGCTTCCCTTGTTTTCTAACATCTTGAAATTCATCTTGCTTTTTTAAAGCCTTGGTTCAGCAGACCTGGAGGCTGAAGGCATCTCTCTAGTCGCTTTTAGCGGACAAAGCGTGGGTGTAAGCAGTGCCCGCTGCCGACTAGGGATGATGGAGCAGCGCAGACATCTGCAGCCCATTCAGTGTCTGCTGAGCCTGCTGATAAGAGGTCCACTTGGATGTAGCTAGGATGGGTGTTTTGGGGTGCCAGGGCCATATCCTGACCTTCCCACTCATTCTCTCAGGTCTAAAAAACCTCCAAGCAGGGGCCTCTGCATCTGCCTTCCAGATAAATAATCCTCATTACCGACCGATGAGAAACATCTCATCACTGCACAGTGAGAGGTGCAGTCTTGCTGCAGAGAGTTTGCCCAATCCCAGGGGCCATGCTGGCTATTTTCTAGGAACCTGAATTTACTTTGCATCTACATTTGCCTAGGCTTGAACATGACAAACTAAATGTACCCGCCCAGCCCCTGCTTTGGGTGCGTGACTCCCATGGCAGATAGAGCGATAGCAAGTGGGATGAGTTTGGTGGGCATATCAGTATGCCGTAGGCCAAATTTATCCCTTTTTCTCTTCCGCTGGGAGGGATGCTGTGACCTCAGGTTGCTTTTATGTAGAGAAGGGCTTGAACTTAGAAGATGTACTCTACAGATCTGGATCCACACCAGGATCCTCTCTCTACACCTAGGACTGTATAGCCCTGGAGTTCAGGGCACGCTGGGTGTGGATCAGGTCTGGGCTTTGGGGCTTCAGATTTTAGGCTCTGGAAGCTGCCTTGAATCTATGGACCACCCTTGAACAGCCTCAGCTTTAACACAGGGCAAAGGGAGAACTGGAAAGAAGTGGGTTTTCAGACTCTTGTTTGCACCGTATCTCTGTCTGGCAACATGAGGACGACAGGGAAGAGGGTCCCTTTGGGGGATGGAAATGCTTGCAACTCCTTGGCCCCGAACCGTGGTGAGACGTAGTCGGCCAGGAACTGGATGATGAACTGGCGGCTGATGCAGTAGATCAGGTTGTCGACAACAGCGCACTGGAAGCAGGTGGGGTAGGGCATGCGGTTCGTGGCACATTCGTACCACAGCTTGGCCTTGATGCCGCAGCGGTAGACGCTGATGCCCATGCTGCGGTTGAGATCAAAGCGGTAGATGAAGCCGTCGACGGTGACCATCTCGGTGGTCCTGTCCTTGCTGCCGCTGGTGAGGCTGGCCCTCCAGCTGTCTGTCCGGCTGACGTATCTGAGCAGCATGTAGCGCAAGGTGCCTCCGGTCACGTAAATCTCCCCGTTGCACGCTGTCGCGGTGTGCGCCACGGCAAAGGTGTCGTTGGGCAGAGGGGCAGCGAAAGACCACCGGTCCTGGCGAGGGTCGTACCGCTCCACCGTGTAGAGGCATTCTCCTCCGATGGCATAGAGGTACCCGTCCAAGGCGACAAGCTTGCAGTGAGGCCTGGCTTGGTTCAGGGGGCAGATCTCCCTCCAGATATTGGTCAGGGGGTTGTAGCAGAAGACCCGGTTCGAGGGTTTCTGGTACCGTCCTACCCCTTCGCAGCCAGCCACCACGAAGACATAATTGAACATGCTGCAGAGGGCACATCCCTTGGAAACTGCCTCCTGCGGCATATGGGCCAGCGGATACCAGGCGTCGCTTTCGTCATTGTAGTAACAGAGCCGGCTGGCGTGGAAGCTGCGTTCTTGCGTGCTGACGTCGGCCACGGTCACATACTTCCTCCCCTTCATCCTCCTTTGGAGGATCAGCTCCCTCTCCATGGCGTTCAGGCGCCCGTAGATAGATGCGTTCCTCAGGACCTGTAAGTAGTTGTCACTCATGACCTTATAAGCCGCGTCCTTGAGATGGTCTAGTTTCTGCTTCTTCGCCATGCACAGGACTTCGAAGCAGTTCCCCAAGTCCAAGTGGATGTCCACAGCGGACTCAAAGCTCAACGGGACTTGGAAGAAGTTGGCACCAGCCACAAGCTCCACTCTGGCTTCGGGGCTTGCATCCATTTGGAGGCCATGCATAGAGTCCGCCAGGGAAGCGACGGCGGTGGGCTTAGCAGGTGAAGGGCTTGAGTCTGATTTTCTGCTGGGGGGAGACGAAGCCCCAAATCCCTCCATCGGGACCTGAAGTTCAGGGTTCTCTGCAATTTGGAGGAAACTCTCTTTCCTGCTGAAGCTGCGTCCTGGCGGCTTCTGGGCACCCGGGAAGGACCCGGCTGCCTCCGATGCATCACTGCAGCCGGGCGGCTCCGAGCCCTCTGCAGGGTGTCCCAGCGAGCCAAGCAGAGCATTTGCCGGGGGCGACCCTTTGTCTCCATCCCTCTCTGCTGAACTCGGGGCTGTTTCTTGGTGCTTGGTCTTGTGCAGCCAGGTCTCAAAGTCATGCAGCTCTTCACTGATCTGGGCAGAGTTGGGGAAGGACAGGGTGCCTGGAGGAGGGTATGTGCAGGGCCTTTTCTTTGATACAGACTGGGAGGTAGACTGGACATAATAGTCATAGACCTTCCCTCGCAGGCTGGAGGCAGAGGATGCGGGCTGCCCCCGCCTGTCGTCTCCAGCCTCTTTAATATAGTTTTCCTCCACCTGTATCTTGGAGGTGGAGGAGAAAGTGTAGGAGGTGTCCGCGCTCTTGTTGCTTTGGTTTACCATTAAGCCCAAGTCTGAAGCCACGTGGAGGGTCTGGAGCCTCTCCCTGCTCACCTGGGCCTCCGGGACCCAGGCCGAGCTGTCACTCATGTCTCCTGCTCTTGCCTCCTTCTCTGTGTCGGGGCTGGGACCTGCTGGGAGCTCGGGAGCACTGGCTGGCTGCACCGTGTTGCAGGAGCTGTGCTCCGGGCCAAGGCAAAGCCCAGATCCCAGAGAAACTAGATCCTGGCCAGGCCCAGCGCTGTCCCCTTTCGATCCGGGCAGTTTTCTGGCTGGGCCAAGCTGATTGCAACTGTTTTGCTTACCTCCCAGCTCGCCTCCCGCTGCTGGCACCGCCTGCGCTGCCCCATCTGCTCTCGCCCCTGCGCCAGCTCTTCGGCCCGCACCTGGAGCATGTCCCTCTGCCTCCGAAGCAGGTTTCCTTCCACCCGGCTGTGATTCGGAGACCAGCTGACTCCCCTCCCTTCCCTCCTCTTCCTCCTCCCCCCTGTCCGGCAGACTATGAACTCTCCCGCCAGGTGCGCTTTGTGGTCCCGTCGTTACCTTTGCACCCAGGCACGCACTCGGTTTCGCTTTGCTGCCGCTCCGCCTCACCCCGTTGCTGCTGGCTTGCCTGTACCTGAGCTCTGGGGGCCGTTCTCTGGCATCGGCACTTTCTGCTCCATCCTGGCCTGCATTTGCTCTTGGGCCCGTCACGTTGGCGGTATCAGCTTTTACGCTCCCCTTCCCCTGGACGCTGGCAGTCGATCGGGACTTGTAGATTTTGTAAGCCAAAGTGAGGAGGAGCAGAGCTGCTGCAGAAAGCGCCAGCTTCCCCGCCAGCTGCATGTCTGACTGCCAGTCCTGGCTTACCTGAACCCTCTGGCTCATTTTCCCATAGCAGGCTAGGACTCAGGAATGCAAAGAATCTGATTAATGATTGCCGAGCGGGACCGAGCTCCTGGCAGAGAAGGCCTCCCTGGCGCAGCCCCCGGGAGAATTCGGGGCAAGGTGACTTTCACCTGCCGCAGGTGCAAGTGTCCAGGCGTCTGGCTGGTAGCTTGAGAGCAAAGCGTCTGCTTTCCATAATAGCTTTGCATATTTGAGCGAGGTGGGCTGGGCACAGGTGAAAACACGCAAGCCAGATGACGGTGAGCTAGTGACCTGGGGCTTGCCTTATTAGCCTGGTAAACAGAGAGGCTTAGAGGTGCAAAAAAAAAAAGTATAAGGAAGTAGAAAAGCAAAGCAGGGTAAAAATAGCTGTCCCGAGCAGCCTACAGACACACTTCTCCAGCCATTTCTTGTTTTCTTTAGTTTTAAAGGTTCATTTCCAGCTTCTGGATTTCGTTGTGGCTGGTCCTATTGATATCCTAGGATGGCCGGAGGAGCCCAAGGGCACAGCTTCTCAGGGCAGGGCCGCCGGACCCAACATTGAACTGATTACAGGGAAGGGAGAGCAGGTCTCAGGTTTGAAGTGAGGCCTCCAGAAGCAGCAGGGAACTTCAGACAAAGCCAAAAAAAAGGGGGTCTTGATGGTCATAAGCACGTCCTCTTGTTTGAGGCTTGTTGCTGACCTGTGTGTATGGAGAAGGGACTAGAAAACAGCCCCCAGTCGCAGCGATCCCCTCCCTCGCTTTGTCCTGATGGACACATGAAGGATCATCTTGGCCACTGCCATGGTGGGGTCTCCAGCTTTGTCTCTGAGACCGTGGGTGAGATCGGAGGAGCAGGTATAGACTCTTTGAAGTCGTGGCAAGATGCGGGGAGCCCACTGGAGAAGACGGCCCGGCTCTTTCAAAGGAGGAAGGACCGGTCCACAAAGGGAGTGCCAAATGATACAACAGGCAAGGGGGTAGAGGTCAGAGTTTTAAAACAGAGGTGACCAGCTGAAAACACCCGGCAGAAATCCCTGGACACAGGACCGGCGAATCCGGGGTCCTGGGACTTCACCCTCAAGGCGCATGGAGGGGCCGAGGAATGAACGCAGGTGGCAGCATCACTGAGGACTTCCCCAGGGAACATCCTCCTTCTGCTGGATGGGTATGGAGGCGTCGTGGGCAATGCCGGGAGGAGGCGAGCATTCAGGTTTTAGGGCTTCAGACCGGGACGGAGCAGAGGAACTGATGCAGGGCAGACAGCTCCGGGGACTGAAATCCCCCGTGGGGCTCCAAGACTCTGCTGTGACTTCTTTGTCTCTGGACTGCTGATGAGCTCAAGGTGATGGAAGAGCTCATCACCTTGAGCATTTCCATCCTCTGCTCACTTGCAGAGTAACCTTGGAGGTAGAAACTGCAGCAAACAGCTGCCTGGCTCATCCTTTTTTCACCAACACGGTGTGAATGAAGTGGGTTGCGACCCACCCAGATACGAGACGTCTGGGTTCCTCTCCAGGAGCAAATGCAGGAGGAGGACCGGCTGCCTTTCTCACCCTGCAAATAGGATTGGAGGGCCAGATCCTCCGCTGCTATCAATCGATGTCGCTCCATTATCTTTAATATGGAATTGCACCAGTTTGGGAATTGTCCCTTTGGCTTCGAAGCCACTACGCTGATGCACGCGAGCCGGGGGGACGGCCTGCAGTGCCCTTTTCCAGATGTGGCTGTCAGCCATCCCTTCCCCGCTCCCTGCAGCTTCCTCCCACTCCGTGCTTTCCCTGGGGTGGGCTTCCCAGCCCCTCACCCCAGGTGCCGCAGGTGGAGGCAGTAGAAGTGATTTCCTTTTGGGTGCCCTGTGCCAACACCTGTTGTGAAGCCGCCCAAATGCTTGGCCACGAATCTGTTAGATTTGAGAGATCCCTGAACAAGGAGCCAGGGACAGAAGTGAATAGCATGTTATTCCCTTTTTCCTTCCTGGGGAAATTTTGGTGAGGACTGGATGAAATTTTTAGGCCGAAACTTTTTTTTTGTTTTTGTTTCATGGGGAAAAAAAAATGCCTTTTTGGTCAAAGCAGCAGCAAGAAAAATATTGTTTCCACATTTGCAAAAAGAAACATTTCCATGTTTCATTTCCAATCAATGTTTTGCTTCAAAATGTAGCAAGCTTTTATTTTTTTAAAAAAGGAAATACTCCTCCCCCCCTACCCCCAAATGAAACATCTCTTTTTGGGTCGCACAATATATTTTGTTGGACCCAAAACCACTTTAATTTGCCTTTTCTTTTTAGTGAAACTAGATCATGTCAGGGCAATGGCAACAGGGCAGAGAAACCAACCCCCGCCATGACTTCCCCCCGCAATACCGGTGACGCAGAGCGGAGAGAGATGTCCTGAAAGTCACACACCCTTCTTGCTACAGCCCGGCTGCAAGTGGCAGGTGATTGCCAGTCCCCGGAGCAGGAACTGCTGACTTCGAGCGAAATAAATTATTGCTTGGAAAAAAAAAAAGAACGTGAAATAAACAAATGAAGACAGGAGCAAAATTAAAAGATAATTGGAAGGCTATATTAGGCTGCCCTCTGCATGTTTATATGCTCTGCCAGGCTTCTCACCCCTGTCATGTGAGGCTCCTCAATTTGCTCAGGGGAGGATAAAACAATCTAGAGTAAACACGTGCAGTGCAAACAAACAGGCCTATCTGAGATGGGATTAGCTTCTCATTTAGTCCTGAGAATACATCATCCTGGTGCAGGCTCCTGGAGGAGTCTGATCCTGCTGTTTGCTGAGTGGGGCATTCATCTTCTGGCGGGAGGCAGGGCTGGGGAGGAGGCTGTGTGGGCGGGTGGGTGCATGTAGGCCTGGTAATGTAGTATGTGTGTAGCTCCTGGGGTATGATCAATAGTGTGCACGCATGTAGGCCTGGTGATAGAGTGTAGCTCCTTGGATATGATAGATAGTGTGTGCGTGTGCGTGTGTGCGTGTAGGCCTGGTGATAGAGTATGTAGCTCCTGCGGTATGATAGATATTAGATACGTGTGCGTGTGTGTGTATGTGTTATGTAGCTCCTGGGATGTGATAGATACATCTGTGTGTGTTTATGTATGTGCGCGCCTACCGATATAGTACATGCATAGCTCTTACAGTGCGAGAGATGCATGCGTATGTGTGCACACATGCAAATGTGGTAGCAGTAGTAGTAGTAGATGGTTTATATAGTAGTAGTGCGTGGTTTATTTTGAGCATTTGTGATGTGTGTGGAAAGGTGTGAGCGTGCATCTGAAAGGTGTGAGCGTGCATCTGTCTGGTTGTGCTGGAAGCCACCCTGGGACATGGAACTGAGAAGTGTGCAACCGGCATGTTTGGAAAGGGCAGAGCTGTTATGTCACTAGAAAAAACGTTACTTTAAGTTTTGGTGGGGGGAGTGTGTTACAACCGGGCCATATTTTTTATGTGAAGTTATGTTTTTGAAAATAAAAAACACCAGCTCAAGTTGACTAAATTGGTATGATCTAAAGAACAGGTGTTTGATCTACATAAGAACTGCCATTTACTCAGTGAGACCGTAGGTCCATCTTGCCCAGTAATTTCTGTGACACAGAGGCAGAGAGTGGAGGCTGAGAGGGAGATAGAACGGGGTACAACCTAAAAAAATAATTCTAAGGAACGGAAACATAGCTCTCCACCTTTTTGGTTCAAAACCATGTTTCCTCTTACACATTACAGACATTTCATGTAAAAAACGAGGCAAAAAAAGCTGAAAATGCAACGGCCAGTTCAACACGGAACAGAGCTGCTTTCAATTTTGCCACAAGACCTGAAACAACGTCAGTCTAAAACAATTTTTAAAAAATGGGTTTAGCCAGTGAACCAAACTGTCGATCCTTCTCATAGTTCCTGTGTCCGTGTCCATATGGGACATGCTGATGATGTATTTCTCTCCCTGCACACCAGCATGTGTGAGTGTGCACAGCAGGTGAACACTGCATCTGCTGTGTGCTGCGGCCAGTGTGGCTGGTGTGTGTGAAGGCATTTGATGTGCGTTTGTGACAGTGAGTAAGTACTTGGGGTGATGTGTTTGTGGCGAGTGTACAGGGAAGATGTTTGAGGGGTGGGTTTATGAGATGCAAGTAGGCAGGTACTTAGAAGTGCGTGAGTGATTTCTGAGCTGTAAGCGGGTAGTTGTCAGGCCATACGAGCGAACAGGTGGGAGTCGTGTAGGTGGCATCCTCCTGTTGCCAGCGTACTCTGCTGGGGCAATTATTTGCGTGCATCAGGCAGCTGGCGGGGGGTCTGCGTGTGTGTGATGTGGGCAGTGCAGTGTGTGATGTGTGTGGGAGATGAGAGCTGTGTCTGGAGACGCAAGCAGTGATTCTTTTGGAGCCTGCTTTTGTTTTTAAAAGACAATAAAATGAGCAAGTGCTTGGGAGCCAGCCCTCTGCTCCCAGTCAGAGGGGACAAATGTCAAAGCAGCAAGGAACAGAAAAACAAGGAGGCGTGGGGAGCCCTGCCAGCGTGATTAGTCATTCTGCTCTGCCAAGGTAATTGCACATCAGCATTGTCAGCAGCTGGAGAGTCGAGGAGACAAGAGGTGACACATGAGGGGTTAAATGTGGACAGCTAACTTCTCCCCGGAGCACTTAAGTTCACCAGTCAAGGCTATAAAGCTTGAGCACAGGACTGAGATTCAGGGATGTGAGTTCTCTGCCTTGTTCTGCCACTTGCCTGCTGGGCAAATCACTCCACCACTCAGTGCCTCAGTATCCCCATCTATGAAATGGGTTGATAGCAGTGACCTCCCTTATAGAGCACTTTGAAACCCACCGACCACAGTTCCATTCAAGATTTAGGAAGGATGTGATTTCTTCTCTCAGTAATCTGGGGACAAAAGCTGGCCATCAAACCCACAGCACATCTGCATTTTTCACCTCCCTGCAATGTGGTTTTCAAAAATAAAAAGCTCGCCTACTTTTCCTTTACACAATTATTCTTTAATGATAGTTTTGTCGCTCTTTGTGAAATATTGGGGTCCTTCCTTGCACAGTTTGGTGATTTTTTTATCTAAGTGCCGCCCAAAATTTGTCATGCTTGGAAACCCCCCAAATCTGTTTGGTTTGGTTTAGAGGTGGGATTTCATAGTTTCATATTTTCTAGGGTCAGAAGGGACCTGA
>NW_017729014.1:20204140-20220175 GCF_001723915.1 Gavialis gangeticus
GAACTGGTGGTGCCACGTTTCGGGCAGCCCTGGCACGGGATTTCTTCCCAGAGGAAAGTTATACTGGTGTAATCCTTCTTGGGGATGCAATTCTGTAGTATAAAAATGCTTATTCCCCTGTATCTTATTTCCCTTCTCATTTGAGCGTGAACTATGCTAGGATAGTTGCTGTTATATTGGTAATTATGTCCCCCCAGGTCTATTGTGGCAGATGGGTTAAAGTGCCTTGTTCTAGCTCTCTGCTAGCTAGCTTGGGTACTGCGCTAGTAGCACATGGACTAGTGGAGCTATCCACTTACGTACTTACTTCATTTCCTGGGTGGGTTTTCAGTCCTTGCTGATCATCATGCTGATCTGTGTATATACTGCTGCTAGCACTCAATCTTGCTAGATTAAAGCTATCTCGGGGGTGTCTTTGCAAGTGGTGGTGACTGCAATGATGATGTAGCCTACGCCTATGCCTCAGACCCTCATTTTGGCCAGGGTCTCCCGACACCATTGTAATATCAGTATCGTCACGTGGGATGGAGGATGTTGTCAACGTGCCAAACCTGATCCACGTCACAGCTCTGATGCAGCTGAGTTTGGCTGGTTTGGGGGTAACCTATTGCTTGCAGTCTATAAGTGGTCACTTTGACCTCCCTCCAAAAAGTGCTTGGTTGTAGGAGTTGGGGGGCCCGTTTGTCTCTAGCTGAGTGCTATCAGGAACGGTCTTCCAGAGGAGCGTCTGCTGGCAATCCTGATTGGAGGGGGGAAAATTTTTAATTTCCCCTTCCCTGAAGGAACGTCTTTTCATCCTGAGATAGAAAAGAGCCCAACACGCCGGCATCGGATCAACGGAGCAAGCAGCAGGCTCGCAAGATAAGCTCTTGGCTTCCCATTTGGAGGGCTGTTTGAGCAGAGAGAGTTCGTGTCTCGAGCAGAGCAGGAAGCTGGAGACAGATCCGGAGGTCTCGGGAGGCGGCGGGGAGGAAGGGGAGGCGGGTTGAGCTGGGGAGCGCATTGGTTCGCTCTATTGGCAAGGCCAGCTGCAATTTGTGGGGCAGGGTTTGGGTCCGGCAAGCAGGATCCACTCCTGAATCATGGTCCAAATGAAGCTTTCGTGGAGGGGTGATTCATGGGCAGACTCCAGGCTTCCTACGGGGCCCCTTGGGACATTAAAGCAGGTTGCTTGCGCGTGGTGCTAGTTTCTGGGGCAGGGGGCATTGGTCTTCGCGGTTGCTGGACAGAGTGGCACATCACCACTTTGCCCATTCGTTGGCTCTGTCCTCCAGCCTCCAAGGAGTTTTTTTTCTTTCCTTTCTCTGTCTCAATGACACCAGAGAGTGTCTTTCTCTTCTCCCCATAATGGTAGGGGTGATTGCACCAGCTGTTTCTTCCCTCCCCTTTACCCCATATGGGTCTCCCTAGTCTACCTCTTTTCTCCTGTGGGGTTGAGAGAAGGAGAGGAGCATGCAATTCTCCCAGGGTTAGTTTAAATTTAGGCCTAAACAAGGACTTAGGCATAACCTCTCATTCGTCTGACGTTTGAGGAAGTTCAGGAGCACGTTAGACCTTGACCTTGGCAACCTGAGCCCAGCCATTGCAGCTCTTCGAAGTCTTCCTGAGCAGACTGCTCTGCCCTCGGCAAGCACATGATCCATGGCCTCAGCGAAGGCACGGCGTGACTCTCACCAGACTGGGGTTAAATAAAACCATTAGCAGAATTGTTCACCAGGATCCTGTTGGGAGCCCGAGCCAGAGTTTACATATTTACCCACGGCTTATTGAAACCTGTTTTTCTAGCTGCTGCACCGAGTGTGAGATTACAGCAAATAAACAGTCTTTGTTCCCCGGGAGAACGGGGATCTTACTTTGGAGATTCAAATGACTCGCATGCAAAACAACCCCTATCTTTTCTTGTTGTTCCACGTGGCGTATAGGAGACTGTCAGAATAGTGCTGGGGATTTGCAGGCTGTGAGCTATACACAGATAGAGTCGGATACCATCATAAGAGGTCAACAGAGAGTAAGAGCAAATGCGGTATATTCCCTATTAAGAAGGATTAAACCAGTATAACTTTCCGCTGGGAAGAAATCCCACCTCTGACCAAAACCAAACAGATTTGGGAGGTTTCCAAGCATGAAGAATTTTGGCCGGCTTTTTGATAAAAATTCACCAAACTGTGCAAGGAAGGACCCCAATATTTCACAAAGAGTTACAAAACCATCTTTAAAGAATAATTGTGTAGAGGAAAAGTAGGGAAGCTTTTTATTTTTGAAAACCACATTGCGGGGAGGTGAAAAATGCAGATGTGCAGTGGGTTTGATGGCCTGCTATCATCCCCAGCTTACTGAGAGAAGAAATCACATCCTTCCTAAGTTTCACACTTTTTTTTTGTACCTCTCCTCCATTGGTACAATCCACGTCCACCGCACGGGAGACCTGGGTTTGATTCCCAGATGTGCACATAGCTACAGCCATCAAGGCACTGAACATCTGGACTCAGTTTGGCTTTTAGAGTCTGTCCCGATGGTTTAAAGTGGACAGAAGGTCTGGACAGTATCCACTCCTCCATACTCCTGCCTAGGGGTATGTGTTGAAGGTCTGGGCAACCTCCCCTGCGTACACTGTGATGCAGAAGGACGGATGATTGCCTACTAGACTCCGTCAAGTGATGGATCTCTCATGGTAGAGGCTCCCCGTTCCAACCAGAAGCACCAAAAAAACCCTGTTACTAGAGACCCTGCAAAAGGGAAATAGTTGGGGTAATTTTGTAGACAATGGAGGTGTGAAGTAGAGAAAAGGGCCTTAAATTGACACCGACTTCCGATCTGACATCAACTTTCCTACCCTGAAACTTTCAGCAGAGGCTTGCTGTGAACCCAAATCCACATCAGAACTTGAGATTTTGGTGGCTGGAAAAAAAAAAAAAAAAGACGAAAAAAAAGACTTCAACTTGAAACGCAAATGTTGATTGAAAAAAATTTTTTTTTTCTCCCCAAAATGAAACACCAGAATGCTTCCCGTTGGGTTGTTGAAATGTTTTGTTCAACCTAATATGTTTCAGGTGTTTCTCACCGTCGTTTTGATCAATCCCGGTGAAAGGAAACATCGGAGTGTTTTGTTTCGAGAAGAGCCTTCCTCTCACCGTATTATCCTCCCCCTCGCGTGGGTTATCTTTGGGATTCTGGCTGTGGAGAAGGCAGTTGCCCTATTGACACTTCTTCTTTCTCTTCTGTAGAGGGAAGCTAATGTAATGTAATGTAAAGGGGGCACCCTTTTATTGCAAAGTGCTGTGAGTTTTCCAGAGGGCAAAGGGTAAATGTAAGCATTGCTCCAGCTGGGTTTAAGCACCGCGAGAATCTTGGCCGGATCTGTTGACCTTCAGCCACGACCAGCCACGGACAGCCTCATCCTCAGAAGGCATATCTCCTCCCTCGGCACACAGGATCCCAGTCTTCGGGAATGAAAATCATCGAAAAGGAAAGCTCGAATACTTGATCAAAAATGTGCAGTTTCACGGCCGAGCGGCTGTCTTCATGCTAGTTTGCATCTCCCCATGCTCTGACTAACACCTGTGCCTTCATCAAAGAGACGCTGTGTTCCCAGCCCCTTCCCCAGCAGTTCGCGTTACCCAAACCTGTCATAAATGCTAGTGAATGTTTTCATTTTCTCCTTCGCTTACTGGAACGCTTGTCAGCAAAAGCCTGGCTAATCCCATCCAGCGCTTCAAAGCTGCTGCCCCCACACATCAAGAGATTCAGAACGTGTGCCCATGAAAGGCAGCCATCGACCCTTTGATGTCCCCCACCCTTTCAAGTCGCTGAAGCAGAGCCATGACTTTTAATGTGAAAATGACTTCTTCCTTCTTAGCCTTTTTTTTTTCCCCCCTCTCCTTCTCCGACGGTGAAATTAGCCCCTATTTTATTTCAATATGGGAGACCTATGATATTGGAAATGTAGCAAGGGCAGGTGGAAGAGCACTCAGTAGTTGGGTAAGAGCCAGAGACAGCACTCAGAAGACATTTTAGAGATTGGTGCCTTGTCCCACTTCTGACAAGGAGAACGACTTGGCAGCGTTAAAGGCACAAAGTGTTCTTGCTATCGGGAAGTTTCTTTGGAATAGCCTTGTACCGCATGGCTCAGTTATCTGTTGGGGGACGAACAGATGGGAGTCCGGAGCATCTTTGGCAAGACAGTGGGACCAGTTCGGCTTTCCCAATCACCCTCTACAGATGGGAGCATCTCGGAGACATGCTGGGACATTTATGCGTGCCAACATCTTAGGCCAGGAATATGAGAGTCGCCGGTATTGCGGTACGTCGGCGTTTCTATTCCCAGTCCCCGGTGAAATGAGAGCGAGAGAAAAGTGTGAAAATTAAAACGAATGAGCTGGAGCAGAAGATCTAAGAGAAGGATTTAAAAGGAAAAAGATGAGTTAGATGCACAGCTCTTCTTGGCCTTCATTAGAAAATAGGCATTTAAAGGCCCTTTGTGCCATTTAGACTCATTCATCTTTTTTTTTTTTTTTTTTGAACCAAAAGAAAGGGTCCATTTGGGTCAGCTTCAATTCTGATGAAGCCCCAAGTGTTTTGAGCGGCTCTAGGTGACATAGTGTGGTGGTTAGAGCAAAGCAGCATCCAGGACCTATAACATCTGGGTAGACAAAGCCTTGGCTGGGATGATCTAGCTGGGGATGCTCTTGCTTTGGGCAGGGGGTTGGACTAGATGTGACCTTCTGAGGTCCCTTCCCTTTAATCTTCTATGAACTTCAACCCTCCTGCTCTTCCCCTCAACTTCCTGAGACAGTATCTTGTGCCAATTAGTTGCCCGCTGCTCTTTTTCCTGAGCAACGGCTAACTGATTGCATGGCCATTGTGGCCTTGAAACCTTGTTATTTTCCTACTTTATCCACCTTGATTGGGACCATCTCTTGCTTCAAGACATTTGTTTGCTTCCAGCAGGAAACCTAATTTTCAGATTTCCTTGTCTAAATGGAGGCATCTGGATTTCCATTTGCATGCTGGTTTCTGGGTTTCTGAAGGTCCCACCTTCAAACCATTCTCTACAACAGTAGCATCTAGACATTTCCCCTTCTTTTAATTAAAACTGAAGGTGTCGGTCAATCATATGACTCCAGCATCTGGGGCTATAAGGCCAAAGCACTGAGTGTCACACAAGGCTCGTGCTACAAATGTGAGCTTTATCCACATCCCTGGGCTTTATAACACATTATAAACACGTCCACAGGTGTTTTGATACAGCCTGGCTAACTGATTCCTGGTTCCCTGCTGCTTTATTTGCAGTCCCCAGTCCCAGAGTGTGACGCTTTGGTGGAAATATGTGCAAAATTCCTCCTGGATTCTTTCCATTGTTCGGATTTCTTTTGGTCTTATTATTTTTTTGCATATAACCCTCCATGCCCAGGAAGCCAGGAGCTGGGCCACTGCAATTCTCTTTAAAGAGAGTCTTCCCCCCTCGCCTCTTTTAATACAGACAAGTCTCCTGCTTATAGTTCAAGGGAAAGGCTGACTTCTGTGTAAGAGCTCCGGGGGTGGTGGTGGGAGATGTCAAGTTACTTAGAAAACCACAGGACCAGCAAAGGGCGAGGGTTGTTATGCTGCTATTTTATTTTGTATGGATGCTTATTAGATGAAAAGCCATGTGATGAACAGTCTAGTATTTATAGAGCCAGGCTGGAAACAAACTAAAAGGGGAAGCAGAAGCTGAGGAAGCATATGGATGGTGTAGAGAAAGCATGGCCTGGAGCAAGGGGTTGCACGTGGTGGCATGCTGATCCGGTATAGGGGGTCTCTAGTTGGTACCACCGTACAAATAGCATCAGTAATTAGGCTGTTCTGAATACACATCCATGGCACACACTCACTGAATATTGCATTGAGCTCTAACTGCCTTGGCTGAGCTCCTCGGCAGCGTTGTGCCCAGCTGGGAGAAATTTTTTTAATCGTTCATTCCACCAAAAAGATAGAAATAAAAATACCGTTTGGAGTCGACCAGACCAATTTGCGTATTTGTGCTGATTCAGTGAGTAGATCTTGCAGACCCCGACCCAACCCTTGCAGCTCTCCTCTGGCATTATAATGGATGAGGATCACACACTCCCCCCGCGCTCTGAAACGTGTGCATGAGCGGAGGACCGCTCTGTGGGTCACCTCTCCGTTTTAAGTCAGGCGTAATAAAACAGATCAGCTGATCTGAAGGAGGAGGAGGGATCAGCAGAGGTCATGTTTGAAAGCTTTCCTGAAAGAAGTGGGTTGTGAATGATGTTGGTTGGGAGTTTTTCAGCAAAATGAAGTGTTTTGGGGGTTTTTTTTGTTAGAAAATGTCACTTTGTTGAAATGGAAAGTTTTCAAGGGCAAGAGGCCATTTTAATGAATCTTTTATTGGGATTTTTTTTAGACCCATGATATAATTTCTGGTAAAAAGCAGAGAGAGATCCACTCTGTGTTAGTTAGGGATCTTGGCTGGGATGCAGAGAGAGATTGACTCTGGGATAGTTAGGGATTGTGGTTGGGATGCAGAGAGTGATTGCCTCCAGGATAGTTAAGGACCTTGGTTGGGATGCAGAGAGAGATCAACGCTGGGATAGTTATGGATCTTGGTTGGGATGCAGCGAGAGATCAACTCTGGGATAGTTAGAGATCTTGGTTGCGATGTATGTCCAAGGGCCTGCTCTGATTCAGGACAGCGCCCTATGAGCTATTCATTGTGGTCTTCTCTTTGGAAACATGTCAAAAGTCTCAGTTTTGCTCTCATGAGATCTCAGAAATGTTTATAGGACTGAGAGACGAGTTGTCCCTCAGCTCTAATGATGAGGGTGGCCTGGAGAGAGGGGAGGTAGGCTGTTTGAGAAGTGGAGAGCAAGGAGCTGGAAGAAATGGGGAGGAGGGGGGAGGAGGACTCTCAGGGTGCAGAATAGATGTGTGTGAACAGGTATTTCCGATCTGAAAAGGCTGAGCTTGGATTGGGATGATGCTTCCCATGTCAGGAGTAGATCCACATTTTGTGGCTCAAGTCCCTCTCTGTTGGATGGATTCACACCCAGCTCCTGGATCCAAATTCCTTTGAACACGGAGTAAGTGCGGACATGGTACTTTGCGGCCTGCCCTAAGATAGCTCCTAATGACCTGCTCATGGCTCGTCTTCCTACCAGGAGGCTCCTGCTACCAGACTGGGTTGCAGTTGGCACCGCACTTGTACAGACACATATTTTGGGACTCCGCTAATTGGCTGAGCCTGCTTGTGGTGTCCGGTCACCAGTTGGCAGACGCAACCCCCCGGGTTTTTTTTTCCAGATCTTGCTATCGTGTTTTTTTAATCCATGCACAGACCTGAATAAAGGGCTCCTCACACTTGTGATTTGAGAACTATGAATTATGCATAAAATTGTTAGTGGCCCCATGAACTCAGTCAGGCATTAACTCTGCTTGGTAATTACATGGTGGAAACTGAAAGAAAAAGCAAGAGAATTGAAAAACAAAGACCCCTGTCACAAAATCACTGCACAGCTCAGTACACTTCTGAACAAACAGGTTAGCTCTTGTAGATCAGGACTGAGATGCACTGACAGAGCCAAGGTGCAATGGAGGAGGAAGAAGTGGTGGGGGGTTCAGGCTCCTCAGGTGAGCTGCCCGGTGGTGTAGGGCTGGACTAGCAGCTGTGACCTGAGACAGGATAATCTCCTACAGCCCATATTATCAGAAATCTCCATGCCCCCTGCAACATGGTGGACCCCCATCTCCATCTGGTCAATGGGTGCTCAGCTGTGCGCCCGAAAGTCCACCCTGCCGCGTTTCAAGTCTAGAACCCAAAAGCTGGTGGGTATTTTTTGGCTTTCCCTACTTCTAGGCCAGGCCTCGTAGTTTTTACGTAGTTTCTAGCTTTTTACTCAGGCAAGCTCTCAAGAGACCTCCATATACCTACAGCATAGCCCCGAATATACCTACTAGATAAACATTTGACCCTGTGTGACATGAGCTTCCCAGACCCTACAGCTTGGAGTTGTTTGATCTCAACACCACTTTGAAGATAGCCCCTAGGGACTGGGGGGAGTCAGGAGGTTTTCAAGACCTGGGTAGACAAAGCCTGATCTGGGATGGTCTTGTTGGGCTGGTCCTGCCTTGAACAGGGGGTTGGACTAGATGCAATGACCAAACATGGAGCAATGGGCTCACATTGCAGCAAGGGAAGTTTAGGTTGGGTATTAGGAAGAATTTTATTTCAGGGAGGGTAGTAAAGCACTGGAACAGGTTACCCAGATTGGTGGTGGAGTCTCCATCCTTGGAGGTTTTCAAGACCTGGGTAGACAAAGCCTGATCTGGGATGGTCTTGTTGGGCTGGTCCTGCCTTGAACAGGGGGTTGGACTAGATGCAATGACCAAACATGGAGCAATGGGCTCACATTGCAGCAAGGGAAGTTTAGGTTGGGTATTAGGAAGAATTTTATTTCAGGGAGGGTAGTAAAGCACTGGAACAGGTTACCCAGATTGGTGGTGGAGTCTCCATCCTTGGAGGTTTTCAAGACCTGGGTAGACAAAGCCTGATCTGGGATGGTCTTGTTGGGCTGGTCCTGCCTTGAACAGGGGGTTGGACTAGATGCGACCTTCTGAGGTCCCTTCCAACCTCATTGTCTCTGATTCTGTGATAGTTGAGAGCAGCAAGATAAGGCAACAGCAGGCCAGGACCTTACATTGAGCAAGGACAGCAGGATGCTGGGTAGGCCAGTGGGAGGAGCGCCCAGTTCTACCAGGGCTGCTCGAGAAGTAACAGGGCTTTGCATGTTGCAAAGCTCTTTTCAAAATGTCTGTGGTCCTCACCCTTGCAAAGCAGATGCATGAACACTATTTTTTGTGTTATTATTGAGGCTTCTGTGCCTGGGCTCTTCTCACCTCCTGTGCTTTGTGTCCAGATCTGAAGGGTACCATGTCGGTTATTTCTCCTATTTTATAAAGCAGAGGGGCTGGGGACCTTGCTCCAAGCCAGGCAGTGAGTCAGCTGCAGAGTGGGGGTTAAACCTCGGGGGTTTCTGCTTCCAGGTCTCTCCTTGGCACAAGCGGCCTTGTGTTTCTAGGGCTCCCAGTCCCTCCCTTCTATGGGCACTGGGTTCAAAAGAATGGGGCAAGGGGCCAGATACTCCCCTGGTGAGAATGGGTGTGTAGTTTCCTGGTGTAAATCAGCATAGCTCCATTGAAGTGCACATTCACGGAAGCTGTGGCCATTCATACCGACTGAGCAGGTGAGGACCGACGCACCGAGGGAAGTGATGGGCATTAATGGAACGGGGATGTCCCAAAAGAGGAGGAGACCTTGCTGCAGCAGAGAGAGGCCATCTCTGAGCAGGGCGAGGAGTCGGTGGACAGGTGTAAAACCAACCTGTGATGCATAGAGAAGCTTGATTGTGCCTCTGCCAATTCAAAGCCTGATCTCGTTCCCGGAGTCCCGTGAATGGCTTGCATTTGGTTGGGAGGGGTCAGACCATGGAAAAAAACTTGAGAGGTATTAGATGTTCTAGCACGGCACCGCAGTTCTGCACCGTGACCTTGCGTCCTTGGGTGAGGACCTGTGAAAAAGCAGGAAGGAAAGGATGAGGAACCACGTTCCTGAAGACCTGATCTTAATTTTTCACTTTTGCCTTGAAATTATGGCTTGGACATACGCCAAGGCTTAGAGTGGTTATTCACATCCTCTCTCTCCGTACATTGTATGCGACTAGGAAGGGTCAGGCAGGTGAAAGACAGTGAAGTGCAGTAGAGGATCATTAGCAAACTCTAAGAGATGTCATGATCCAAACCTAATCTCTCCGTGGCCTCGATCCAGCTCTTGGAAGGACTCCACTGACTCCAAAGCCTGATACTACTGGTGCTTTTTCTTGGGGGGTAGAGCACAGAGGACCCAAACAGGGACTGCAGCTCCTTTGTGCCAGGTGCTGGGCACACAGATATTGAAAAGGAGGCTCCCTGCTACACAAGAAGTTCACATAATGCAAGAGCTGGCTGGTAGGAACAGTACAGGCAGCGGGAGAAGTGCAAAGTAAGAGTGAGATGCTTATTAGGGAATTAAACAGTGATCCCAGCGTGCCTACCGCCCGAGCTGTTATCATGTGCTTTGCAGGCACAGAGGGAGAGGAGAGGTGTTTTTTCCCTGCTGAGCCCTGTATCGCCAGGTTCTGGCACACGTGAGCACACACACATGCACATGCACACACCAATTTTAAATAAAACAATTGCCTCTATTGATGTCATCTACTCAGCTGGTCCAGTTGGGGACGATGTACAAGGAATTGCAAGAACTGAATGAAAACCAAGAGGAGGGAATTAATTGTGTGTGCAAGTGCGTTTTTGTGTGTTCCTTTCCATCTCTGCTCCCTCTCTCCTTTCTGTCTTCCATGTTCACTCACTTTTTCTTCTTTTTCCTGTCTCCTTTCCTTCTTCCCTTCTTTCTTGCCCCTGGGAAAGCAAAGCTGTACACCATCTTGTGCACAATGCTGTACAAAGCTGTACAATGTCTGTGGCCCTCCTCACCCTTGCAAAGCAGATGCACGAACACTTCCTGGTTGCTGCACCGGGGTACATGATGCTGAACAAAATGGGATAAAAGGAAGGGCTAGTAGGTGGTGAGAGGATCGAGAATGTCTTCGATAGCTGGGATAGCTCCACCTTGAGTCAATGCTGTCCCATCTCCTGGGAGCAGGTGAGCAGGGCATGGGGGGAAGCTGGGCTCCACCTTCTCCACTCCCACATGCAATCCAAAGGCAGGCAGGGCAGCAACTCGGAGACAGACCTGACCATTAAACTACCCAGCTGGGGTGCGGAGAGCTGCGTGGAGCTCAGCACGGGCGAGCACCTTAGGAGAAGAAAACTGCAGACTGAATTGGAAACTTCCTGGCAGGGCAGCAGTTAGCAAATGGACTATCTGCCCTGTGCTGTCTTGCAGGTATCGGTGGCCAGGCGACTGCAGGACCCCGGGGAAGCTGTTTCGATGGGACAGGGTAGATGAGCAGAGAGTGGGTGTGCCTGTCTCCCCCTGGAGAGGGGCATCTGGGGGGGCTGAGCAGAGGCAGCATGGATCAGGCCATGGAGAAAGAGATCTGTGGCAGGAAGGGGTTGCAGTTGGTGGATCTTAAGTGATGCATCGGAGAGAAGAGTGAAAGGTGGAATTACTTTTGGTGGGGTTTTTCCCCAGAAGAGTTTAGGGGCATTGGAAAGTCAGTGGGAGCTGGGTGCCTGATTTGTCAGGCTATGAATCCTACCCCCAGGGTGTAGCTGGGATGCATGGAGGGAACCAAGGACATTCATTGTCTGCTGTAGCACAGCTAAGTCCAATCCAAGCTGTTTTGCTTGGGCCATTCTTGCTCTTGCCCATTGCCCTCCCCTCTTTTTCTGGAAGCAGGGGAGAGCACAGAGCTAAATAACACGAGTCATAAAAGCAGAAAGCTTCCCGGAGGGGCAGCAAGGCAGCTTCCGGGACCAGCATCCATCGGGTCTGGCCGTGTCCTGCTCCAGCCTGGTGCCCTCTGCCCCTGCATCGTCACGTCTCCCAGGGCCGGTGACATCTCGGCACTTGTGATTCTAATTGAATCTAATTGTCTCCTCAAAGTTTCACTAAAACCTTTTCAAAGTCCCCTGGAATTAGGGTACATTGATAACACTGCTCCTTCGGGTTTTCATCCCGCGTCCTCCCGAAGAACTGTGATTAATTTTTTACAAGCTAATCATATCTCTTAGGCAGATTGTCAGCAGAGAATCTGTCATCTCTCATCAATAATGAAACAAGCTGAACAGCTTCTTACCCCTGCAGCCTCCTGCATTATTCACCGCCAGGTCTTCAAACAAAGCGGGGGGAAAAGGCACGGTGTTTTAATTGATGTCCTTTGTAATTATCCACAGAAAGTTGGGACGGGGAGGGGAGGGGACAGGGGTTGCAATGCTGATTTATGATCTGTAGTAGCACATCTGTCTCTTAATTCCTAGACTCTCCCTTTTTTCTGTCCCTCTCTTCCACCTTCTCTCGCTTTTTCTCGTGTTTCTGTGTGTTCCCTTCCATCTCCATTCTGCCTCTCTCTTTTCTTTCTTCTGCGCTCTCACTTTTTCTTCTGTCTCCTTTCCTTCTTCCCTTGGGAAAGCAAAGCTGCACACCCTCTTCTGCACACGCGGTTCCTGGTTGCTGCATTGGGGCACATCCAAAATGCATCCAGTGCCTGCACTTGTGTTGCTCGCCGCAGGTTTGCCCTCTTCGTGCATTCAGGGTGGCTCCTCTTTGTGCGGTAATGAAGATGTTTGGAACTGAAGAAGTCATCACGCGATTGCTAAATGGGACCGTGGCATCTTCAGAGATTGCGTTGCTTCTCCGGGGAAGGCGAAGCCGCTGGCTCGCTGCCTGGCCGGGCAGGGGTGTCACACGCAACAGAGCAATTACAGAGAGCAAGGTGCATCGTATTGAGGGCTGCTGGCCAGATGCTGAGCCCCGGGCTCAAGCGGGAGGCAGTGAAGGAGTTTACCATGCCCCTTTTCTTAAAGGACTGCAGTGATTTGCAGGGATTTTCCAAGACAGGGTTGGACCACCCCGTGGAGAATTAATTCCTTCGACAGGTCATACCAGCCTCTGCTCTCCGAATGAAGCAGGCCACCTAAATCAATGCCAGCTCCAAGTGTCGACAGGGCCTCTTAGGAGAACCGGGGGGAAGGAGCCATCCCTCCTATCCTCCAGCTTGGCCAATGTGAGCTGTGCCCATGTCTTTTGTCTTGCACCGAAGCAAGGTTTGGCCCATATCAGAGGATGCTCCATGGAAGAAAGGAAGCAGCTTAAAGAAAGTGCTTGAAACCGTGCATAGGCCGGCAGCCCACGGCTGCTTTGTAAGCTGATTTTGCCCCTTTCTCCCAGGCATTAGCCACATATGGGCTAGGGACAGACATTATGCATAAACCAGTTGAAGTGATCAGAAACCGGTTTAAACCTGTAACAGAACAGATGTTCAGTGCACAGAAACCAGTTTGAAACTGGTTTGAGAGAAACCTGGTTGAATGTAGTATCAGACTTAACTGATTTGGGTCAAACCGGTTTATGCAATGTTTGTCCCAGACCATGAAGGTGACACTTAGCTGTGACTAGCACTGGATAGATAGAGACTGGAGCTGAGCATGTGAAAGGCATGGCACTCATGGGCAGCTGGCTGGGGGCAAAGCACGTGTCTGTAGTTGAAATGAAACAACTTTTAATGAGAGTTGCACAGGACTGGCTGGAGGCCCGTCGGCAGCATGCTCCATACATGGCGTTTCAACCCCCGTGGACAGACACTGTGGCAGGAAACCAAAAGCCTCTGCTCGCTTTGGGGTGGAAGCAAGATCAGCTCATATATGCCCAGTAGCCTAGTATTGCCTTCTCCATGTGGCAGCCAGAGTCCCGGTCCTATGCTGTGTATGGCCTTTCTTTGCAGGGCTAGTCCAAACCAGGGACAAATGGGCAGTTGTCCAGGGTGGCAGAGGTGTAAGGGAGACATTTCTAGCACTTTTAGTGATCGGTGACTGCTGGCGGATCACTGCATTTAGCTGTGGAAAAAGGATTGTAAAGATCCAGCGTCCAGCCTGGTCGAACTGCACAAAAGCATGCAGCCCTGGTACCCGAGCATAGAGGTGTCTTGAACATCCTCTGAGTGCTGTCGGATGCACAGTAATAGCCTGGTGAAATGTGCTTCTTATGTGGCGTGACCTACCTCTCACACACACTGACGGACACTCCAGCTAAATCATGGGGCCTGCATCAGGGAAGGAGTTAACTTTCATGAGTACATGTCTCCATCCATAAAAAGGGTGGCTTTGAGACACAGATATAGATCATTGTGCCAGCCAACTTATCAATCATCCTCTGGCAGCAGCTCCGGCAGATCTGCGTGTCACGTTGCCTTGTTACTTAGATGGCGAGATTAAACTCCATCTCCGAGGTCGCGCCAATGAAGCGGAGACAGCGATGGTGCCACTGTGTCTTTAATGCTCTTCATTTCCATGGTTCCAGGCTAAAACGCCACATTTGCATTTAAATGGAGGTTTGGGAGTCTGTAAATCTCCATTTTCTTAGTGAGTGGGCATAATGGTGGTTTAATCATGTTTAGATGAACCCCCCAGAGCACAACTCCGGAAGAAGGTTGGTGCATCTTTAATCCAGCAAAGAGGGTGAGTAATATCCAACTCGTTGAGGGTGGAGGGCTCGTCTCCTACTTTTTCAGGTTAGCTTTTTCAGGCCTGATGTCAGCAAATGGTGAAATTGCGAGGAATGGGTCTGTGATGAGGCTCTGGACTGGTTTCAAGTCCTGACGAGCCACGTGACCTTGGGCGCCCCGTTCTCCAAGCACCATCTGCAAAGTGGGGACACTAATACTTTCTTTGTCTTTTAATTGGGATTGCAAATGTTTGGGGGCAGCAGTTGTCTCTTCCTCACGATCTGATCAGGGCCCAGCGTAGTGAGGTCCCTCGTTGAGTCGGCGTCTCGGCCATTGGCTGGAGGGCAGAGTTGAGGTAGCAATGGTCCTGCTAAAAGAAACCCAGGGGTCAGGAGGGTAGCAGGTTTGGGGGATCTCTGGATGGATTCCTGCACCCCACAGGAGGATGCAGAGGTGGAACTAGATTTTCCCCCCATGACTAGTATTCTTGGACCTGGTGGGACTTCCTGGCAGAAAGGCAAGTCTCGTCCACTTTCCAGGTGGATATGGTGGGGCGTCCCACCCCCCAGCCAATGCAGCAAGGTGTGAAGGGAAATCGAGCAAAGGCGCAGAGCCCAGTTGTATATTTAAGTGGAATTTGTATAGCAAACACCATATATAGTATGGGATCCATAAGACACAGCTGGCATGTACCGGGGGTATATGGTCAGGGCCTCGGGGAAGTAGCAGCGCAGTCTTTGCTCCTCAGGGAGGGCGGATGAACTAGTTGGGTGTCTGTCATGGATTTTCAGGGGGTGCAACGCCTCCACATTTTTCATGGCCCTGGAAGTATCTCCTTCATGTGCTGAGCCATTGGCTTAGCTTTTGCAATGAGGTGCTCCGCGGCTCAGAAGCTCTCCAGTAAGTCCACGTGAGTCTGGACCCAGCTTTGCCATCATGAGGCAGCCTGGAGTGAAATGTCTGCAGGTGATAGAGGGTTGTCGGTTGTAGCCGTGTTGGTCTAAGGATGCAGGCAGACAAGGTTCTTTGGGTAGATTTGACATCTTTTATTAGACCAACTAAATGTTGAAAAATTGGTTCTTTGCAATTTTGCAAAAGTGTTCTTGTTCGGGCATTTGCGCCCGAAAGCTTGCAAAGAACCATTTTTCCAACTTTTAGTTGGTCTAATAAAAAACATCACATCGACCCAAAGAACACGGTCTGCCTAGGGTTGATATAGAAAAGCAACGTAGTTCTGTGTTTGTCTGGGCAGACCCCACTTTCCCCAGACCTCCTTGCCTTTCATTTCCTCCTCTCCATCAGCCAGGTCTCTTGGTTTCCCTTTCGGATGGGCAAAGAATATCCTAACTTCGCTCATCCTTCTTGTTTCTTGCAGTGGTTCTGCCTGCCTTGCCTCCTAGTTGTTAAAAGTTAATAGTCAGTCATTGGTCTTCCATTGTCTCTCCCGGGCAACCCATTCATATGAGAGCCAGCTGTCCTAGTTCATTCATAATAATGCAGACAGGTTATTTCCCTTGTCCCAGGGGAATAATTAACTCCTTCACACCCCATGGCAAAACAAAGAGAGTGAATAGAGTGAGTTGCACATGAAAGCAGCATAAAAATTCTTTATTTTACATACCAGCAGGCTCTCGCCCTACCAGAGGAAGGGTGTTTGTGCCCGAAAGCTGGTAAAGAACAATTTTTCCAACTATTTAGTTGGTCTAATAAAAGATAGCACATTTACCCAAAGAACCTTGTCTGCCCATGTCCTTAGACCCATATGACTATAACCAACACCCGCATACTAATTCTTGTGTTTTCTATAGTCCTCCTGCAGATTTTTCCTCTTAGACCAGGCTGTGTTTGAGGCTCTCACTTTTAACCATTAAAAAAAAAT
>NW_017729014.1:20225175-20225564 GCF_001723915.1 Gavialis gangeticus
TGCCCATGTCCTTAGACCCATATGACTATAACCAACACCCGCATACTAATTCTTGTGTTTTCTATAGTCCTCCTGCAGATTTTTCCTCTTAGACCAGGCTGTGTTTGAGGCTCTCACTTTTAACCATTAAAAAAAAATGTTAGGCCCATCCAACCAGATTATTACAGTTACAACTGGTTGAATGTTTTTATTGGAATTTTTTAAATCAAAATTTGGCTTTTATTTTCAATCAGAAACCTCTCCTGAAAGCCCTTCTATTTTTCAGAATTTTCTACTTGTAGTTGAAATGGATGAATCCCAGTGTTGAAAATCTGGGATTTTGGTTTCCCCCCCACACTTTCTCCTCTTTTTCTTTCATAGTTTCATAGTTTCTAGGGTCGGAAGGGACC
>NW_017729014.1:20225575-20242400 GCF_001723915.1 Gavialis gangeticus
GTCCCCCATGACTACCACATCCTTAGCTTTCGCTACCTCTTGTCACTTTGAAAGCAGTAGGATGAAAGACATCTGGGGAATTGCTTTTCTCCATCTTTTCTTTCTTTCTTTTTTCTTTTTTCATTTCTGCTTTATCATCTTTTGTAACCCTCTGGTTGAAAAAGTTCCATCAGCGCCAGTAAAATGAGGGGTTTCCAAACTGAGAAACGTTTCCAGTGTTACATCTATCTGAACTCTTAGAGTGACCAAAGGAGAAGTGATGTTGCTTTTCTGTAACTTTTCTAAGGCGGAAGTAGTGTTAAAAAGTGGCAGAGCTGAACTTGAGAAGCAAAAACAGGCATTGAGCGTTTGCTTCGGAAATTCCAAATATAAAAATCAATAAAATAATGGAATTTGGTAGGAAGCGGAGAAAAAAATGTTTCTTTTCTTTTTTTAAACATTGTGTCATGGAAATGTCAGACTTTTAACAAAATAGTTTCCCCACCGTTTGGCCCCGTGCAAGGGGGAGGAAAAGGTGAACTTGATTCAGAAGCAACTGGCACCCAAGAAGCGTCCCTGCTTCTAAGACTGACTGAGATTTTCAAAAGGGTCTTTGGGGTTTGCATGGGGAATAAGTACCTGATCCCCTTAAATCCCAGCTGCATTTCATAAAAAATCTTATTCTCATGGAATCTGCAGAACAAATTAAGAGACCTAAAAGGTTTCACTGGTTTCAAGAAGCCTCTGAACTGCTGAGTGTTTATTCAGCTCCTTTGTGTTTGACAATCGCCGTTGAGGTGTCAGCAATGGAAAGCAGTAGGGAGCGATTATGAATAATAAGAATAATAATAATTAATAGCAATGCTTAGCATTTGTGCGAGGCTTTATCTTTTTCAAAGTGCTGCACAAACACAGCTAAGCCCGCGGGATTAATGACTCCCGGGGATAACAGTCGTGCATGGGGTTTGGGTTTGCGCACTTGCTGCAGAGCTGCTAATCGCGGGATTGATCCTGCCCCGCACGGGTGCTGCGTGCCAGAGGGAGACTGAGACGTGCCGAATGAGACTGGGAATGGCAGCTTGCAGGAACTGACATCCTACCCTGCCACCTCACGCCACTTCTGAGCGTGGGGGCAAGACTATGCAAGTCCCCAGATGTTCATTTGCCTGCTACCGTCACATGCCCTGATCTCCTAGGCCTGGACATTTGCCACCTCTGTCCTGCTCCCTCATTTACCTGTGCACTTGCAAATAAAGCAGCCGGGGGTGCAAACAGCTTGTCAGTCCCCCTCTCTCCCCCCCAGTCAGTCTGCCTAGCCCCTAGCTTTGTATTCACTCCCATTGAACTTGTATTTCACCCCCATCACATGTGGGCTCAGTGGATCAAGTCGGGCAATGGGTGTGCAGCTGACTATGCAAACACAGGATCTAATAGGACCCTGCAAACTGGATCCAATGCTCACACCAGCACCAACATCCCTAATCCTATTAGGACTGGGTGGCTTGAGACCTCCCACAAGCAAGCCTTGGGATTTTATCGGTGCCTGCAGCTTTCCTTCCCCTTTTGGTGGCTTGGAGGTGCCCAGAGGAGACGGGGCCTGTATCTCCAAAGCAGCCCCATGCTCCCCACCCAGCTAGCCTTTATGCAGGAGGGCTCTGATTTCTAATTCCCACCCCATCTGCAAAATAAATAATAATGAAAAAAAAAACAACAAAGCAATTAATTGCTTGTTTCCCAGCGTAGACCTCGATAATCTCCCATTTGCCTATCTCATCCAGTTCAGCACAGGGAAGAGGGAGGCATGGGGGAGGGAGGGGTAGAGGGGAGCAGTGCTGGCTGGTTTGTGGCTTTGCATAGCCCAGCATGGAGTATTTGCATAATGACTGAAAAATGGCACTCGGCAGATAGGAAACCTGGCTCCCGGCCATCTGATACTGCAGAGCTCTGTGCTGAGACGTCTCCTGCCTCGGTGGCACGTGCCCCCACGAAAGCCTTTTAGCTCCTCATCGGACCCTCCGGCTGCAGGGCAGCCAACCCGATAAGCGGCTCAGTCAGGCACTCATTTCATTCAGGAGGCTTAGCCAAGTGTTTTGCTCGGGGGCTGTTGGGTCCTGGAGGGTCTCTGAGCCCCACAGGCATCCCTGCGGTGCTCCAGCGGTGACGCCACCAGGCAAAGCCCTGCCCGTCTGCTGCTGTCTATGCGCCGAGCTGGGCAGGCAGGTGGCACGGCTGCCGCAGGGCAGCTTCATTGCCTCCCCTCCAGGCATGCGAGCAGGTGGGTGAGATGCACCTGCTTCTAGACAGGCCCCTTGGTGCCTCCTGAGCTTTTTCCACTGGCTCTTCTGCTCTGCATGCCCCTATCCCGAGCGCAGACGACAACGCAGTGGCATCGGTTTGCTCCAGCGGAGGAGGCCTGCCACTAACTCTCCCTAAGTTTGGGCTCAACTCCGGAGGCTGCTGAATATCCATTAGGCTCCTTCAGGTCCCTTGGGGCTTCCCGGCAGCGTTCTTCTTCCCCGGAGCCGCTTGATTTTGTTCTCTGGGATCCCTGAATAATCCCCTGAGGCGCCCACGAAGCACGACAGCCTGAGCCTCCCCAGAGATCTCCTGTCAAATGCAGTTGCACTCTTTGATTCAGGCCAGGTCTGCACCACCGGCGCCTGCCAGCAGAACGGTGTCAGTCAGGAGGCAATAAGGTGTGATTACACCTCATCGGCATAGCTCTGACTGACATGGCGGAGCTGAAAGAAACCTCCCCCGTGGAGATGCAGATACACCAGCAAGACTGAGCTTTTACTGCCAGCGCTGGCTTTCCTCATGGGGCGAATGGTGCAACACTTGGCATTGCTGATACGGCGGCATTCGCAGCAGCAGCGCGTCGGCGGCGGAGCACGTTGGCACGCCTGTACCCGCAAAGGTCCCCTGGTCTCGGGAGCTCTGGGGACTTGGACTCAGATTGTGGGCTTACTCGTTTGGTCCACTTTCCCTGGCCAAATATGTCATGGACATCATTGACTAAACAATCAACTTCCCATCGACTACAGAATTGCACAGATGGAGTGAAAGACGAGCTGATCAGGACTAAATGTTTGATGCTATTATAGCTGGCTCGGCTCGCTTGAGTTATGGTTATGGCGGAGCTCCCACTTCCACTTCACATCCTCGCTTGCGACTTCCTCAAGTGAATCCCTTTGGGGAGGGGGCATGCTCCAAGCTTTGGCTGCGGTTGGGAAGGCTTCTCTTAATCGAGTCTGCGCTAAAATAACACCTCCTTTTGCCCCTCTCCATCTGTTCCGATCAGACACGTTGTGCACAGGTAACTCAAAAGGGGCTGGACTGATTTGCTCCCGATTTGGCTTCTTTGATAGATCGCATTGATTTGAATCTGCATGTGAATCATTATCTGCTTTTATGCCGCTCTCCGCCTGAAATTACCATGATGGTGTGGGCCCGCTTCGTAATAAACCAGAAGATTCAGGGACTGCAGGAAATTCATAGACTGATAAAAACACAAGCCAGTTGGTCGGCAGATTGCCACTTCCAACACTGAGCCTTTCTGAATCCACCATGCAAGGCTCAGTTGCTCTGTTATGTTGCTTCTTATTTGCTATAACTCCCTAAAACAATCGTGGTTTATTTAAGGACACAGAATAAGACCTGGTGCCTACCCATCGGGTCTGAAGAGCTTACGAAGCCAAAAAGTAGGGGTCTCTACCTATTTTAAAGCCAGGCCAGAGTGGCTTAATGGGAGTGAATGGAAATGAGACCCCAGCCCAAAGGTGGGTCTTCATCTATACAGGGGACAGAGTCTAGCAGCTGGATGCTTATACTTGATCCTGGGGCTCTTGGGATGGCAGGTCCTGTGCTGCTCCTGTCACGCTGGCGAACACCTGAGAGCCTTCTTCAAATGATCGTCTAATTCCTTCTCCAAACAACTGGGACTGGTTTCTCCTCTGCTGTTTCTGATAGTTCAGGCCATGTTATAACAGTTTTCAGAGCTAGCTTTCATAGCAAAGCCCTGCCTCGTCTGAAGTGCCTGGTCCCTTGTTCTCGTGCCTGACTCTATCCCCCAGCGGCTCCCCTCGTTCCCTTTTGGGTTGTACGACCCTCCGCGAGGTCATTTCATCCCCTTTGTCGAAAGCTGCCGACATTGCTGCTCTGATCTTTTGAAATGACTAAGATCTTGATTCCCCATCTCATCCTCTTACCTCCTGCCGTACCTGTTCTGGATCCGTAATGTGCCTTTTGCAATAAGGTGACCTCCATGGTACGGAGTATTTTCAATGTACGTGACTTGACTACTCCTCCTGCCTTTCCACTGGTTATGTGGAGGCATTTAGAGTGGGGTCTGCTCCCCACTCTAAATAGGTTCATAGGCTGGAAGGGACCTTGCAAGATCAGCGGGTCCAGCCCCCTGCACCAAGCAGGAAAGGCAACTGGGGTCAGGTAACCCCAGCAAAGTGACCGTCCAGTCTCCTCTGCTGAGCTTCCTGCCTTGACAGATCTACTCACTTCCTCTTCCCTGGTGATTTTTATCAAGTCCTGGAATATAAGAAAGGGCTAAAATCAGCCCAAAACAGCACTGTACCTCTCCTTTTTCTCCCATAAGCTGTTCTCACAAGGAGTGATTTTCCCCCCCCTTGCAAACGCATACTGAAAGTCTGGTTAAAATACTAAAAACTGGGTCATTCGGCCTTAAACTTAAAATCCTTGGAACACCATCTTCCATTTCCCACCCTATATCGCACTGGAATAGCTTTTTATGTATCAGGAAAATGAGGCCAGGTTTTTTTTTTAATATTTAAAATTTATTTTACACACTCTTAAATGTATCATTTGAATATAAACCACAAGGCATTTTTATGAACCATATAAAAATCTTTTACTTCATGTCTGTCCTTTTCCCCGATGATGTTCTGCTCTGAGTCATGGGCTTGGAAAGTCAGACTTCTAGGATGGACCCAGTGAAGTCGATGGACGTCCTTGGTCCTTGTATGGGGCTCTGGGTCTTGTAATAGGAAGCTTATAAGGGACAGCTCAGAAAGGAGAGTGGAGTAAAAACAGGCACATAGATAATTATGGCCAAGTGATTGCCCATATCCTCATGTGGTCCCCGTGGATGCAAGTGGGAAAAGCACGGACAAATCCCTAGCAGGGAAACGAGCCCATATTAGACAAGGGCGTAGTAGATCCATGTGAGACTTGGAAAGGCAGCCTGCCTCGGTCTTCCTGGCTGTGGGCTGAAAGGGATAACCTGAGAGTCTGGTAATGGAGAGAAGGGTGTTGAGAAGGGCAGTGCTCTTCTACTACAGGCTTCAGGACTGGGTCCCCTTCCAGTGCCAATTCCTGGGCTGCTACACTTGTACGAAGGACGCAAATGGCTATACTGCTGGGAAGGGAGGCCATGACTGATGAGGCCTGACCTCCAACATTTGGATCATAGGATCACAGAAAATGAGGGCTGGAGGTCACCTCTAGTCCAACCCCCCTGCTCCAAGCAGCACCATCCTCAACTAGATCATCCCAGCCAAGGCTTTGTTTACCTGGGTCTTAAAAACCTGGATCTGGAGCTAAACTTTGGGGCTGTTCAGTCTGGGTCTGGTCTTGGGTTCAGACAAGAGCAACAGGATGGAAAAGCCAGGGCTGCTGTTCCCCTTTGCTTAATGGTTGCAGAATGGCTTGGGGACTTTTCCAGAGTGATGCACAAGGAGAAAGCCTTCTTGATAGTCGGGACTTACTTTCACCGCCACATCAAGCTGATGACTCTGTTACTCGGTGCTGCCCTTTTAATGTCTACTTGGCTTCCTTGGCAGGCCTCAGGAGGGATGTTTCTGTCTGCTCCTGCTCACACATGGCCAGCTGGAAATGCAGCTTTGAGCCTGTTGTGGGGGTGTCCTGCTGCCTCTCTGGAGACTGGTTTCCAGCCTGCAGCTGTTGGACTGGTTTCCCCAGTGCTGAATTTGCTAGGAATTCAGAAAAAGGGCAGCTAATGGTAGTAGGGACCCATACCCCATATCCCCGCTGTGGACCAGATTCTGTGTTGTCTTTCCAGATGGGTATTAACTGTAGCTTTTGCACACTCACTTTGCATGGCTGCGTGTTGCTACACGTTTAGCAGGGCAACAGGGAGTGCCGTGCGCTGTTTGACGGAAACCCGGCTTCGCCGCTCTCTCCATCCAAACCAAAAGTCCTTCCGCAGCTCTTTGCTCGTCGGCGGCAGCACAAACCCCGACGAACTCCTCCGGTGGGAAGCGATGTTGTTATTTTCGGCGGGCAGGCAAGAACAGCCTTCGCCACATCAACACGTCGCACACTCGCTGTCTCCAAAACCAGCCCAGAGGTGTCATGAGTACTTCCCTGAGATGTCAGCGCTGAAGTGTGTGCATGCCCCCTGTCTAGGGGCTGGCCCATCAGCTACATACAAATGGGCAGCCCTGTTTTATTCCCTGGCACAGCTCTGCTATACGCTCCTGGTGCAGTGCAGTAAAAGTTCCCTTCCCCTAATATATGCTAATTTGATTTTAATGGGATTCACATTTTCCAACAGTAGTGCAGTGTTAGCCATGGTAAGTTATAATCATATATAATTGGTAATTCTAACATAACAAATTCCTAGGATAAATTATTCTTAGTTAATAGCCTCTTGGGAACAACTAAGGTGTGTGTGTGTGTGTGTGTGTGTATATATATACACACACACACACGCTCACACATCTGTAAAATGAAGAACTGGTGGATGAATGAGTTTGAGAAGGCCAGTTTTTAAGCAGGGGGGTTACTTAGAGAAAATTTCTACCCCGGGGACAAGGATGGGGTGAGTAGACGCTCCGGCTCAGATGCAAGTGCTGTGACGTATGCAGCGATTTGCAGGCAGTGATCGGAAGAGAGCGGTCCTGGTTTGGTGATGCACTGATGGGGACAAGGCAGTTTTGAACTAGATTGGGCCCTGTCCATTGCTCTGGTCTGTTTGGCACCAGTCACCCATTGTGTAGGACCAGGGCCTGGCAATGGGGTGCTGGTCCATCGCCCGCGGGCTCTCCATGTGCATCAGCCCCCGTTACATAGACACCTTGCACAGTGCAGTGTTTCTGTCTCAGTTCCTCAAGTCAGGCCCCTGGTCCTAGTCCTTTGCCATGCAGGAGACCCACCCTGAGCACCCACACCCCCATCTGCTACACTCAGCATATTCCCATCTCCATACGTCTGCAACCCCGATGGAGAATTTGGTTCCATCGTGCTCATTTCTTTTCACATGGCTGGGTTTCGCAGTGCACACAGGATATGCCTGTATTTGAATCATGTCTACAGTTTATGCAAAAGGCCGGAAAATAGCTGAGGCTGTAGCACAGGCTGGAGACACGCACAATCTTGTCTGCAAAGTGGAACCGTGCTGTCAGCCGGTCCCATGACACCCCTGCGGTAGCAAGTGGAAAGAGAGAGGGCATAATTAGCGCTTGCTGATTCAGCCTGTCACCTGGTTTACTTATTCCCCGGGCTGGGGTTTGTTGTAAGCATTTTGCACAGCAGAGCAAACAATCAAATGATTGTCCACCAAACTGGATCATCTATGGGTTTGCTCCCCGGAACAGAGAAATGCTATTTTACATCCCTTTGAAACACACCACCCCCTTCAAACTCCTATTTGCCATGAAAATGGGAATGGTTTGTGAAGAGTTGATATTCCCCCGGTCAGTTCCCGGTGCTGGACTCTTTAAAAAGAGATGGATCATATCTTAAGGCCTGCAAAACCAAAACCTCAAGGAATGTGTCTGGACAGTAGCACCCAACGTGATCCAGGAGGCTACAAGCGTGGGCTGAAACGCTGCAGCTCTCAGCGGTTTTACTGTCTTATTTTTATCCATTACTGGGCCAGTGGTTTGCAGAATGAGCTCGTCCATTTTCTAATGGCATGAGCCGCTCCATCAGGACAGAGGGCCAGCTCCAGTGGGCTGTAAGAGAGATATGATGGAAATCAGAGTGGATCCCTTCAGTTCTGTGATCGTGTGTGCACACGCGTGTATTGATGTGCATGCACGTGGATGTATTTTTTAATAACATTATGGACCTGATCCTCACCGATACCAATCAGTGTAGTTGATCAAAGTCAGCTGGCCTGATCCTTGACTGGGGAATATACTGGTGCTGCTTCATTAACAGCCATACAGCACTTCCCTGCCCCACACCAAGGCTCTGACATAACGAGAGTTTGTGTGGCGACTGGGCCATGCTGGTAGGCGGGGGTGGGAGAAGTGGAGGAGGTTTGCAGGGCAGAGGTGGAGGCTTCCTCACCTGCTGCCTCCTGGCTTGCTGTGGGCAGGTGAGCGATGGGGGTAGCTCCAGCTCAGTGGGAACCCGCTCACATGGGAGCGCTGATGTTTCAGGCCAGGCTGGCAGGGTCCTTCTGCCAGCAGAGATTTCACCTGTCTCCGCAGAGGAAAGGTGCCTCATTTATTAATATTCTTCCACCTGCTCCACCAACCCAGTGCTCCTGACTGTCATAGTGCTGGTGATTAATACTGTTAAATGCACGTGGATAACGCATTGCCCCTACTCTCTCATTTCCTCTGCTCCTCGCACCTCGCCTTCCACTGACTTCCCTTCATTTCTTTTGTTGTGTTTGTATTTGAGATCTGGACGGGAGCCAGCAGCGTGCTCTTGGTGCCAAGAAGGCTAACGGCATCCTGGGCTGCATCGGTAGGAGCGTTGCTGCATGTCGAGGGAAGTGAGTCTTCCCCTCTGTTTAGCACTGGGGAGGCCACATCTGGAGTCCTGTGTCCAGCTGTGGGTCCCCCACTACAGAAAGGATGTGGACAGGTTGGAGAGAGTCCAGCAGAGGACAGTGAGTATGGTTTAGGGGCTGGAGCACATGACTGGTGAGGAGAGGATGAGGGAACTGGGCTGATTTAGTCCGCAGAAGAGAAGACTGAGGGGGGATTTGATAGCAGCCTTCAAGTCCCTGCAGGGAGGTTGCAAAGAGGATGGGGCTGGGCTGTTCTCCGTGGGGGCAGGTGACAGGACAAGGAGCAATGGGCTCAAGCTGCTGCAAAGGGAGGTTGAGGTTGGATAACACTTTCTCACGAGGAGGGCTGTGAGGCACTGGAACAGGCTATGCAGAGAGGTGGTGCAGTCTCCACCCTTGGAGGTGTTTAAGACCCAGGTAGACAAAGCCTTGGCTGGGATGATGTAGTTGGGGCTGCTCCTGCTTGGAGCAGGGGGTTGGATTAGATGTGACCCCCCCGAGGTCCCTTCCAGCCCTCATTTTCTAGGAGTCCATGATTCTATTTCTGCCTCCTCCTTTGATTTCTTCATTAAATATCCCTCATGATCATGTTTCTACATAGTCTGCTGGGATAATTAGCGCCTAGGGCTTTAAAAACCCACGCACCCCTCCATGGGCTGGAGAAGTATGATCATCTCCGTTTGCATCTGGAGAAACTGAGGCGCGGAGCAGTAAAGCGAACGTCTTCAGGCTTGCAGGTCGGAGTTTGGGAATTCCTGGCTCCACGTCCCCTGCTCAGACCATAAAACCACATTGCCGACACCTTCCTGCTGTCTGGTAACTTGGCTGCAATGGCAAAGAAATTCCCTAGTTTCCCCTGAGGATGTAGAGGGGAAAACCTTTATCCTGACCCGTGGGGTGGTGTTTTCTCTCTCCAAGTGCAGCTACCCCATCCACAGCCACCTTGTATTTTAGGGGCACGTGGTGCGTCGAGTGCATGTGGATCAGGGCAGCGGCCTTTAGAAAGCCGGTTTCACATTGAAATGCAAAACCACAAGACACGGATGTTAATAAACCGGGACGCCCTGCCATGCCTTGCAGGCAAGCAGAGGCAGAGCCCTTTGTGCGGCGTTGAGCTATTGTCCCAAGAAGGCTGTTTTATGCCACAGTGCAGCAGGCAATCTTTAAACCTGCTTCAGCACGCGGTGACAAATGAGGTGTTGTGAGGACCACTGAGCAGCCAGCGCGCTCACCAGGGATCAATCAATGAGGAGTAATTTAGCACTGGGGCTTTCTGTGCCCATGATAGATTGGGGAAAGATGCAGCGTTCAACAGACTCCTCCGCCTCGTAGTCTCGTGGCCGTGCACCTGATGAAATATAATCCATAATGGGGAAATGCTGGCTCCAGGGTTTGTTTCCAATGGTCCTTCTGTGCCTCTGTTTCTCCCGGTGGCCTTTTAATCTGTGGTTTTGTTCGGCAGGCAGACCCCTCTGCGAGGGGAAGGCAGGCACAGGAGACGGCGTGCGGGCAGCACGCGTTATTGGCAATTCCACATCTTTTCAGAGCAGGTTGACCTGGCTGGCGCGCACATTACTATTGGCTTGGCCTTGCAAAGGAATTTGAGCATTATTGATTATTTAGCGCTCGTGTCGCAGCGATGGCAAGAGGCTGGTGAGGCTCTGTTGTGCTTCGTGCTGTGTAAATACAGAGGGAAGAGCAGGCTGGGCCACCGTGTAAAGGCTGTGTAGGAGGTGAATGGGGCAAGCAAGTGGGTCCAGAGGGCAGGGAAGGTGGGGTAAGGCAAATAGGTAGCTGCTGTCTTGTTGTAGGACATCGGAGGCGAGCTTTGAGAAGGACCCGGAAGGAGGATAAAGTGATGACTCTATTATTCTTTATTATTTCATAGGATCATAGAAAATGAGGGCTGGAGGGGACTTCAGGAGGTCACGTCTAGGCCAACCGCCTGCTCAGAGCCCAACTACATCATCCCAACCAAGGCTTTGTCTCCCTGGGTCTTAAAGACCTAGATCTGGAGCCAAATGTTGGGCTGCTCGGTCTGGGTCTGACCGCCCCAACTAGATCATCCCATCTGGGGCTTTAAAAACCTCCAAGGATGGAGAGTCCACCACCTCTCTAGTTAACTTGTTCCAGTGCTTCGCCACCCTCCTAGGGAGACAGTTTTTCCTAATATCCAACTTCAGCCTCCCTTGCTGCAGCTTGAGCCCATTTCTCTTGCATGGGCCATGAGATCCATTGTGCCAGGCACTGTACAAACACAGAGCTGGCAAGAAGAGGTGGGTTCAAACAGAGAAACAGGAGGAATCAGTGAGACAGTCCTGCTCAGCCTGAGATCTGATGGGCTTGCACACCAGCTGCCTAACCGCCGTCAAGTATCTCACAGACACGGTGGACAAGAAGAAGTTTAAGGAGACAGCTTGAGGTGGAACATTTGCAAGCTGTTTATCAGGCTCCTTCAAAGCATGGCGGGGAAGTATGTGGGCGAGTGACACTGGGAGATGGGGGCAAAGGAGTCAGCTGGGTGATCAGCTAGGTGGGTGATCCCTCCTATGACAACAACCTCAATAAGAGCCCTTTAAGGCCAGCATCGATTGGAGTAGGGACTTGCGCTGTGGCTAACCTTGCCAGGGATACAAAAACGCCAGGATTAGAGGTAATCAGCTTCTGGTCTTTGGTGCCCCAACTTAACCACACCCAGAACTGGGTGGAAGAGGTTTTGGCACTCGTCTTACCAGCCCATAACAATACCTGCCTCTTCATGATGCTGTCCATCAGCAGATCTCCAGGAGCATGCTCCTAGTTACAGGCGAGGAAACTGAGGCACAAAGAAGGGAAGTGACTTGCTTAAGGTCCCACAGCAGGTGAAGTGCCAAACTGGGAATGAAACCTAGTGGTCTAGTGTCATAGTCACAAAATCACAGAAAATGAGGGTTGGAAGGCCCCCTAGGAGGTGACATCTAGTCCAACCCCCTGCTCAAAGCAGGACCAGCCCCAACTACTTCATCCCAGCCACGGCTTTGCCTAGCCGGGCCTTAAAAACCTCCAAGGATGGAGACTCCGCCACCTCTGTGGGTAACTTCCAGTGTTTTACCACCCTCCTAGTGAGAAAATTCTTCCTAATGTCCAACCTCAACTTCCCTTGCTGCAGCTTGAGCCCATTGCTCCTTGTTCATCATCTGCCACCACTGAGACCAGCCCAGCTCCATCCTCTTTGCAACCCCCCCACAGGGAGGTGAAGGCTGCTTTTCAATCCCCCCTCAGTCTTCTCTTCTGTAGACTAAATCAGCCCATTTCCCTCAGCCTCTCCTCCCAAGTCATGTCCCCCAGCCTCCAAACCATTTTCATTGCCCTCCACTGGACTCTCCAATTTGTCCACCTCCTTTCTGCAGTGGGGGGCCCAAAACTGGACGCAGGACTCCAGATGTGGCCTCCCCAGTGCTGAACAGAGGGAAGAATCGCTTCCCTCGACCTGCTGGCAGCGCTCCTACCGATGCAGCCCAGGATGCCATTACCCTTCTTGGCAACAAAGGCACGCTGCTGGCCCATAGTCCCAGCACACTCCTTCATCTTCTTGGTCAGACTGACTTGACCGCACTCTGCTCTCATTGGGCTTAATCCGGTGGCCAGGCAGGTAAATGGGAGCCTTTCCAGCAATCACAGTGGATGTTGGATCAGCCTAGAAAGAGAAACCCACCTTGAGAGTCTGTCTCTAGATTTGCAAGTAGCCGGACAAAAGGCATTGCTTCCCCTTGGTGGGATTTCTGGGTACCCCAAACTCATCTCCGACCGAGTGCTGCAGTCCAAGCCTTGTTTGCAACTGCTGCTAAGCTGCTCTTTTAATACATATTCAGTTTGTGTTTGAGCAGAACAAGGGAAATCTTACAGGCCTCTGCTTTTCCCTAAGCGCGCAGTGTTTGCATAGTGTTATTGCTAGCTCAGAACTGAGCTGCAAGAGGAAAGCGCTAAATCTCGCTCCCTTTGGAGTTGCAACATCCATGCGATTAAGCACCGAATCCCAGTTAAACACAACCAAGGAAAAATCGCAGGTGTTGGAACAAGGAAAATAAATACTCATTTTCGAGCAATGTTTCTTCATGGAGCCCAATGAGGTGTCATGAATAAATGATGCTGGAGCATAATTAAGGTATTTTGTTTGCCTATTAAAATGAGTTTTCAGGAAGTGACCTTTGTTGATCCCCCCCACCCCCTTGGAAATAGATTATTCTTGCTGCTTTGTATTTAATTATCCTGCTAAGCATGTACTAGCTCCCCGGTCTGTTTAGTTGGTCATAGTATGCAAGCCATGCAGTGCAAGAATGGAGCCTGAATCCACTAAACTCCAGCTAGGATTTACCTACAGCTGTCATGGAGATAAAGCTTCATTTAAAGTCTGCATTCAAGACTGACTGGCCCCCTATACTGCAACTACTGAAGTATCTTACTTGCTTTGGTGAGATCAGAGTTGGCAAGGAAAAGTGGTCAAGCCTTTGACCCGGGATTCAGGTCACCTGCACCCAGTCCCTAGCTGAGTTGCAGGTTCCCAGCGTGACCGCTGGAGAGTCATCCGGCCACTCTGGGCCTCAGTTTTCTCATCTGAAGAAAGGGGCTGGCCTTAAGGGTAAGGAGAGCAGGCAGCCCCTGACCCTAGCAAGCAGTTGGAGACGGCAACAATTTGCAAAAATAGGAGAAATATTTTCTGTGACTTCGTTGTGGCGCTGGTGATCAGCCAACAGCAGGCGACACTTTGGCTGGATGAGTCCACGTGTCTGCTTTGGAGCTGCTAAGCAAGTTGTATTTGTATCCACGTGTAGTCAGGACATCCGAGACAGAGCCCAGCATCACGATCAAAACCGAAGGTGATAGTGAGATTTTGTATAAAAATGGAAACTTTTTTCTGGAGCAGAAGATCACAAAAGAAATGCCGAACAACAAGCCAACTCCGCAGAACCAAATCAAGCGTGTTTAAGATTTCTCAGCTCAGCTGTGTCACTTCCAGCAGATGCATCTGGATCTTTCAGTCCAAAACGTTCATCCAACCAAGATGCCGGTGTTTCTGCTTCTGAAAATAACCCGAGTAATGAAACAAAGCCTTTTTCTGATCATTGCAGTAGGTCTCAGAGACGAGAATGGGATGAAAATGTTGTCACCAGGGAGGCAGCTCCACCTGCTGATGTGGCTGGGTCCTTTGAGCAAGAGCACCTTCATGCAACTGCACGGTTGCTCGAGGAATATGGAGGACACTGTAGAAGAAGAAATGCTGAGCTCTGATGCTTTAAGATCCTACCATCCAGCCTGTAATCAATGACATTTTGCCTTCTGCTTGTGGAAACAAATGGCAGAGATTTTCCTTTGGGTAGTAATGGATGAACATTGTCCTTTTGTCAGCTGGGGATGAGTAAAATGGGATTCGTTTCTTTATTCCACTGCAACTGTGTGGGCTTATGGCTTCGGCTGCAAGTTGTTCATCTCCTGGAAATCCTGCTTGAGTCCTGTTCAACCAGACCCAGAGTCCTACTGAACCCAGGAGAACCAGCGCCTCGCATGAACAGCTGTACTGTGTGGAGAGGCTTAGAAATTAGAGTGAAGCAAGGTTGCACAACTGATTCAAAAAACCCCTAGTGCCAAATTAATTCTCTGATAGATAGAGCATAGGGGAGGGGTTTTGGAAAGGCTTTTGGATTTTGCAGGCCACGTGGAATAGAGAATATTTCCTTACAAGGTTCAATGGACAAACTCTTTTCATCCCACAATGGGAAATGTTTAAAATTTGTGGAGCTCCCTGGGTAACGTGACCTTGCGCTGAAACCCCACCCCCAGCCCATTACCCCAAAGGAAATTCATGATCATTTGTGACGTGAACAAGGAGCAATGGGCTCAAGTTGCAGCAAGGGAGGTTAGGAAAAACTTTCTCACTAGGAGGGTGGTGAAGCACGGGAACAGGTTACTTAGACGGGTGGTGGAGTCTCCGTCCTTGGAGGTTTTTAAGGCCTGCATCGACAAAGTCTTGGCTGGGATGCTGTAGTTGGGGCTGATCCTGCTTGGAGCAGGGGTTGGACTAGATGTGACCTCCTGGTGTCCCTTCCAACCCTCATTTTCTACGATTCCCAGTAAAAGAAAATATTCCACAGGAAACTACAAATTCTTGGGAACCTGATCAAGAAGGAAATCATGTCTGCCTTGAAAGAGAACTGGCATTATTTGATTCTCCTTGACCACATGCAAGACTTATGCAAATCGAAGAAGACAATGACTGTTGATTTGTTCCCACAAAAGATGCAAATAAATCAAGACAAGGCCGAATTGTGATCAAAGAGCATTTCACTGGGTTTTTGAACAGAAAGGATTCTGTCAGGGCTGGAATGATGGAAGCTCTTCTTGAACAATGAAAAGAAGTGGGAATTGAGGCTACCATGATGGGCTAGTCACGATGAAGACTGTCTTGCCATTGAAAACTTGTCTAACTCTACCCCAACTGTGCAGTTGGTCCAATAAAAGAGATCACCCTACGAAGTCCTTGCCTCTGAGATATGAAATGCAGAGGTCAGAGGAGAATTTGGGACCTTAACATGTGTCTGTTGCAACATGCGTGCAGTGAAGCCATGAATTATTGTGCCAAAGCTGCGGCAGTGTTTCTGTGGTCTCACCGTAGCGCTGAGATGCAATCCATTAACTTCCAATCAAGCCAACAAAATGAAAGAGGCAAATTCAGGAGATCATTATATTTTCCAAGATGTAAGGTGCTTAGGTTTCAGTTGCCAGGCTGGTAAACCCAGAGAGCTCCACAGGAACCAAAACTCAAAGTGACGGCGAATTTAAGGTGTACGAGATCTGCAACTATACCGTCTTGCATCAGGTGGTACTTTGCCATGGCCACCTTTATAAAGTCAGCATTGCATGTCAAATGCTGTAAGAAGCTGAACTTGGTATCAAACGAACTACACATCAGCTAAAAGCCTGGCAAGAGTCCCTTCTACGCTACCATTTTGAGAGGAGATTTGTATCTGCACTGACCATTGTGGAGGCACTGGCTGACGAGCTAGAAATTGAAGCTACCACATTTTCTCGTATGCAACATGTAGAAATTGAGGGATGCATATTATAGTTGAGGGAATATGGTAACAGCAGTTTCTGCCACTTAAGCCTCAGTAAAGCTGCACCTGCTACACTCAAGGCTCCCTGGCTGCAGGCGGTGGACACTTTTCTCTTTCCCCCTGGCAGAGGCTCTCCAGGAAAGATCTTTTTTTTTTCTTCATTCTGCCTTTCAAAAACAAGGCGTGCATTTTATTTGGGGGCATGTTGTATTTGAGACAACACATTTCCCCCAATAAAAGCAACTTCGAACTGACTGTAAAGAGAACGTTTGATCACGAGGCCAGAGACGGACCAAGAACCAATGCAGAAAAGAACTGCAGCGTCGTTTCTCTCTTCTTATGTTTTGGATATGGCCAGGCAGTCACTTGAAGAAAGACTTCTTTTTTCACAACTTGAGGAATACCATACACCACTTAGTTTTTGTATGATTTACCCAAAACATCGTAGGTGCTTCAGGGTGCTGGGATGATTTTGAAGAGGCTATGCAGATTATATGTTCCATTCATACACCTGGAGATTTTCAAGTGCAAGTGCTTGGGAAAGGTGGGTCTGTATACTAGTCATATGTGTTCTTCACTGAGAAAAACTGAGGCACAGAGGATACCTATTTTCGAGAACCTCGAACCTGTGCCTCCTGCAGTGTGGTTTACACAGACACTGCACACTTATAATTTCAGGTGATCTAGTGGATCTTAGCACAGCTGAGCATGTCGTTTGGGGCTCCCTCAAATCAATGGCTGCTTTTGAAAAGGTTGGTCTAGATAATTTGAGAGATATAGTTAGCCATGTCAGTCTGAGGGCAGGGTGGATATAAGTACTTTATACCCTAACCAAAGTAGAGATTTTATATATATGTGTAGGTTCCAGGGAAGGGTAATATGTCACAATGGTGTGCTATTAGTGGAGATTTTCTTTTTGCACTACAGCAAATCTTCACATGGTATCTGGGTGGCTCTTTCAAAGGTGCAATCTATCTCTCTAGAGGAGTGTCCTTGTTGGGTGAAGGCTCTTCTG
>NW_017729014.1:20247584-20249857 GCF_001723915.1 Gavialis gangeticus
AAGTGAGTTTCAACCCACAAGTTTGACACACACACACAGCATTTATAAGGTGTGACTCTACCCTGCTTCCTACTAGATAACTTGCACAAGGTCACATTAGGAATGAGAAACAAGACTCAGCACTCCTGATACGCAGCCCCCGTATTCCACTAGATCAGTGGTTCTCAAACTTTTTAGTCTCAACTCACCCCCGACAGACTCAAGGCCCTCCTTGAAAAATGTCGGCGCTTGGCTTTCACTCCTTTTTTTGTCAACGGTTAAAATGCTTGAGCAATTCTTCTGTTGCAAAGACGTCAGAAAGACCAGAACAGATCAGGATGTTTTTGATGCTCTGGATTCCTGTTGGAAATCTCTGGGCTTACGCTGTGAATCCTGGGCACGTCTACACAAGACGCTTAATGAACAGTAGCCTAATGACACTGCTTAGTAGCGTGCCGGGCAGAAACCATGCTAAAGTGCTACTGCGCAGTAACCATAGTTACTGCATGTTTAGTTAGTACGTCATTATACAAGTACTAAATTAAATGCTCAGTAACTACTGTGCATTCATGAACGTGTAGATGCACCCCCTGTGTAGGTGTTTTCAACCTCCCCAGCATCCTTTAAAGGATCTCAGGGCACCCCAGAGCGCTGTGGCACCCTGGTTGAGATTCACCATTGTAGACGTTCTGCCCGTGTGTGTCTAGATACGGTGCTTTTACAAATCGCAGCACCGAAATTACATCTGCAAAACAGGTGCACTTTCACATCCAATTACTGGTGGTTCCTTCACACATGCAAAGACCAGACTGCCCTTTGTATAGCTCAGTGCTTACATGTGGCATATAATGAGCAGTCTTTTACCAGGGGAATTTTTTTTTTCCTTTTAATTAAATTGACTGAGGAAGCCAAGACACAGACAGAAAGAGACCGATAACAAGACTGTAAATAGTTTAGAAAAAAAAATGAAAACCAGTTGACAGAGATGTAAATTCTGGGTGAAGCTGTTCGGAAGAGGAAGGCAAAACTTCACGTCAGCTCCAAGATCACTGTTAGGGTGAGCGCCAAAACTAATCTGAAGCTGCTGTGGCTGGTAACGGAACCTGGATGGGAGGAAAACCACAGGGTTAGGGAGATGGTGACCGATAGCTTCCTGTCATCAAATGCAAGCTCTGTCTGTGCTCTACCGTGATGCCTCAAATAGTCTAATGGGCCAGATTCTGATCCCAGTTAGAAAAGTGAAGTACCTTCACTGAGTTCAGCAATGCCTCTCTGGATTGATGCCTAGGTCCCCGCAATGCACTGCTGATTATTTGCTGCAGTGCTGGGATCAAGGTCCCGTTGTGCCATGCACTGCACAAACTTGCATTGAAAAATTTCCATCCCACCAGACCAGACAAAGGGCAGAAGAAAGAAAGCATTACCATGTTCCCATTTTAAAGACTGGAGAACTGAGGCACTAGGGGCTGGAAGAGGTGGTGCTGCAGGTAGGCCTGCCTTAGCCCGTGGCTGTGTGGGGTTGTGACACAGCACAGGGTACGGGACCTGCTGGGAGGGTCAGAGGAGATGCTGTGCAGACCCTGGGGCGCACCATCCCCTGGGGCTCAGAGGTCCCCCCACAGCCAGTGCAAGGCTCTGCCTCCCAACACAGGGTGATGGAGGCAGCCCACAGCGGGGGACACCAGGCCCTTGAGTGCTGGTCTGGGTTTTACCCAACGGCTGCCAGCTTGTGCCCTTTGCCTTTTGAGGGTCTCAGAGGTAGCTCCACAGCTCGACCTTGATCTGAACCAGACCCCAGCTGGGCAGGTAGGGAGGGGCACCACCTGGGCTGGGTGGGAGGAAAGGGGCTGTGGATCAGGAGTGAGCGGCACGAGGGACGGGTGACTATGGGTTGGGTGTGTGGGGCACTGGCATTGCCAGGGGGCTGGGGGTCAGAAGTGAGGGGCACCAGCAAGGGGTGGGGAGCAGGGTACTGCTGTTCGGGAGTGAGGGACACTGGCAGTGCTGGGGTCAGTGGGCCTGGACTGAGGGGCAACAGCAGGGCTGGGGGTGGGATGTGTCTTGTCAGCGAGGAGCAACAGATGGGGAATGGGCAGAGCAACGGCATGTCACTGCCCCCTATCATATTCCCTTCTCCCCCCAGGTGACAGGTATCTTTTTTTGGAACTGGAAATCTGGTTACCCTAGACAGTGTGTGTGTGTGCGCGCACGCGCGCGCAGAGGTAGGCACACTGAGTGTGTGTGTGCATGTGTTTGTGTGCAGAGACGAGGGAGGGTATTTGGGCAGGCGGCCT
>NW_017729014.1:20254857-20256261 GCF_001723915.1 Gavialis gangeticus
TCAGCGAGGAGCAACAGATGGGGAATGGGCAGAGCAACGGCATGTCACTGCCCCCTATCATATTCCCTTCTCCCCCCAGGTGACAGGTATCTTTTTTTGGAACTGGAAATCTGGTTACCCTAGACAGTGTGTGTGTGTGCGCGCACGCGCGCGCAGAGGTAGGCACACTGAGTGTGTGTGTGCATGTGTTTGTGTGCAGAGACGAGGGAGGGTATTTGGGCAGGCGGCCTTCCCAGATATATCTGAGCTGTGCAGGACACGGCTGTTCAGCTCCCCGAGTGCAGCCTGAGGCCGCCGCTCCCCCGCAAGCCCAGGCCTCCCCCAGAGCTGGGGGCACGGTGCTGCACAGCACGGGCTGGGGGTCCCGATTCCCTTGTGGCTGGAGGCCTCCGAGCCCCCCTTCTCTGCACCCCTGGGCTGGGGTCGTGCAGGAGCTGGGACCCCACAGCCGTCCCTCACGAGCAGCCAGAGAAGACCGGTGCCCGCGGCCCATGGGGACGTGCCGTGCGGCTTTGCTCTTTCCAGGCAGCTCCAGTGGCCGCAAACAAAGGCAAAGGCTGACCTCCCGGCCTTCTGCCCAACGTCTCCAGGCTCGAGCACGGGCGGCTGCAACAAGTCCTCTCGGGCATGGCAAATATGCTGGCCCTCGGCCCGCAGCGGGTGGGGAAAACAAAAGGAAAAGCTGGGCCCAGAGGACGCTGCCACTGCACAGAGTCAAACCCGCAGGCCCTGCCTGGCAGCGCGGGGCCTTGGCCACAAGGCTGCACCCATCCCGGGACTGCCCTTGTCGTGGGGCCAGCGCGTGTGCACAGGGAACGAGTCAAGGGGCCCAGAAGTGAGGGGCTGAGCCAGGCAGCCAGGCCCTGTGGTGCGCGGTGCTGGGCCTCTCTGTGTGGGTGCTGAGGGCCTGGGTTCAGGTCCTGGCCTCCCATTTTGCAGGGAGGTGCCGTCCTCTTTCCATGGCAGGGCCTGGGCACTGCGCCTCAAGGGGCCCACGGCAGCAAGAGCTCCCACCTTCCCTGGTACTGCAGTGGTAAGGGTGCTAGTCCAGGTGGCAAAGGTTGTGGGTTCAAGCCCTAGCCTGGCTGGAGCCTTCTGGCCCCTTGTTCCTCAGTGAGTCCCTTGTGTGCACAAGGCGGGGGGGGGCAGCCCTGTGACTGTCTGGGGGAGCAGCCAGGGTTTTTTTTGCACCCAGTGGAAAAGGGATACGCTGCAGGCACCAGCACTTACCCCACAGCCCCTGCGCTGCCAGCCCCCTCCTCCTGCTCTCCACCTGCCACCTGCCCCGTGACTTGCCCCACAATAAGGGAGTGCATGGCACAGGTGGGCTTCTCTCCTCTCCCCCTGCCTGGGCCACCAGCGCCGGCCCCCGGCCCCTGCGCCCGGCTGGGGGCTACCAGAGGG
>NW_017729014.1:20256272-20286896 GCF_001723915.1 Gavialis gangeticus
CCAAAACAGGAAATGCCCTGACTTTCAAAGTGCAAAAAACCCCCTACTACTCCCCCATGCAGTCACAGGGCCAGGCCTCTAGCCCAGCCTTCCCCCCTGGTCCCCCCCATGCACACAAGGGACTCACTGAAGAACAAGGGGCCAGAGGGCTCCAGCCAAGCTGGGGCTTGAACCCACAACCTTTGCCACCTAGGGTAGCACCCTTACCACTGCAGTACCAGGGAAGGTGGGAGCTCCTGCTGCCGTGGGCCCCTTGTGGCGCAGCGCCCAGGCCCTGCCATGGAAAGAGGACGGCACCTCTCTGCAAAACAGGGGAGGTCAGGACCTGAACCCAGGCCCTCAGCACCCGCACAGAGGCCCAGCACCACGCACCACAGGGCCTGGCTGGCTCAGCCCCTCACTTCTGGGCCCCTTGACTCGTTCCCTGTGCACACGCGCTGGCCCCATGACAAGGGCAGTCCTGGGAAGGCCACAGCCCAGCCAGCCTTGTGGCCAAGGCCCCGCGCTGCCAGGCCGGGCCTGCAGGTTTGACTCTGTGCAGGGGCAGCGTCCTCTGGGCCTGGCTTTTGCTCTTGTTTTCCCCACCCACTGCAGGCCGAGGGCCATCATATTTGCCATGCCCGAGAGGACTTGTTGCAGCCGCCTGTGTTCCAGTCCATAGACACTGGGCTGGAGGCTGAGAGGTCGGCCTTTGCCTTTGTTTCCCACCACGGGAGCTGCCTGGAAAGAGTGAAGCCGTGCGCACGTCCCTGTGGGCCGTGGGCACCGGTCTTCTCTGGCTGCTCATGAGGGACCGCTGTGGGGTCCCGACTCCTGTACGACCCCAGACCCCAGCCCAGGGGTGCAGAGAAGGGGGGCTCGGAGGCCTCCAGCCACAAGGGAATCGGGACCCCCAGCCCGTGCTGTGCAGCACCGTGCCCCCAGCTCTGGGGGAGGCCTGGGCTTGCGGGGGAGCGGCGGCCTCAGGCTGCACTCGGGGAGCTGAACAGCCGTGTCCTGCACCGCTCAGATATATCTGGGAAGGCCGCCTGCCCAAATACCCTCCCCCGTCTCCACACACACGCACGTCTCTCTAGGGACACCCTCCCCCGTCTCCACACACACACACACACACACGCACGCACGCACGCACGCGCGCGCATCTCTCTAGGGTTGCCATATTGCGAGGTGCAAAAAAGAGGACACCTGTCACCGGGCGGGGGAGAGGAATATGATAGGGGGCAGTGACATGCCATTGCCCTGCCTCTTCCCAGTCTTTTGCTCCTCACTGACAAGACACATCCCACCCCCAGCCCTGCTGTTGCCCCTCAGTCCAGACCCACTGACCCCAGCACTGCCAGTGCCCCTCACTCCCAAACAGCAGTACCCTGCTCCCCTCCCCTTGCTGGTGCCCCTCAATCCCGACCTGCAGCCTCCTGGTGCTGCCAGTGCCTTGTACTCCCACCCCAGTCACCTGTCCCGTTCCCCGTGTCCCCCACTCTTGATCCACAGCCCCCTTCCCCCCACCTAGCCCTGGCGGTGCCCCTTGCTCCTGACCTGCAGCCCCCTGCCTTGCCCCTGAGTCCTGTGGTGCCTCTCACACCCCACCTGCACCCCCCCAGCAGCTTAGGCACTGCCTTTCACCCGCGATCTGTGACCCTGCCTCTCCCGACACCTACTGGTGTCCCTCACTCCCACCCATGGGTCCTCCTACCCAGTACTGCCCCTCACCCCTGACTACATTGCTCTCTCACTCTCTGTCCCATCCCTTGGCTGTTTGTTGCTGGTCTTTGGCTCTCCTGTAAGGTGACTGGCTGCTGGGATCACAGGGTCACTTTACCCACTGCTCCCAGCTGGCCCCCGAGAGCAGAGGAACAGCAAAAAACCCGGGCACTGGCTCTTATTTTCAAAACCCACCCAGACGCAGAGCAGGGGACCAAAAAAGAGGACATGTCCAGGAAAACCCAGACATATGGTAACCCTGTAATATCCTTGTCTCTGTGTGCATGCACACGTACACACACACAGTTACTCTTTCTCTCTCTCTCTCCCTCCCTCATTGCACACCCTTGCAACACACCCTCCTGCTCCTAGCCCCAGGGTACCCACGTGGTCCCTGCGCTCCCATGGTCCAGCGATGCAGCCACGTGCACGGAAGCAGTGAAACCTGCAGCAGGCAGAGACTTCCAGGTTGGGAGGACTAGGAGGGAGGGGGTGGGGCAGGGCCTTGCTGGTGAAGCCTCCTGGTTTCCCCTGGCTCCTAGTGCCCCTGGCTCCTGTCATCTTTGACAGGCAGCCTGGAGCAGATAAATATTAATTTTATAATTTTCTGAAGGGCCCTGCAGGCCAGAAAGAATGACCTGGTGGGCTGGATCCAGCCCAGGGGCCATATTTTGCCCACCCCTGCACTAAGGGATGAAGTGACTTTCCTGAAGTCACAAAGGAAATCCAGGAACTGACACCAGCTCTCCCAAAAGCCTTGCCTAATACTTGAACCACAAGGGCCTCCTGGCTCTCCCAACCCGCTCTGACACAAGCACTGGACCAGACGCCCCAGCTCTGACATGCTGACAGGCGAAAATACAGCTGAGATCACATATTTGGTGAATTGTTTTGGTTGCTGCCAGGGCCAGGCCCAGGCCCAGGCCCAGGCCCAGGCCCAGTGTGAGGCACAAAACTTTGGACCAAAACTCATCGCTTCATGTATTAAAGTAAGAGGCAGAGTTGCACTTGAACATTTAATACATTGGGATGTTTAGGAATGTTGCAGGCTGATTTTGTGGCTTTTCTTTGCAACAGTAATAAGTCATCAGACTGGTATGTGTCTTGGGCCCCTAGACAAGTATGTTTTATTTTTGTATTTGATTGCAGTGAAGCAGTGGTACTTTTCAGTGTGGTTCAATGTTTCTGTGATCTCACCACAGTGCTGGGATGTGATTCAATAACTTGTGATCAATCCAACATATTTTATTTTCTGTTTTATTTTTTCCCTCTAGGGCCCGCAATATGAAGTCAGCTCAGGTTGTGTTGCTAAACAAAAAAGTCAAAGCAAAACCCTAATGCAAAAATAAATAATAATAAAAGAAACCAGACATTTTTTTTTAATAAAGGAATGTCTCATTTAAAAAAAAAATCTGAAATGCCTTTTCATTTTTAAATTAGCTTTAACTGAACACCTCCCCAAAATGCAAGCCCAAGTTCCACTCCAGGTAGAATGCAATGTTTTGTTCCACTTGAAATCTTTTTCCAGCTGGCTAAAAAATTGGCAAAATTGGGCAAGAAATTATTTTTCGAATTTTTTGCTGAAAAGACCCCCAATTATTCGTACAGTTCCAAATGCAAGTGAGTATTCCCTTCTCCTAGGAAGGGAGTGAACATGAGAGCAGATGGCACAGTAGGCAAGTGCTGTTCTTTTGCAATCTCGCTAGAAGAGACAGACTGGAAGGAGAAGCAATATGAGAAGCTGAAGTGAGAACTGACAGTTCACCCAAGCTGCTTATGGATTGATTGCTTTTCTCCCCTGTCAAAAATCTGATGAAAACCCAAACTTTTCATTTTCTTCCAAATTCTTCTTGTGGTTAAGAAAATGCAAAAGACTGATTCCCCTCCCCTCCTCCATTTTGACACCAGAAAATTGAATTTCTTTTCAATGCAGGGGGTTTGTTTTTTTGCTCAGAACCTAAAACTGAGAAAATAATTTTTGCAGAACTTCTAATTTTCTGTCGCAACACCACTTTTTTTTATTGGGGGAAAATGATATTTTGATGAAAAAATATCGACCAATTCAAGCAAGCATGCTAAAAACAAACATTTTTGCCTATTTAGAGGAGCAACTGTCATACAGGTTTTTTTTCCTTCTGTTGCTCTATTGCTAGTGGTTGACAAACACTGCATGCCATTGACACTTTGTCAGAAAATGTCTGGTTTCTTGGGGTTTGGAAGACGCTTGGCCAACAAACTGGGCACGTAGGGAGATGCAGCCTCTTTCAAGCGTGAGGCATCCTGTTCTGCCCACGCCTCCCAGAAATGGCTCAAATATTCAGTGCAACTTATAATGAAATGCAAAAGAGGGCTAAAACTCACCATTGGAGTCCTCTGTTCCTCTTGGAATATTTGGGTTTTCTAGTTAAAATAAAACATAGAAACAGAATTAGATGCTAAACCTAGATAAGGCAGCATAAAAAGGAGCTGTATGTGCACACTTGTCTCTTGGCATGGGACACTATTAGTGTTTCCTTTGCACCATCGTGGCACTTTGCCTTCTGCAAGAAGAAAATCCCAATGTTGGGGGGCCAACAGAGCAAGGAGCCCTGTGAAAGTTAGCTGCGAACTCCTGGGACTTGTTGCATTTCATTAGCGGGAACTGAGCCTTGTCTCTCGTGCAGATCAGAGACCCAAGGGCTGATAAATCAGGAGCTTTCTCCTTTTCCTCAGCTTTGGGCCTTTTCCTCATTCATCAGTTAAGAACAGTTTCCAGATCCCCCTCTCTCCTCTGGATGGCCATGTCTTGAAAAGGCCCCTTACACTTTCTAATGACAGTCACACTCCAACTTCCGTGCAGCACGGAAGAAGTTGGGCGTGAGCTCTTGTTTGCAGGGAGTGATGGATTAATGAAGCGTGCTGCGCTGCAGAAATAGGGGGAGAGGGTGGAGAGTCATAGCACCCTGGCACTGGCAGAGCCACCAAGCCTACTGGTGTAATATTGGTGGTATTGGTGGAATAAGGCTATTGTGAACAAGCTAGAGGTACACAAGAGGTAGGGGCAGTCTTCCCCAAAAATATGCTACATACCAAACACTATCAAATATGCTACATACCAAACACTATCAGCCTGGTGTGGGTGTCTGTGGACCCTAGCGGGTTCTGCGCGGTGCAGCGGTACATGGAGCCGTTTAACTCGGCCGGCACTCTCTCCAGGACCAACTCCTTCCCGTCATGCTCGGTGCTACCATCGAGGAGCCTGCTCCCAACACGGGTCCAAGTGAACAAGGGCTCAGGGAAGACTTCATTCTGCAACCCAAGGGGGAAAACACATCTTTACAAGTGATTTTTACTACAAGGAGCAACAAACTTTATAGCAACCTCCACTGCCCCCCCTATGCTAACAGAATATCAGCGACAGAGACATTAGGGAACACACTGATTTTCTCAAAGAACCATAAGGTCACAGAGGTTTAAGGCCAGAAGGGCCCATTAATCTAGGGCAGTGGTTTGCAATCTTGTTTTTCATTGGTGGACCCCTAAAAATTTCGAATGGAGGTGCGGACCCCTTTAAATTGTAAGTGTGGGTATTCGCATACTTTGGACTGACCATAGTCATCTTTTGCACACCCCTTAGCCATAGTCTGCGGACCCCCAGGGGTCCATGGAGCACAGGTTGAAAACCACTTATCTAGGGCTAGTTTAGACTACAAAGACTTGGGGGGGTCAGTTTTATCAGCATTGCCTTCAGGTGGAGGCAGGCATGGGTTACAACACCATCTTCCCAAAATAATGTAAGCAGTCCTCACGATGGGACCCGTTGGCACTGGAGTTGTGAACGCCAGGGGGAATTTTGCCAGAATAACCATGTCCGCTAGGAACGTGCTTTGTTCACACTTCTCACCGACACACTCATGCTAGCTAAACTTTTCAGGGACTCAATGGTTTCCAAGCATGTTAGAGACTCTCCAAGTGGAAAAACAGACTGGCCTTGGTCATCACTGCAATGCTAGAGCTCAGCAGGAGGGGCTCGCTATACTGCGTCTGTGTAGGCACATGGGCACTAGCCTTCCTCTTGCAGGAGCAAGGATGTGGCTGGGTGCCTGAGTAAGGCTCCCTGGAGGCTTGTGCCTTTCTTGCGGTGGGTATCTGGGCAAGCTAGATAAAAGCTAGCCGGAGTCTGTCTACACCAGCTGCAATCACTCTGCTTGCCTTCAGCATAGGCATCCCCTTAGAGGTGCTCAAAAGGCGGAATAAATTAAATGGCACTTGCTTAGATTTTTTAGCTTGCTTAGCTGTGTTAGCCACAGATAAAAAGGCATTAAGTAGATCACAAAGCCTCGATACACCATGTGCAGTTACAGGCATGAGATACAACTTAAAAGATAGCAGGGTGTGTGTGTGTGTGTGTGCCGCTTTGCACCTTGAGCCTGTGCCAGGTGGGCAATGAGTGCTACCAACCGGAGGAGCTGGAAGACGACTGGCAACCTCTTTATAACAAGGCTGGTGATCGCAAAGGACATCAGGCACTGGCGAGTTTAGCCTCTAATGACAAACTGCTTAACCCATTTGGTGATTTTTAGTGGCTTGTCTTGGGGAGGAATGAGGGTGTTTTCTAACCGCCTCCTGGATCATCCAGGCTGACTGACACAAGGGGAAACCGCAACCTCTTGCCTCCTGTTAAAACTATAAACTGCTTTGCCTGGACTTCTGGTTGTGAGCATTAGTTAAACACACACCTTTCTTTCCTGGTGAGGACCCCCCCAGTTATAAAGGCCACATATTTAGTCTAGGGGGAGAATACCCCTGCCTCTGTGCCAGTAAGTCTCAGGCTAGGTTCATAATTTCTTTTCCAATCATTTCAAAGTATAAATAGTCTGGGCTGGAGATGTACAGAAGTGTTGGCAGTTGTTGAGTGAAGTGATTTCAATTACAGGAAATAGCCTTTGACAAGAAATCAATTTTTAATTGAGAGAAAAAAGCCAGTTTCAAGAGCGGAGGATGTAACCAGGAGTGCAGAAGAACTGGACACCTTGTTTATGTGCAACCGGTGCAACTGGCCTTGCCTGTCAAGTAACCGGGCACGTAACTGCCATCATTACCCATTTGCACGCGCAGTTTCTTGCTGCGCGCATGGAGCTGCGCAGCCTGCCAGCAGGCCAGGAGCTGCTCAATGGCATGACCCGCTTTTGATACCAATTCAGCCCTGAAATCAAACCCGACCCGTGCACGCCACTTCGTCAAACAGAAAGAAAAGCTCTCTGCTCCTTTGTGAGTCTTGATAAGTCTGCTGCAGTGGAAGCCTTGGCACGCAACGGGCGCCTATCGCCATTTGCCAGTGCCACCGATACCATTGCTACGCTGAAGTGCTCAGACTGGGAGGAAGCCTGCCGACCTGGAAGCCCTGTACCAAGATCCGAACGGTGTCTCCAACCCGGGCTCTTGATGGGGTCATCATGATCTTTGGGCCTTTGGGAGCAACTGTAGAGAAACAGGAGAGTAAGAGAATAGATGTCAACAGAGCTTCGAGGCCCAGCAAAGACAAGTGCTTTTCCAAAGAGAGCTCTTGTCTCAACTGAGGCACGTGGGGAAGAGTCGTTGAGGTGATCGAGACCCATCCAGTGGGAGTGCAGCCTAAATGCCCAGATTATGCTGTAATTAAACCAATGGCTGTGTGCCTGATAGATGGATGGGTAGTCAGATGCCTACATGATGCATGGACAGCCAGACAGATAGACAGCTACTTTCATGACTGATAGATGGACAGACGTTTCTTTAGGTGACTGATAGGCAAATACCTTCAAGACGATAAATGGATAGACAGATTCCTACGTGATGGATAGGCGGATACCTGCATGAGACAGGCGGAAAGGCAGATATTCATGTGCTACGCACCCCTGCGTGGGATCACTTGCTGGGCAAGTAGATTTTTATTACATATTTATTCAAATGATTCTTTTTCTAAAATCAATCAAACATTTCCTGCGGCACCAGAGGCGGACAGGAAAGCTGGGAAATGGTTTAAATTAAAAAATATTTTTTTTTTTTAAAAAGGAGCCTCTCCCAGAAAGTCCAGCATTTCTCTGGGACCACTCGGGCTTTCCTCTCCCCACTTGAAGACGCACAAGAATGAACATATGAGATTCCCATTTTGATCCATGGCAACATGCCCTTTGATTTTAACAGGGAAAGACCAGCCTTTAAAACAATCCCATAGATAAAGGAATACCCAGCTTTGCTTACCATAATTTTTCAGGGTTTTTTTCACCCTTTTCCTCCATTCCCTTTTATTTATCCTCCTTGTCTTTCCTCCCTTCTGCCCTCTCCTTACCCCCTTTCTTTTCGACTAGGGAAGCCTCAGATACCTCCAGAAAGTCACCCTCAGATGTTGCATTAGGAAGTCTCTCGAGGCACAGAGCCGTCTCTGAGCTGCTCTGCACCACCCAGCGATGCCAACCCTGCCACTCGATTCAATGCCTCCTTCCCCCTTCCTTGCACACTGGCCAGCTTCTGCAGCAGGAGGCTGCTCATGGAAAGCTGGCATCGTGCGGCGCCCTCCTCTCCCAGCACCAGCCCAGCGCCCATCCCCTTCCCCCTTGCCAAGATCACGGTTTCATTTGTAGTGACTGAAAACCTAGTTAGTTATTATTAAAAGAAGGAAAGCGGTAACCCTCCAGGCACCCCGACTGTCACCCAGTGGAGGGAGAGGGCTTACTTGCTAATTAGCACCCTGTGATGGACGGGGCTTCGTCTGCAGCAGGAACGGATGTCCTGGAAGAGACCAGGGACAGAGCCAAAGGTGCAGCTGCAAAGGTGTGCTATTGCCAGGGCAGCATCATGCCAGCTCCTCAGCCCCTGCCACCTTGCTTCATACCACCAAGGGTGTTTCAGGGTCAAGACCAAGCAGCCACCGTGCACAGAGGAGGTGCCTCAATTGTACCATGCCCGTTTCGCTGGAAGCCCGGTTCCCGGTTGACACAGCGATTGGCTGACCGTTCGATCGGCTCCGTGCGTCACCGGCTCCGGTGCTGTTGCCTTGCCTTGTTAGCACCAATCTCAAGGGCGGGGTAGCAGGAAAGAGGCTCAGTGCCATGGCCGGCTACATGGGAGTGCCAGCACCGGGCCTTCCCTTGGGCTTCTTGCTGTGCGGGCATGGAGAAGGCACGTGTCTGCTGTGATGGGAGTTGTCTTATCTTTTGCTGGTGCACAACAGTGTAGCGCTGATAGTTGGCCCTCCCTTTCCTTGGATAGCTGGTGGTGGTGCGATGGCCGTGGGGACTTCTTCCGTGCCGTGGCAAGAGGGCGAGCGAAACCCTTCTGGATGAGCACCGTGCCTCCCAGGGGCTTTAAAAGTCACATCCCTCTTTGTCTGGTACTTTCACAACAGGGTAACTCAAAATCGCACCATCCAGCTCTGGCAAGTCGCACCTCCTCCACCTCTGCAAGTCGTGCAGCTTTCACCCACGGTGCTCCCATTTCCCGACCCGTGTTTCCTGCCACCGCCCTGATGTGCCCCAGCGCTCCCACGCGGCAGCCCGCCTCCCCAGCACTTTGTCAACACACCTGGATCCTGACCTAAAAGACAGCCTCCCTCCACACACGTGTACATACATGAGAGATTATCACAAGGCACAACAACCCGCTTTCTGGCCCAAACCAGTCAGTGGAAGGCTGCATCTGTGCCAGATGTGAGACCTCCAGGATCTGCTTTGCAGAGGTGTAGTCTCCCATCCCTAAGAGAGATGGGCTCTCTGCTCTTCTCTACTTCAGACTTGCAATGTCTCATTCTGGGCCACCAAAACCCCTGTTCAACCTCGGAGTGGCCTAGGGTCATCGTAACAAGGCTGTTTTGCAAGCCAGAGCTCTAGGAGGGTTGGACCCGAGGTGGTTTTACAAAGCTGTATGGGGAGGTCACGCTACTGTGTGTGTGTGCATGCATGTGGGTGCGTGTGGGGAGAGGGTAGGGTGTCTTTTAGGTCAGGATCCAGGTGTGTTGACAGAGTTGGCAGAGAAGCCAGCAGTGGATTCGCAAGGAAGTCTGCTGGGCAATCCCGAGCTGCCCTGGTGAGCCGGAGCCCAGGAAGGTCAGGACTGACAGTATCAGCACAATTGCATCTGTCCAGCACATCTTGGCAGTGCCGTGGGAAACTCCCACCTCCCGCATGCCCTGCTCCATTGCTACCCGGTGATCAGAGTTGCACAGGAGCTCCAAGTCAAGCTTTCTTCTTTGCGCTTTCCAAAGCCGAGGCTTGCTGAGCAGCTGGGGTACCTGTTCTCTTCTCGGCGGTGGCGCGACTGTGATTTCTGGCTGCTGTGTCCCCTGCATTCCCACACCTGCAGAACCCAAATCAGTTCCCTTCCAGGAGCCAACAGAAGAGCATTTATAAGGCACCATGATGAATAAATCAGAGCCAGGGAGAGGCCCGGGCCCCGCCTGGCCTGTTTTGTATGATTGCTTCTGGCAGGAAATTTATTTTAAATGTTTCCTTGAAATACAAATGGCACCGGGCAGGGACGTCTGGAGACGTGGAGCCTCATCTGCAGTCGGGTCGATGAGGGCTGGCTGAGGCCTCTAGCAAGGGCGACAGGCCCTGGTGCATTTGCAAGCAGTGAATTAAGAGCCATTGTTTTTTTTTTTTTTACAGGGACCGTGAATCCTCTGCTGTCTGACACTGCAAATGGCACCTGGTTTAGCTTTGCCCCTTTAGCAGGGAACATCTGGTGCCTGGTAACATATGGGTCCTTTTAGCTGGTGAACAGACATCCGTACCCACCAGCGAATTGGCCTGCTGACTGCACCGCGGTGGAATCCGTCCTGAGGAGTGAATCACAAAGCCTCAGATAACACGCTCGGGCTCTGGTCTCTGGAGCCGGCAGGCACATACGGTCCCCAGCAGCTGAGCAGCCCTCTGCTTTCCTGTCAATTGAGGGCATTTCTGCAGGGCTTCTGTGGTGCCCGTCTCATCCCGCATTGCTGTAATTATAGTAGAGACGTATTGGAGGCCCTGCAGAGACATGCTTACAGCTATCAACACATCTGACTTAGGAACAGGCCCCACCAGACCAGGTTTGGCCAGGGCTGAAGATGAAGGTGTATGAGTGACGGGGCAATGACAGAGCCATGTGGACCAGGAGGAGGTTTCTTTCAAACCCCCATCAATTAATCCCTGAAAGTGGATGATTTCACCCCAATTTTTCCTCCACCGCATGTGACCATGGGTATGCTCCGCTGGCACATAACCAGTGCCGAGTCCTTGCTCTCAATGAGGATGTGTGCACTGCTCATCTGCTCCTGGCATGTCCTGGCAGGATTGCTGCATGCCCTGCTCATCTGCTCCCACTCCCACGTATCAAACCCAAAAAGCCAGCTGCTGCAGGGCATCCTCAGAGCCTCCTCTCAAGCACATTGGACATAAGGGGATGTCCTTGGTGTGACTTCACTGCTGGACATCCAGCGTGATGCATGCAAGCAGGGGCGGGTGGGGTGCGCGGTAAGGAGTGTGTCCCCGCTGGGACACACCATGGATGTAGTGTAGACATGGCCGGTAACACCTGGTGGCCGCACATGTAGAGGTTGGTTATGCTTTGTGTAAAAATGTACTTCATTTTACCTTTCAATTCTCACATCTGCAATGTGAAAGGATGGAGACGAGCCCCTCTGTGACCTTCTCTGTACTGCTCATCACTTGTTACAGCTCTAGCAGATGCAATTCCTCTCCTTTTCTGCCAGCCCCATCATCCGATCTACTTAAACTATGCTCTTGTCCGGTGTTTTGCTGGCCAGCAATCAGCTCCTTAAGCCCCTGTCTTACGTTTGTATTTGCTGGAGTTCTTGCTCTTTATTGTTGGCTTCTCTTCCATTTCCTGAAGGAGTCTCTGTGGCTCAGATAACCACTTGCCCTTTGACATTTAACCATGCTGCTATTTTCCTCATCTCCCTGCTTCTTTGACGCTGTCGTAGCTCTGTGCAAAGTTTTCAACTTCTGTACGGTGTTGATTGTACTCGGCACCTCCGGAAACCAGACCCACGGATGTTCATTTCCCCTCCAGCATAGGGCAGACCCGTGAGCTGGCTCCTGCCCTTCCTGCTTCTCCACTGCTGGATGCCGTCCTCTCCTGGGCCCCTCTCTTCCACTTCTCCTCTTGTTACCTGTCAGAAGCACTGTCAGATTTCATCCCTTCTAAAAACAGCACAGCCTCCCAGAGTGGTTTCTTTTGGGGGAGGATCTCAGTTCTCCAGGACCCGAAACTCCAGTTACAAGGCCTTTAAGGTTGCCTGAGTGCTGATGCAGTGTCTTATGGCTGCAGCTCATATGCCACCTCTCTGTCGCTGCAGCTGGATGTCCTAGTATTCATTCACTAGCCAGGAAATTCTCACTGCCGTTCTAGTTCCTTATACTCCCCCGAAAAGTGCAGCTCAGCAGAGCTGGGTTCAAAGCGACCCCTATAAATTGTCAGGTCAGAGCGAGCCCATTGCAGCGGGCGCTGATAACTCTGCCACCCAGCTTGGGTTCAAGTCTGGCCTTTTCACAAACAAGTGTGCGAGCCCAGTGCTTGCATGTGCTAGTATTCAAGGGGCCAGCTTTGATATTCCAGCCCATTGCTTTGGACTCTGGAAAGGATCCGGACACTTGCAGAAAGTGTAAGGAAACCAGGAAGCGAGCAAGCAAATGCCGGTCCCTGAGCTGGACCACAGTTGGCCGTCGGGGCTCTCTGCCCGTGGAGAGCTGACTGCTCTCTCTGGGGGAAAAGCTATAACCATGCCTTTCACTCTGGTTATGCCACCGTGCGTTGCAGGTGATGGGGCAGTCACAGTGCTTCCCTGCATTGGAGGGCATCGGCCGGTGGTTCCCTATATCTTCTCAAGGAGCTCCCGATGCAAGCAGACTCGAGTCTCTTAATCCTACAACGTATTGGAAATCTGCCTTTATATGGGAACGGACACTGAGCTCCTTGCTGCTTGATAGGCTTCACACACTGACACCTTCTTCAGCCCTGGTGCATGGTGCGGCTTTCAGATACTCAAAGTCAACTTTTGACTTGGACAAGGCTGGACTGACACTTTGCCTAAGCTGCTGGGCCATCGTTTCTCTGCTGCTGCGCACTGCCCTGCATAGAGGGCTTGTTCACGATGGAGGGTTTCAGGAGGTAGCTGCAAGGAAGTGAGGAGGAGGGGGTTGATGTGCCTAAAGCCAGAAGAAGGGTAGAGAGAAACCTGATGAGTGCCTCCCCCCCTACCAGATGTGAACAAGAGCCTCTGCATAAAACGAATGGCATCAAACCTGCCACCGAATTTCTCAGCAGTCGCCTACTGTGGCTGGGTATAAAAAGGAGCTGGCTAATTTTTATGGGCATTAATAAACTCTGGCGCGGTAGTTATGCATGTTCATAAAGGGCTAATCAAATTTTATGCTTCGGGGTGTAAGCAGATCACCTATGGGACTGAGGAAGGGCATGGATGGCTGTGCATCCTGCACCTACAGCACTGCACGACTGGCAGGTTAGAAGCTGTGTGTGTGTGCGTGCATGTGCATGTGCACATGGTGGGAGGGATAGGTGGATAGATGGTAAGTCCCAGGAGAGGGACCAATTGAAGCCATATGGATCCCTTTTCTGGTGGAGGGTGGACTTCTACCTGAAGAAGGGCCCTCCTCAGCTGCTGGCAGCAGGTGCAGGCCATACCTGGGGGTGGTTTTGTTTCCGTCCTGCCACGACAGTGAGCATACGGGCCGGAGGGGACTTTCACCCCAGCACAGCCAGTCTTTTTGCCATGCAGCTGAGCACAAGAGGCACTGGGATTTTTCACGGGGGCCAAGATGCTGCCGAGTGTGGGGGGAGCCGAGCAGTGATGTGATTGCCATAAACCGCACATCTCCGAGCCGTTGCTGGCACCTCTCAAAACGTGCTCCCATATTAATAAGCATGAGAGCGCATCACTCATTAAGTAGCTCTGGCCTCCAGAGACAGCAGGCGTTGGCGAGCTAATGAGGCGGAGCATAAATGAAAGCTACCCTGCCCCCAGCTCCGCCTGACAGGTGATTAATCGCATGTGACGGCCTGACACAATGTTCCCCGCTAACGGAGAAAGGCGGTGGCAGGATCCTTGCATCCTTACTCCCTTTCCCAGAATCCACCTGGATTCCCTAACTCGAGGCTGCTGAGAAGCCACTTTCGCGACCTCGCACACGTGCCTTGGGTGGTGGCTTGAGCGGGGGTCCTTTGAGTCAGAGCAGGAGGGAAGCATCCCCTGCAGACACACGGGCCAGAGCAGCAGCTCCGTCCCTGACTCTTGCCTCGGATGTCTCACCTCTTTAGCCCCCTGCCAACCTCTGGAGTCCCTGGGCTCACATCTGCCACTTGCAGTTTGCATTTGCAGTCCCTCCAGGACCGGGGGACGGACGATGCTGTCAATGCTCCCTGCGCTGGGGAGAGAAGGCGGCGTTGGGTTGGGGAGCTGGTGGCCAAACGGGGGGTGCCAGCTGTGGTCTGCCAAGGAAGCACCGGTGTCAGGACTTCAGCAAAATGCATCCAACTGAGCGGCTGCCCTGTCTCTGCGCAGGGCCACTGGGCTGGGGGGTCTCTCAGGGTAATTTGCAGAGGGCAGTTCTCACCTGAGGTCCCACTGGGCAGCCTAGGCTTGGAGGAGAGCCATGCGGCTATGGGGTGACTGGCTGTCTGGGAGAGCTCAGCCGGTCTCAGACTTTGCCTCTTGGTTCCTCCTCTGAGATCCTCAGGTTGGGCAGCATTGAGGTGAGCGGGGACGCTTGATGAACGGCACCCTGCAGAGACGGCCCTGAGCTGCAGAGCTCAGACCTGGAATTGGCTCTGCCCAGCGTTCGAGGGCGAATGATCGGGTGGCGGTTCAGCTGCCTCTGAGAGCTCAGGCCTCGGTCCTGAAGACTTCTCAGGTGAAAGTATCTGCAGTGCTGGCTTGACTTTTCCTTGCTTGTGACAACTCCAAGCAGAAGTTTGGGCGTCGGGTATTTTATTGCTGGCAGAGATGCTACCAGCGGCCTCTGCTGCCAAGTTCACTGCTAGGAAGGACACAGTGGGTGGGAGTGTCACCTCCTCGTTTACACCTGCTCGCTTTGTCACATCCAGGGTTGATGTCATAGGGTCCTTCTTAGTCATCAGTGAGGGCTGATGCTGGGACTTCCAGAGCTAAAGTGCTGAACTAATACAGCTGGAGCAAGAGGTCCCAGCCCACCAGTGTCCAGCTAGGGCAGAGAGCTGTCTCTCTCCGACCCTAAGGGCAGATTCCTATTTCACAGCGAGGGTTGCCCAAACTGCAGTTTCCTGGCTGCATACAGTTTGTGGCACTTGTACACGGTCTGTGTCCACGCGGCTACTGAGCATGCAGAGCAGGCTACAGGCTGGTCAGGCAGATTGAGGAGGGGGGCTCCCGTGTTTCCGCACCAAAAGCTGAGTCCTTAGGGCCCTCTGTGCTCACCCAGGCAGTGGAAGGTGCAGGTGATAGGCCCCTTGAATGAGAGGGGATTTGAAGATACATGTCTTTGATGTTCCAGCACAGCATGCTAGGTGCCAAGCCACAGGGCAGGTATTGTTGTGGCCTCTCTAGTGCTCCTTTTGAAACCAGTTCCCTGCGCAGTGAAGAGAGGCAGATATGTGGGAACAGGAGGAAGAGAGCAGATGGCACTGGGTGATGCGCAGTCATGGCAGTGGGTGATGCCTAGTGGTAGCACTGGATGATGCACAGTGGTGGCACTGGGTGATGTGTAGTGGTGGCACTGGGTGATGCACCAGGCTACAGCCTGGGGGCCAAGACATTGTGCTGGGCTGTCAGAAATAGATTAAAAGCCCTTCTGGGTGACAGGGACTAGACGCTTCAGCCTCCTGTTCCTTATCACTCAGCTGCTGGGTAGTTTTGGGACTTATCCTGCCTGGCCAGAGCACAGATTAACATGCATGATCAGGAGCTGCGCGATGATCGTGTGGCCACGGTGCGGGTGAAAGAGCATTGCAAAGTGTCTCTAAAGGCCATAGACAGCAGTTAGACAGCTGGCAGACTGGTTTGTTGAGGCAGGTAAAGCGAAACAGGATTCAGCCTTGACTAGGTTGCTTAGGTTTGAGATGGGCCCAATGTGGATGGGGTCGGAGACATCGAGACTGTGATGTTCCCAGGTGCTTGGGTGCCTCAGTTCTCCATCTCTAAAAGGGGGGTAACAGTCTCCGTCTGTCTTGTCTGTACCAACTGGAAGCTCTTCTGGCGGGGCCTGTCTTTGGGGAATGGGTTTGTACCGTGCCAATCCTGGGCTCTGGTCTGGGTAGGAAGGGGACAGCCCAGCTAGAATAGTTATAATATGTCCAAAAGTACAGAGTCCCGCAGATCTCATTCCCCGGAGGAGAAAGAGGCATTACTGCTGAGATGGGGAGGCAAAAAGAGGTTGCTGCATAACTATCCCCGCCGTATCTTTTCTCCTGAGTGGGAGTGGATGTGGGCCTTGCACCTATTATCTCCGATAGCATCAGGAAGGGCAGGCAGCTATATATAGCATCGCTTCTCAAGGAGGAGCGGGGGGTTCGGCTTAGCAAGTACCTGTCTGCAAAGCATTTAGCTGTTTCTGCGGAAACCCATTGTCTTGGAGGTGTAAGATTTATGTCTCCCTCAGCCAAAGGCGGCTTTCCAGCCAGGATTAACATAAAAGGTATTTTGTCTTTAATATGTAAATGCCGGAGCCTGACAGGAGAGAGTCGTTCTTTGCAAGGCGAGGCTCAGTGAGCTGTTTGATCAGGACACCGTTCTTGGGATTAGCTCCTTTTAGACAGCGGCTAATCTTTTTCCAGCCACGGCAGGCTGGTGGGGCGGGAGGGGGGGAGATGGTGGAGCCAGGGGGTGTTGGAGCCAGATCCATTTTAATGACCTTTCAGAGGGGATTAACGCCTCGCTGGATGGATGGAGCGGTGCTGTTCGCCTCCTGGATCGGTGCACGGCACCCGGCGGCGGGGTTCGGCTTTGGGAATGGGCCTCTCGTGGCACCTCAGTTATCTTTGCCACCAGAAGTGCAGCTGCCGGGATTGTGACGAGCGGCAGAAAACGGAGTTGGAAGGAGGGGGTCTTCTGCTACACTTCCCCTCTCGGGCGGGCGCCACGATCTTGGTGGGGCTCCATCACAAACATAAAACCTAAACTCCACTTCTTGGGTCGTGGCGTCAGATCGGACCGGGGGGGCCAAAACGAGCGAACGCTGGCTTGAGACTCGAGACCTGGCTTCTGTTCCCAGTTCTGCCACTGGCCGCCTGGCTGTGCTAAGGCCTTCCTTGTGCCTCGCTTTCCCCAAGGATCAAAACAAGGATAAAAAGCTGACCACCTCTGCAAAGTGGGGGGACAGCTACTGATGAAAAGCCCCCGTGAAAGCTAGACGTTGTTTTTACCCAGCATGTCAGCTGCAAGCTGTTTGCTAGCTACGACGGTCTAAAATGCCCACTAGGTAGACAAGGTTTTTTGGGGAAATCCGATATCTTTTATTAGATCCACTAAAATAGTTGGAAAAATTCTTCTGCGCAAGCTTTAGGGTACAAACACCCTTCTTCAGGCAGAGGAAGCCAGCCCATTGGGTCCGGCAACACTCAAACCCCAGAAAAAAATGAAGGTATTTCACTTGAACTTCTGACAATCAGGAACGAGAACGCGACTCTAAGTCTGCCCTTCCTGACCGATAACTCGATGTACCCATCAAAGACACAGTCTTTGCAGTTTTGAACTGCCTGTGCAGATAAAGCTCGCCTTCGGGAAACAAGACACATGACCAGTCATCATGCAGCATCTCCCTGCTAAAGCTAAGCTTGTGCTTGGGGGGAAGCTGTGCCGAGCTGGAGATACCTGCACCCATTTTCCATGAGCTTCTTCCACAGGCATGACTCCAGACTTTCTGAAGTTAGCAACTCTTCTCCCCCCGCTTTTTACAGCCCTTCTCTCTCACGGCAAGGATGCCATGCTCATCAACAGCCCAGAGACGATGTTGCAACCAGATTCAAAAAGTGCAGCTGCTGCCCAAAGGGGCCTCGCCAGCTCCCACTGATGATGGGTCCCATCACGAGAAGATCCCCCCCGCCATAGCACACCCACTGCCACAACCGTCAGAAATGATCACTGTAGCGAGGCACCGTCTCTTAACACTCACAGGCCTCTTTCCTTTGATCCAGCACTGGGCTGGGGATGGGCAGGCAGAGAGAGCACTTCAGATCCCCCCTCAAAGGGGACAGGGCCCTTTCTTTGCATCAGTCTCAACTCCAGTCAAGCCCTCCACCACTTGGCACAGCTATGCCTAGCATGCATAATACCCAGAGATGATTGCCCACTCCGGGAGGCGGGCAGGCGATGGAGGAAAGATAGAAGGTTGCATCGACGTGATCCTTAGCACCTGCCTTTCCCAGTTTTCAGAGGTTCAAAGGGTGGCTGACACGACGGGGCAACCCAAGTGCCGCGTTCATGTTTTTTTGTCAGGCAGTACTCGCATCAAACGCTCTTCTCACCTCTGACGGAGCTGGGGTCTGCGTGGAAACTGGGGGTTCATTATCCGAAAGGGCGCTGCGGCGCTTGCAACTTAAAGGGGTGCGGGATTTGTGCCAGGGGTTGCATGGTGTAAAGTACTGTCGGTGTTCGGGGAGATCAATGGGCAGCTACGCCCGCCATCCCATCGAAGCCACTTCATTTAACAATCACACCGTGACCTTTTCATTCTGGAGCGTGTCTGCAGAGCGAGGTTTTATATATATATTTTTGCTCCAGTGAAAGGCAAGAGATAATTAATCTTGGGTGCCGGAATCTGAAAAATTAATGAGAGTGGCTTTAATCGCATCCGAGCTGTAAAATAATGGGCCGCGTAGAGAAGCTTTTGCCATCCGATGGACTCGGCGATGACTGGGAAGATGCAACGTGTTTTTCCTGTTCTTTGTCTTTTGAAGTCCTGGTGATTTATTTTTTGGAGGGGTTCACGTCACAGACTGAGTGCCTTGACAAGTGGGTTTCGGGGGGGGCAGGGGGAATGAAAAGGATCTGCTTTCATATCTTCAGCATGATCCGGCGCTTGCAAAGCCTCGTTAGTTTTGACGCTAGTTGCCAAAGACGAGGGACAGCAAAAGATTCCCCTTGTCCTCCCACCCGTAATTTCCTTTTCATCCCAGTTTTGTTCCATCGGGCCGCAATAACCATCACTCAAGGCTGAAGGCTGCTCTCACTGGATTGGTAATGGACTGCAAAGGCTTTTGATTCTGCATTTGTTGGTTGGACTCCAACCTGGCGAGGCTGCAGGGGGAAAGCTCTTTCTGTTGGATGACCCTGATAGGTGCAGAAAAAGGGCGGGGAGGAGTCTTTTCCAGTTCCTGATTGGTTGCTGGCTACATCATGCTTGCAAAGAAGACCCTGGTCCCTTCTAATTGGCTGGCGTTAATGGCTTTCTCGAGGATGGTGGATAGCTTGCTTCGACCGGGGAGAGTTCACTTGCAGGGTGCGCACCAGGGAAGTTGAGTCCAGGCTGCTCCCGTTCTGGGGGCAGATAGAGGGGTTGCCCCCCAGGGATGCCCCACTAGCACAGCATCCACCATGCAGGACAGGCAAAGTCTGCTCCAGATCACAGAACCATAGAAATGAGGGTGTGAAGGGACTTCAGGAGGTCACATCTAGTCCAAGCCTCTGCTCAAAGCAGGACCAGCCCCAGCTACGTCATCCCGGCCAAGGCTTTGTCTAGCCAGGTCTTAAAAACCTCCAAGGATGGAGAGCCCACCAGCTCTCTGGGTCACCTGTTCCAGTGTTTTACAACCCTCCTTGTGCGAAAGTTTTTCCTAATATCCAACCTAAACCTCCCTTGCTGCAACATGAGCCCATTGCTCTTTCACCACTGAGGACAGTCCAGCTCCATCCTCTTTAAAACCCTCTGCAGGGACTTGTAGGCTGCTATTCAATCCCCCTCAGTCTTCTCTCTGCAGACCAAATAAGCTCATTTCTCTCAGCCTCTCCTCATTAGTCATGTACCCCAGGCCCTGAACCATTTTGGTTACCCTCCGCTGGATGGGCGGATGGGAAGCTCTGAGCCGATGGGAGGCTTTGAGCTGAAAGCCCAGAAGACCCAATAGCTGCTATCCTCACTGCTGAATCTGGGCAGGGGATCCAGTGAAAAGCCCAGGTGGGCTCAGCTGCTACCCAGCACCCATGCAGACATGCCCATGCTTTCTGCTGGCTGCCATGGTCCCTTCAGCCACCGGCACCTTCCCAGGGTGCATCCACCCCTTGCTGATAAAGCTGCAGCAGTGGGACTGCACGTGGCTGCTGGGAACTGCGCAGAGAGAAATGCTCTGGCTGCTTCCCTGGGGTGGCTGTTGTCTGTCACCAGAAAGGCTGGGGGCAGATGTGGCCTAGGTTAGGGAAGGCGTAGTTAATGGAAAGTAGGGTGGTGGGGCTCAATTTCTGAGCTATGGAGACCCAGGTGTTTGCATTTTGTGGGAGGAAAGATTAAGTTACTTATTCTGTCCCTAACATCAGAGTCATCCAGATAGTAATTATTCCCACCCTCCCACTCGATGGCCTCCTGATGTATGGATGTTACCTTATTTTCCTTTATGAATGGCAGCTGCTACTTAATACAGATTGAAATATCTTGTCTTTGTTTTGCTGCATCAAAGTGGCTCTCTCCTGTTTGCTTAATTAAACAGCCTGGCACTAAGAAACAAGCATCTCCTGTTTAGTTCGTGATGATATTCTGCACCTGGGCAGAGGCCGTGGGGTACCAGTCTCTTGACTGCTAGCCACGTCCTTGAATGATCAGACATGGGCATCTTGAGGAAGCCACTGAACGTATGGCCATCTTCACCCAAGCCAGGGTGGCATGAAGGAGAAATCAATGTAAAGGGTGCAAAAGGGAGTGGAAGAGAAGTGGAGTGAAGGAAGATGGTTGGGAGAGAGGAAGAGAGAGAAGGTGGGGTAGGAAAGGAAATGGAAGAGAGAGATGGAGGAGTGCTTGGAAAAGTGAGACCGTATTCATTACCTTGAACACGAGCAATGAGTTGCGGGTCCAGGCAATTACAAGTTACATCTTGCCCTTTAAACCATGCCCCCCCGGCCAACTTCCCCGCTCCATCCCCACATTCGGACGGCAAGACGAGAGAAACGCAGGCCTTACCTAGCGTGACCTCGGACTGCATAGGCATGGAGAGGGCAGGGTGCTTGACTTCACAGCTGAAGAGCGCCTCATTGTCTATCTGCGGGTTAAGTGTCCACATGAGCATGGCCCGCACCTCCACGGTGCCGTCGCTGATGGGGATGTGCGTGTGGTGGAAGTAGTAGATGGGCTCCGTGCTGGGGACCCACCGCGGGAACTCCAAGCTCACCACAGTCTCTGGGATGATCTCCGTGGCTGGGCTGAAGAGAAGTCCCGGGTCGGCGGTGAGGCTCTTGAAGGGGTCCTCAGTGTATGGCCGCCCCCCCCGCTCCTCCACGTCCAGGAGGGACAGGGACTTCTGCATCTTGGTGTCGTCCAGGTCGCGGTTCAGCAGGTTGCGGGGAGCTCGGCCGTCTTGCAACCCGGCAGCGCTGGCCGGAGGCTCCACGAGGGGCACCACCTCTAGGAGCTCCCCGTCTCTCTTGAAGTACACCTGGAGGGGCAGAGGGAGAGGGCCATGGGCTCCTGCCACCCGCTGCATTGCCCAGACCATCCTCTCTGCACTAGCCAAGACGCCCCCCACCTCCCTGGTGTGCTGGGACCCCCAGGAGAGACCAGCCGGGCCAAGCACTGTCTTGGAGGAAGGACAACTCTGCTGATGCTTTCACCCATTACACAGACTTCCCTAGAGACCGGAGGTGCCTATGCCCACACGTGCAAGGCTCTCTTTGGGATGCACACCCTGCCTGTGTGGCTGTGACCTGCAGGTCGTGCCGTGCCATAGGGAAACTCCCTGTGGGACGAAGCCTTCAGCTGCTCCCTCTCAACACCCAACCGAGGTGTGATGTCCCCTGGCTTATGCCCTCCGCTGGCTGCTCGTGCCTTCAGCCGTCCACAGATCCCCGGGAACCCAACGGCTTATGTCGGAGTGGTTGCAAAACATGGCGAGGAGCTGAAAGAGGCACGAGTGAGAGTAGGACTGAGGCTGTATTAGCTTCCATCTTTCTGCTCCACCTCGTGCTCTTGCAGCACAGGCCAGAAATCAGCTCCATCAGGATGAGCTCAGCTGGGACCAGAACTGGGTCCCACCAACTTCCTGGTCCTAGGTGCTGGCAGCTAAAAGGACCAGCCCTAGCAGAACCAGTCCCTAAAGCCGCTGCTCTGTATTACCCACAGTGACTTTCAGGTACACCCAGACCTGCCAGGGGGACAGGGACAGCTGCGATGGAAACTTGGACACGTCAAGAGGCCGGCAGACAGGACGGTTTCCTGGGCTAGGACCGAATTTGAGTCTGGGAGGCAGCCAGCATGAAATAAAGTACTGAAATAGCAGTGAGCTCCCACCCTGCTCACTGCTTTTCTGTCCTGGGCTGCCTCACTGGCACCGGGACAGAAAATGCACGTGCAAAGTGAGATGTACAAGAGAGAGAAGCAGAGAGGCACGTGCATCTATTGTGTCAGCGAGCAGCCGAGCCCCCAAGTGGCGTGTGTGCATGAAACACAGGAGTGTGAATGGTTGTGTCACAGACTAAGAAAGTGCGTGTGTGCGAGAGAGAGGGGACATAAGAATCCGAGCGTGGTAGTGATAAGGTGAGCGTGAACGGAAGAATAGGCTGAAGTGTGTATGTGAGAGGAAGCAAGTGAGTGTGCAGAGCCAGAAGGGGATGTGAAGCACGCTGAGTGTGATAGTGAGGGCTTGTGTGTGCAGGAGGGTAGGGGCGGGCATCTGCCTGAGGCAGTCTGAGGGTGAAGGTGATGGTGCAGCTGCCTCTATGCTGCACCCCTTCTCACCCACTCGGTCTCTCTGGTCCACCTCCAGCAGCTGCTTGTGGCAGGACACTCCCACAGTCCACTGGGGCCCTGATCCTTTAGACACTACTGGAAAGCAAGGAATACAAACAACGGAGGTATAGCTGAAGGTGAGGAAGTGTGTGTGTGTGTGTTCACGCATGCATGCAGGTTGTCTCTGAAGGTGCATGCACAAGTGTGAAGGCATGTGCATCTGCCTATCCAAGGTGTGTGCACACACATGTGTGAGGGAACATGTGGGGGTGTGAGGGTGAGTGTGCCTGAGCAAAGGAAGGGGACGTCAGGAGGGAAGGAGTCAATGTGCTGGGGTGAGGGGCAGGTCTGAGTATTGGGAGTTCAGCATGAAAATCCCTTGCAGACACAATGCCCGCGTAGGGCTTTGCAGAGCCTCGCTAAAGCAGGATTGTATTCCATTTCAAAGAGCTCCTTTCAAGTCTCTGAAGTTGCAGTGCAATGTAAAGGCGGCGGGACTGTTTGGTGGTAAGTGTTTTAAAAATAGCAAAATATTTTTATTTAAATGCCTTAAACATCAGCCTGAACGCGCAGAAACACCTCCCGAGCCTTTGAAAGAGAAAGGAACCCCATTGGCCTCCTGCTTATGTTTATTTAAAGGAAAATCATTCAGGAAATAAGTTCAGAGGCTGCCTTGAAAGAAGAGAAAGCCTGATGAAGGCAGCCCCTGATGCAGCGAAATATCTCCCATTTAACTGCACTGTTCTGGGTTCCCAGAAGGCTGGTGAAGAAAAGGACCTCTCCGTGTGGACATGGACAGATGTGCACGCATACCCTGGGGTGATTTGTAAACCCAAGCCAATTACACAGGGATCAGGGACAGACAGATGTGCAGCTACCCTGGGATAACTCATCACACAGGTTGCTGTCGCGGTGCCTGGCTGCTGGGTGGTAGGGGAGCAAGGAACAGTCTCTGCGCCTTTTGCAAACGCTGCTTTGGGATGAGCAGGGATGGATAAAATGAAACAGGTGTAACTTGCACCAGTGATTCTTTGAAGGATACGGGTGGAGTTACCCCAGTTGAGAAGTAACTGAGGCTGGTGGGGCTCAGCTCCAGAGCCCCAGCGCCCTCCTGCTCAGCACAGCCGCTCATAACTACCCAGCACCCCCCACATGCCCCCCTCTGCCCTAATCCATACCCTTAATCCGCCCACCTGTGTCTCATGCAGCTGGGAAATGGGAGGGCATACGAATGACAGCACTGCCCCCCCAGCAGAGGCAGGGCACAGACCCGATGCCTGGGCCGCCTCTGCACCAATGCCCCCCTCCCGAAACCACGCTGCCCTAGGCGAGGCAGCAGGCACCGCTCTGTATCACAGCCTTCAACAGCCGTCGCTGGGCTCTGGCCTGGTTTTTCCAGGAGAGGGCAGCAGCTCTACCTGTTCTCTGCAACGGGAGCATTTTTGCTGCTGGCTTGTGATGCTTTGCTTTGCTTGCTGTTTGAGGGGAAACAGGAGTGGCTTTCAACCAAGACTCTGCCCCTGCACCGCAGGCCCCCGGCCCCTTGCTCTCCCACTCCTGTGCTCCCCCCACGTGCTGCTCTGCCGATGCCTCTCAGTCGAGACCTCAGCTCCCTCGGTTCCTCCAGCCCTGAGTGCTTTCCAGCAGCTCTGCTTGGGCCCATCGATCCTGACCTGCACCCTCCCACAACCCTCTTGCAGTGCAGCTGTGCCTCCCTCCCTGCTTTCAGTCTGTGCTACCCCCATGATTGCCTTCGCTGAGCCGCTCTCCATAGGGAACGGAGGCGTCTCTGGTGGTTTCCACCTGCATTGGACCCCAAAGCTTTGGCTGGGATGATGTACACGGGGCTGGTCCTGCTTGGAGCAGGAGGCTGGACTAAATGTGACCTCCTGAGGTCCCTTCCCACCCTCGTTTTCTGTGGCTTTATGATTCAATGGATGTGCCTGCCCTCAGTGCTCCTCCTTTCAGGAGCATCATCCCCTTTCACCAGCCAGCCTGTGCACAGCTGGCTTGGGCTGGAGGATGCAGGCGCTGGTGGTAGTCTAATCGCCATCCATGCACATGAAATGGGAGTGTCCCTTTGGCCTGTAGGTAATTCTGGGGGTCCCGATTTCAACCTGCGCTGGCAATGCCGCTCCCCAGGCACTCTCTAGCAACCCCGCAGGGCATGCACGCTCACCCATGCTCAGCCTGGGCATAGCCCAGAGGGCTGGGGAGATGGAGGGCTCGGCAGGCAGACATCCCTGGCCGGGCTGGGTAAGAAACAGTGGCCGCAGGGTCCCCGGTGCACACTCACCAGTGGGGCAGGCTTCCCCCCAGAGACGATGCAGACCAAGGTGAAGTTCTGTGGCTCGTAGCGGCTGAAAGGGGCTGGCGTGTCTGCGGCGATGACTGAGATAGAGGTGGGAGGAGCTGTCGGGGAGAAAGACAGGGTGAGTGACCTGGCAATGTGCCCCGAGCCCCAGCAGACAGATTGTACAAGTCCTGTCCCCAGAGCGTCACCAGCTGAGACAGCGGCCGGGCCCTACAATGATGAAGATGGAGAAGAGACATGCTATATACCTGTATGTCACACGTACACCCACATACGTGCCCCAGGGCAACACACTCATGTGCTGAGATATTCCCCAACACACACGCACCCACTGCAGCATGGCACTGGTCCACCCAAACCCTCAGACACATGGGTCACGTCACGCACCTCTGTGCAAAGCACATTGCAGCGCCGCCTTGCACACCCACACATCCTATGGACACACGTACAACAAACATTGTCCACACACGTGCTGTGCCCATGCACACCCCCCAGGCCCCCTCGCTCTGTCATCACCCCCCACGCCTGTTCTGCACACCCGCCCGCCCCCAGTCCTGCTGCTGAGCAGGTGTTTGCAGCGTGTGCAATTAGTCAAGTTCATGGGCGAATAGCAGTTTGCAGTCGTACAGCCGGTGACACATCCCAGCCTGCTCCGAGAGGGATGCGACTGCCTCCCCCACTGTTACCGTATTACTCAAACGTGTGAGTCACTGCATCACGGCAAATGTCTCCCCCCTTCCCCACAGCTCCTTGACAGGCAGCTCCAAACAGCCCCCGTGGCTCAGCCCCATGGGGTCCTAGGACCCTCAGACATGGGCTCCAATGTGCTTTGGCCAGTGTGGGGCCTTTGGGGCTGCGGGGGCCATCTTCCACGTGCTTGTCCCAGAGCACCTCCTCTCCCTCGAATGTCTGAAACCAGTGTACAAAGAAAAAGCACCATGCGCTTTGGGGTATTTTTTTTAAAGTTATTTTTAAAGTCTCTCTTGGGAGTTTTGGCAATGTGGCTCTTGCATTTTGGACACTTAGGGTTAAGCAGCAACGCGCAGCAGCCTCTTCTGACCAAGGATCTCACAGATGCTAACAATGAAATTGTCCCAGGGAGGTTGGGGGTGCTATTAATGCCCATTTACAGCTGGGAATGTGGAGGCCCAGAGGAGGGTTAATGAGCAGTGCCTCATTCTTCTCTCCTGCTGTTCTTGTCTCCTACCTTGCCCACACCCCAGTGTGGCTTTCTCTCTTGGGACTGTGAGCTGCCTGGTCACAGGCGATGGTCTCTCCTCTCAGCTGATGTAAACTGGTATCAATGGAAAGCCATTGATTTGCATCTGCTATGGAGCTGCCTCTTCTCCTGTATATGGGCTAGACCTGGAACCCAGTGGATGTGCATAATAAGTTGCCCCATTGAAGCCGATGGAGTTACAGATATGTGAGGCTTACAACCCAACCGAAGACAAATTTTGCAAACTCCCCCAGACTTTGCAGCTGGCTCAAGATGGGGTTGTGAGCTTTGCAGCATGGTGCTACCTCTAAAATGGGCTGAACCCGAACCCAATGCTGTCGGACTTGGAAAACTTTTGGACATGGGTCCTGTTCCAGCTTCAAGCAGGATGACTTGAGCAAGTGTCTGACAGCAATAGTGCTGTAGCCCCAACGTGCTTCCTGTGGCTACCCGACACCTAGGGTTTGCACCTTTAAAGTCACCGCCCATCGCTGCCCAGCACCTAGACATACGTTCCCTGGGTCTCCCTGATACGCTCATGCAATCCAATTAATCTCATTACATGTGGGCAGTACTGCATGATGCCCTCGCCCTCCCATTTCAGCATCCTCCAGGCGACAGGGTAAAATCCCAGGCACCAAAGCAGAAGAGGAGCAGGGGGACCGGAGCGACCCTGCGATGGAAAGCTGAGCCGGACTCTGATGTCTGCGGAAGAAGGGCCCTCCCGTCTCCCAGAAAAAAATCCCATGAAAGGGAACACAATAAAAGCCCAGCAGATCGGCAGCCTCAGCCAGAGGGAATTAAAGAAAACAGGGGGGTGGAAAAAAAAAGCAACAAGCCTCTGGTTTATGTGAAAATTAAATATTGAACTGAGCAGTAACAGCAGCCGAGCCTGGGCCCGTAAATGACAGGAGAGATAAACACAAACTGCCATCTCTGTTCAGCAGCAATGCCTCCTTTTATGTTTCAGCTGCTCGGCGGGGAGCTCAGCCCCTGTGCTGCAGGGTCCTAATTCCCCGCGCAGGTGTCTCCTCCTGCCTGTTAATCACAGCAGCCGGATCCGCGGGGAGAAAGCTTTGTGCAAGGGCACGTGAGCTGCTCGGGCCTCCCAACCTGACCTGTTGGCAGCCACGGGCTATGCTGTTAGCCTGGGCAGGGACAGAGGTCTCCAAGGGCATTGTCCAGCCTGGAGGAGGTGATGGTCTTGCTGCTCCTTCATCCAGGTGTCCCCTGGCGGCATGTGCCACTTCCGTGCTGGGACGTGAAGACAACAGCCACGTATCGTGAGTCGACACATAGCCTGCATGAACCTGGCTATGATGCCCGCTGCGGGCAGGGTGCACCAAAGCTTGATGATATCTTAAGTTAAAACAGCTGCAAAAACACTCACCTCAATGACCTCGATTTAATACAGGCTTGGCTCATGGTGTGAAAAGCAGGGATTAGGGCACTGGCTTCATCAAGCAGCAGGAGGGAGGTATTACCGAAGACACAATACAGGCAGCATTGATTGGAAACAGTGGACCGCTAGCGCTCTGCTTGATGGGGTGGCAATCCCCGACTGGTAGGGAAGGCTCACTCGTGCCCTCGGAGTGGGCTGATAGTGATTTCTGATTGGTGGCATGAGACCACCAGAGCCCTCTGATTGGTGGTGCGGGACCGCCAGTGCTCCCTAATCAGTACCGCAAGACGACCAGTGGTCTCTGGTTGGTGGTACCAAGATTGCAGGTGACACAGCTTCGTGCTTGTTCATGCAGGGCCCAGTCCTTGGCTCAGCCTTGCTTGGTTGGGAGGTCGGCCTGAATGAAAATGAAGAGGTGGTGCTCAGCCTGCCAGGCCCTGGAGGAGTCCCTGAAGCCCAAAAGCTGTTAATAATCCTGCCCCGTTGCAGAATACGTCACGGGCCTGCAAGCTGGTAGTGCTGGCACAGGGCTGATCCTCAGCTGGCACCAACCAGAGCAACTCCACCAGTGTCAACGGGACAATCTCCACCTCGAACCAAACACTGACTGCTAAGCTGCTGAATGCAGCCACCCTGCGCCTCACCTGATGGAAATCAGCAGGGCTCCACTGATGTGAATGCAGTTGTGCGAGTTTGCATCAAGCAACTCTGGCTCCGGTATATATTGCTCTGATAGAGGCCTCGGTAGCTGGATTTCTGGAGAGGCAGCCATTCACTCCAGCAAAGATGCACCTGATTTCAAAGGCTTCTAGTTTTCTCTCCCTCCTAATAAAATAATTTAGCAAGCACAAAACCAGAATACAAATGGTTCTGCGCAGCACTCTCCTGATCGGTGTCTCCTGTGCTTTACTCTGATTTTTAAAGAGCCGCCAGTACGATGCCTCATTGTTTTCGCAGCATAAGGAGAGCTAATCTATTCACCCTTGGCCATGTGCTGACTCCTCCGTGATTCAGTGCTCCTGTTCCACATCAGGCGCTTGCAGTGTGGGAAGCTTCCTCGGTTCGTCCCGACAAAGATTTTCTGCTCCGCTTGTCTCCTGAAAAATGTGTGATTTCCCAGAGTAGGGCCTCCCCCCTGAGTGTTTAGCTGGGTTCATTGCAGATGTGAATGTGTTTTGATTGCCCTAGACAAACAAGAGGTCCGGTTATTATTTATAACCCAGTGTATCTCTTTGGATTGGCATTGTCCCAGGCTGATTAAGTACAGTCCCTTGCATAATAGGCCTCTAATCCCAGATGGGGCCACAACAGTAATAATACATGATTGGACATTTGGAGCAAGGCCGTGATGAATCAAATTTCTTGTATATGTGGGAAGAATTCAAACCATATCTCAGTCTCCTGGTTGCCAAATTGACCCTGTGAACATCCCTGATGCAGTCACTCTCATGTAATGGAGAGCCGTCCGGGTCAGGACAGTTGGCTTCTGTGTTGGCAGCTTTCTGCACGCTCCTTCACTGCTGTATTTTGTCTGTGTAGCTGCAGACACCGCACTTGGCTCCATTTAAAGTCGAAAGAAGATGCATGAATCCACTGATCTTCAGTGCATGTGAGCTGGTATCCTCCAGCCTCAGGTGTGGGGCCTACTTACCATGGGCTGTTATCTCCCCCTTGAAATGAAGCAAACCAAATGAAACAACACCACTTTCCATCCCAGTATCATTGCCGCAGCATCACGCGTGGCTCGAAGTACCCTCTGTCCACCTGTCCCACGAGCTCCTCTCCCGTCTGTCTCTCCAGGCCACCTTGGTGAGCAAAGTGCATCAGCTGCCAAAAGCAAATGGATGGGAACCAGGAGGGGGCTTGTTGGCTGGAAGCAGCAGCAGGTGGAAGCCTCCCCTTCCCTTGTAGGTCGTTATCAGCCTTGATGAGATTGGGGCTTTGAGGTTTCCAACAAATTGCTCTCCGAGGAGGCGCAGCGGCAAATGCAAGCTCGTTAAGAACGTATGCAAATCGCAGAACATGCAAATACCCAGCAGATGCAACTGGTGGAGAAGGTGCTGGCACCTCTGAACAGAGGGAGGAGGCATGAGACATAGGGAAGCAGAAGCAGCAATGGGGGCTTGGTTGGCACAGATGAGTTGAGGAGGCTCCAGGCAGCAGATGAGGAAGCCAAGGGAGGAAGCGTCTTGCAATTATCTTGATGTCTCTGTAACCCAGGAGGTACTCCAAGAGGTATCCCCTCTCCAGTTGAAGGGATCAAAGCAGGTGCACAAGCGCTGTGGGAGGTGTAGGGACTTTCCTCCCCCTATAGAGCAGAGCCAGACCACCAGTGGGGACTTAACTATGTACCTTTTAATACTGGGAATTTAACAGGCATAAATCAGAGGGTCTAGTGGACACTACAACGCCCCAAGGGGGCAGGATTCAACAAAGGTTAGACACTTACAATCACTGACAAAAAACAGGGTTAACAAAATATAAAACACAAACAGCAGCACAAACGATATGGGTTGGTGAAATATAAAAAGGCACAAAATGCAAAATGTCAAATGACAAGGAAACATAGGGCCTTGGTACCTGGAGGGGGAGAAAGGGGGAAAACACAATGGCCCCTTTCCACTGCAAGAAGATTTGCTTCTTGTTAGCTCACTCACCCCAAGTCACCTCAGCTAGGACTTGAACCCACGTGGTAGGCAGGACTGCTGCCACACAGCCACTGCTGGGGGCACTGCTCCAGCCTGCTTGGGGTCTTGACCTTCCCAAAGCCCCGGCCTCATGTCGAGCTGCCTGGCCTCTGATTGCAGGAGCTGGAAGCAGAGCTGGGAACCCCTCAGGTCACTGCTCAGATCCTTGCTGGAGTGAGGGAGCCTCTCCTGCTGGCTGCAGCCTCTCCTGGGGGATCCTGGAGCCCAGTGGGGGCCGCTCCTGCCAGCCACACGCAGCGCTGCTGAGGGTCCCACTGCTGCCTGCAGGTCCTGCTCTTTCAGGCTCTTCCAGGGCACTGCTCCTGCCCCACTGACTCAGCTCTTGCCAGCTCTGTGGAGCTCCTTCCTTGTTGTCCCTCACTGGTCTCTCCTGAGTCAGCCCACGCTGCCCCTTTTATCCCCCT
>NW_017729014.1:20291896-20297204 GCF_001723915.1 Gavialis gangeticus
TCTCCAACGAAACAAAAGCCACCTTGTTTCCTTGGTGCTGTGGGTTGGAGCCCATGTGAGGAGATGCTCAGTCATTTCCCAGGTGCCCGACAGGCAGAAAGGGGCTTGATCAGCATAGTTCATTGGTGAAGCATCCACTGGAAGTAATGGGCAATCCAGAAGGGCAAATCCAGAAGGTCCCTCTGCAGCCAGATGGAGCTTGGCATCTTGCAGGGACCCAGGGATGCCCTGGGAGCAAGGGTACATGTCAAAGCAGTCCATGCCAGGGCTGGAGGACATCCCTTGAATTCAGGGCCTCAAGTCTGTACTGGTGGGTGCCAGTGTGAGCCTTCCCATATCCCCATAGCCCCACAGTTTGGATTGCTTCATTTGCTTTTCCTTATATTTTCCTCTCACCCTCCAAAGACTCAAGTCATCATGACCCAGGCTGCAACCGGAGGGCAGATACAACAGCAAGGGACTGGAAGGGGGGTCCTCAGTCATTGAGTTCAGTCTCGTGCATTCACAGGCAACCGTGAACCTAAAGAAGCCCCCAAATCACTGCTTCAAGCCCTTACTCCTTTCCTATTACCCCAGGATAGGGGTAACAACGTGCTCATAGCGATGCTTGACGTTCTCATGGAACCACTCGGAAACTGTGGCGATGGGCATGGGAAGACCCGAACAGGCGAGAATTCATCCTGGCAGCTGCGTCGCAGCACCGCGCTAATTAAATGACACGCCAAGGTGTGTGCGTGCTCCTGGGAGATAACACGTGTGCCTGGGGAAGCGTTTTGCCCCCTGCTGTCATCGCACCCAGGGAGGTGCATTATCTCTCATGCCAATGAGCCTCCCATGATGCCTTGCATTTGTGTCGTGGCTCTCCCTCCCCCTCCACCGGCGTGGCCTCATCTCCCCCAAAACAGAGCTAAGCACGTTCCCTCACCTCTCCTGACAACGCTCCCCTTTTAGCATTTCCCTCCGTGGATGTAAGTGCTGCAGAGGTAGCACCCCCTCTCTGATGCCACGCCTGCATTTAAGTGCCTAACTCAGATTCTGCACAGCCTCCCAAAAACTAGGTGATTTTGTCGCAGCAGGAACGGAGGGGGTGGTGGTTTCAAATGAAGGACGGGGCAGAGAAAAACTCTGCGAAGGGTTTTCCCTTCCACTAATGCCGGCAATTTCATTCCACTCCAAATATCTCCCTTGGGAAGGGCTCGGCCTGGTGAGAAGTAGCAAGCTCAGGATGATTTGGCCGGGTGGCTGGCATGGCACGGGTGCCAGAGACTCAGACCTGGAGCCATGGGGCGCAGGCTCCCGATTCCAGAGCCAAAGCAGCCAGCAGAGATGCCCCAAACTCTGTGGGTTCAGAGGATGGACCAGAGTGACCATGATCAACTGGCACTCGACTTTTCCAGAGAGACTTGCCCAGTCGATGAGACCTGGAAGTGGGGAGGAGGAACCCCGCGCCCCTCCACTGGGAGCCCGCACACACTGGGCACGAGTGGCTCTGCAAACTGCATGGCATTGGAGATAACAGGAGAGATGATTTGCCATTTCCTCTCTTCTCTGCCAGCTCGTGAGCTCCCTTGGAGGAGGGTGGGGGTGGAAATGCAGAATCCACCTACGTTCCCAACTTCTGGAGAGCAGCTAGTCTGTCGCTGCTTAAATCCTAAGGGAAATCATCTTCCCAACAAAAAGCTTGTGGGATTAGAAGGGCTATAGCATCAGCAAGAAAGAATACCGCGGGGATCTCCACAAAGTCCGCTTGCCACAAAGACTTTGGTGAGGTTGCAGGTACAGCCAGTGGCATCAGAAGCCTGGCCTCTGTCCATGAGGACCGGGAAGTGGGTGCTGAGATGATATCCTGGCTACGAGTGACTGCAGGGCTCCCACGTTCCAGAGCAAAAAAGCTTCCCCTTCCTGCCTGGGACTGGAAGCCAGGTAAAGAGACAGGTTTGTTCCTGTGACTTATTTAGTGACTCAGGCAATAGGGAAATCCATGGCAGCCTGGAAGCACCATAAAGCACAGCCTGTTCATAGGACCATAATGCTGTCTTCTGCATGGCTTCTGAAGCAGGGGGTGCAGGTCCTTACTGCGAGGGAGAAAACTGAATTAAGACTTGCCACTTGTGGCAGGGTGGTGAGGCAGGGTCTGATTCACAACAGCAGTTCTTATTACTGGCGATACTGCCTCCATCTTTCTAAGTGGGACTTTGGCATCCCCACAGCAGAGCCCATTGCGGGATGCTGAGGATGCACGCTCAATGAGGCTGCTGATTCTGCTGGACCAACTTACATGCCTTCCTCCAGGCATTTCCTAGTGGCCGGAGCTATTGAACCTGCCCCTGGCCAGGCAAAGCCTCTGTATTCGGGGAAATGGAGAGGTCCTGCCACATGACAGCCGGTGGGAAGGAAGGTCTCCAAGCAGAGAACTCTGTTCATCTCCAGGAACAATAGCGCTGTCGCAGAGAGCAGTTACTTTGGAATAAAAGCCACTCATCTCCTTTCTGATGGACAACAGAAGCTCACCGCCCAAGAGGAGATGTTCAAAGCTGCCTCCTGTGGGACCATCTGCCCTCACCCCTCACCAAACCCAGTGTGGCAGGGGCTCCTGAATGAGCCCACAGCTCTGAGGAAGAAGGAGAAGACCACAATCTCTCCCGAAGGTGACGTGGGATATGGATGGGTGGTGGCAACGCACAGGACATACAGATACCAGTGTGGGGAGGAGGCGTGAGAGTTTCCAGTAGCCCGACTGCTCTAGCCTCTCGCCTGCCCTGGCTGTGGAGGAGCTGCCCTGTGGATGATCTGCACCAATTTAACGTTGCAGCCAAACCTGGTTTGATTCCTTGTGTTTCCATTTAAGCAAGAATGAAATGGAAGCACCATGTGATTCCTCCAAGGAGCACTAGGAGTGACTGCTTATATTACAGTAGTGCCAAGAGGCCTAGATGGTGAGGCTCTGTATGCAGCCATCCCAGCAGACATGACATCCAACCCATCAAGGCAGAACTCATCCAAAGCTCTTAAATGTGGGGCAGTTCACAAGAAGGCATCACAGCCTTTGTACGCCCATGCTCTACCTCACCTCAGGTCAGGGACAGCAGAGAGCAGGAGGTCTAAGAAGCTTTTCCAGGCTGTGATTTCCAGGAAACCAATGCAGAAATTCAGCTTGATCCATCGCCAGCATAAATCTGCATCGCATCTCTGGCATCAGAGGAGCTACCCTCATTTATTCCAGCATGAGGATCGGGTCCCCGGTGTGTTGTCAAAACAGGCGTTTCTCCTGTACCCGGCGAATCCCAGACATGCTCTAATAAGAGACTCCAGGTAGCGCAGTTTCTTGTCAGCAATTAGCACTGGCCATATGGGAGCAGGGAAATTATGCCATCACCTGGGACTGGTGACAAGTGCTACAGTGCAGCCTTCATCACGTGACTGCCTGGCCCCATGCTAGCCCCTCTTGCTTCACACCCTTACAACCCCCCCACCCCCCGTGCACCTGTGCGCCATAGACTGCAAAGTCACTTATCACATGCAATTAGAGGTCCTGTCTGGAGGAAGGAAACTTTACCTAATGCCGAGAGCAGTGAATTTCGAACCAGCCCGGAGGGAGTCGTAAAGCATCTCTGCTGACCTAAGACTTGTCAGGTTTTAATTATGCAGCTATTGGCCTCACTCGCAACGGACTTGGAGAGTGAAAGTCATTCCCACCTACTGGGAAATCCTTCCTTTTTGTGTCTCTGAAGAAGAAATGCTGATCAGAAAGGAGAAATGGTGCCCTCTGTACACTCCTGACAAGGAAGGAAGGAAAGGAAAGGGCTATAATCTCCTGACTCCATAATCTGTTGTAATGCCCCCCTTCTATTTTCCTCTTATGGAAGAAAGGTGGTTTAGACACAGGAGGAGAAGTCAAGACATTAGGGCCCTGCTCTTGTCTTGCCTGCAAACTGCATCACCCTGGCATTGTGCAAAAGGCGTGACGGTCTACGACAGCAATCGGATATTGCAGCCTTCGAAGAAAGGCCAGCACCTGATGCTGCAAAGGAAAGAAAATGAAAGCCATAATGTACCTACTCAACAGTGCAATATTGTACATGGAGGAAAAATTCCTCCTTCTTCCCTGTGGGTGATCATTTTATGCCCTGAAGCATAAGATTTGATTGCCCTTATTATCTTAGCTTGCATAGCTTGCATAGCTACAAATGTTATTAGTGGTCATAAAATTATTCAGGCCTTCTTTAAATCCAGCTACAGAACTGACCACCTATGGTAGCAAGTCCCACAGGCTGACTACACACAGCATTAAAGGAGTAGTTCCTTTTATTGGTTCTGAATTTACTGCTCCTTAATTTCATTTCGGCAGTTTGTCTGCTCTTAATATTCTGGGGCAGGGGTAAGTTAGGGGCAGATCATTTTTTGTAATGTGCTCCGTAGCTTTAATGATATTTGCTCATGTTCTTCTCCTGCTAATGAATATTTAGTCCCCTTTCTGCAAGCGAAGAGCCCTCAAAGCCAGGTGCTGTATCTTTGGGCCTGTGTAACTGGCTTCAGTCAAGGGTGCAGGAGCCTTTGAGAGTCAGAGGTGTTAAAAAAAAATCTGGTCATCATTGCCATAGGCAAACCAGCACATTACAGCAAGTTAAAAGGGACAGAGGCTTACTGGGCCTCAGCTGCTTCATGGTGAGTGCATCAACATGTGCCTCTTTTAAGTGCACTTAGTCTTAAATCACCATTTTTAAGGTACATTAAGGGTGTGAGACACATGCCCTTCATGCACCTTAAAAATGGCAATTTTAGGCCACGTGAGCCTAAATTTGATAGCTGTATGAAGTAGGTATCAAATTTAGGTGTGACTAGCTAAGCTGCACTAGTGCATGTGTAGACATGCTTATGTGCATTAACACTGTGTGTCAATGGATACATGCAGAGTTAATGGGCATTCGTGCATCTGCAGGTGCACTAATGCAATGTAGCTATTTGCACCTAAATTTAATGCGCCATAATGCTTATTAGTGTATCTATGTGTAGACATGTGCCTAAATCACCTTAATGCACCTTAAGCAAAGGTGCGTTAAGTTTAGATGTGTGTAAATACCCATGTAGACGTACCGGTAACTGTCTGTTGGCTGGTTCTTACCCCACGGTAAGTGAAAGCTAAACCGTGGTGGACTAGCTTGGTTTCACCAAGGGGTAGAGCCATCTTGCTTCAGCTTCTAGGGTGAGCTCGGGCACATGGAGAGGTACCAGAGATGCTCCTGCCCCATTTGAACTCCTTCTGCAGGTTTTTAGGTCAGGACTTTTTAATCCCATGTCCTCTCACAGC
>NW_017729014.1:20302204-20306882 GCF_001723915.1 Gavialis gangeticus
TGCCTAAGCAAAGGTGCGTTAAGTTTAGATGTGTGTAAATACCCATGTAGACGTACCGGTAACTGTCTGTTGGCTGGTTCTTACCCCACGGTAAGTGAAAGCTAAACCGTGGTGGACTAGCTTGGTTTCACCAAGGGGTAGAGCCATCTTGCTTCAGCTTCTAGGGTGAGCTCGGGCACATGGAGAGGTACCAGAGATGCTCCTGCCCCATTTGAACTCCTTCTGCAGGTTTTTAGGTCAGGACTTTTTAATCCCATGTCCTCTCACAGCCTGCAAGATTGTTAGGGGCACCTCGTTATCTTCAGATGGCCCCTATGAGGGGGGGAGGCTGTGGCTGCTGCACGGGTGGCATTCGGTGTTGGCTTTGCACAGCAGTGCATCAGTGTTGCCTCCCAAGGACACCGATGACTTGAGTGGATCAGGTTCGCTGAATTCAAGCTGCTGTCAATGCCAAGGCCGTGCCACCCCATGGCGTTCGACCCATCGCGTGGGCGCTCTGAGTCCTGCAGGGTTTTGCTGGCGGTGCAAGGAACCCTGGTGAGGCAGTGCTATTGGAAAGCGGTCTCTCCAAATGTCTATCATCACGGCCCCCCTCTCCGTCACAGGCCTCTCCAGCAGGGATGTGGAGCCTGGGCTATCGACATGCATGAGGTAGCAACTTTTAAGATGCTGGCTGAAGTCTAAACACATGCTAAAAACCCGATATGTTCCGTCCCAGTGCCTCAGCAATAAAGCTGCTTTGCGGACCCCCCTCTCTCCCCGCTGCAGAGGATTATTCTCTCAGCAGGGCCTCTTAATTCACTCCACAGAGGCACGTATGTTTAAAGCTGCAAAAAGTGAATGTGAGGCAGAGCCTGGAAGGTTTGGTGGGGAGGGGGGAGGTTGTTTTTTCTGGTGTTTTTTTTTTAAATTTTAATAGATGCTGCGGGGCTACTCTACATGCTAAGTGGCTTTTCTTCTGGTGATTAGCCAGCACCCCCAAGCTGGAAGAGGTAAAGAGGGGATGGAAGGAAAGCAGGAAGGGGGAAAAGGGTGGGGATGGGAGACAGGGAAGGGAGGAGGAGGCTGGGAGGAGGCATCTGGGGTGCCTCAATTAGGGACAATGTGGCCTTGAGAAAGGTGAGTTCCTGAGGTCCCTTCCAGCCCCATGATACCAGGAAAGCCTTGGAAAGCTGGCTGGGCTGGATGGGTGCATGATGGCTTTCTCCCTGGCAGGGCTGAGAGGAAGGCAGGCTGTGCCCACCCAGGGGACTGTCTGTCCTGAACCCAGCAGCAGGTAAAGTAGCCCAGTGTCAACCCCGCTGCAGGTTTTGCAGGCAGCTGCCATGAAAAGTGCATCAGCAGAGCCGGGAGACAAGGGCCAGGATGCGTCAGAGGCTGGGTGCTTACTGCTTGCCCGGCCGCAGCACGGAGGAACGTAGCAGTGTGATGCATGGCACAGATGGGCAGCAAAACCCCTTTCCCCAGAGTCCCTGTATGTCTTGAGCCTTTACAGACTGGCCCTGCAGAACTGGCCCCTGTTGCACGGACACGAGGAGCCTCCCCTTGATTCGGTGCTCCTACCATCCACCCCCTGACTGCACGGCCCCTGTTAGAAGTGCCCCCCGAGAGGTAGAAGGACTCTGCCTTCACTCCCTGATCCCAGACGAGCTTGCAGCACTAGCGATTAGAGGACAAGCAATCGCTTGCCTTGCAGCGTAAGGGCATTCGATTCAATCTGGAAATCATCCAGGGTCAAGAGATGGAAACCCTGACCCGTTGAAGGCCAGGGGAGTTTATTGGTGGCTTCCAGTGGAGCCGGTTAAATGCAATCATCTGGTAGATGGTGCAGAACAAGTCAGCTCTTGGAACGGCGCTCACGCTTTCAGCCGAGATGGTCCTGAGTGGCCCAAACAGGGCTGACTGCTCACAACCCATTGCCAGCTCTGGACCCTGGCTCCCGTGCCCCACTGCCCTCCAGCAGGGATGTGATTTTGTTTCCGAGCTATACGCGGGGTTAGACAATACAGTGTCCTGCAAAGGTACCCAGCCTATCTGGGGTACTGGAAACAGGATCGGTGCTTCTCAGCACGGGAGGAGCGGCACGCTAATGCCGCTACCCTGCTGCTGGGACCTGAGCTGGCTGGGGTCTGTCTTGTCGCATTGCTTTTGTACAAGACAGTGCTCTCATCAGGGCCCTATTGGGATAGTATCTGAGCGCTTCCCAGCAGCCCTTGGCAGCCGTCTTGTAGCTGCGGGAAGATAAGTGAGTTACCCACGAGCACTTGGAAAACCTGTGACAGAGCCAGGAGTTGCTTCCAAACCTCGCAGTACCCAGGCTACTGCCAGCATTAGTCGACCATCCCCTTGTCTCTTATTTAATTTGCAGCCATCCCTTGGACGTGCCACTGTAATGCTGCCGCTCACCCCTCGGCATTACCCTTGTCCTCGTGGAAGGAGGGGGCTCCTGCTAGATTGGGAGATAGCAACGGGCCCCTTAGAAAGAGAGCTGCGATTTTTGAGGCCTTTTCAGAATGGGAAGGCCTATCTCCAAAGCCTCCAGTTAATGACATCCTTTGGTCTGGCCCTGGCAGGCTCGGAGGAAATGAATCATTCCTCATTGTGCTGCAGCTGCCAGCTAGATCCGTGCTGCGGGCCCCCAGCCAGTGGTGAGGCTGGAGGGCACGTGAGGAGATGGAAGTTTTGAAGCATCGTTCTCCAACAAACGCTAATTGGCCATGCTTTCCAGGACGGGGACACTTCCAAAGGCCCAAGCAGCGGCTCGTACCTGCTGCAAGGCTCAGGCATGGACAGCGCGTGCTACGCAAGCCCATCAGGACAAGCACTGAACACGGTGACAAGCAACCTGCTGAGCACTATCATCGCCAGCGACGTGATTGCTGATTATCCCTGTGTAAACGCAGCTTCTGTATGAAGCACAACCACAAAACCCGCACTGTGACTACACGTCACAAACAGGACACGCCTGAAACGTGGGTCACCCCACCCCTCTGCTTCCCCAGCACCATGGTCAACTGTCCTTTCCAGGGCTGCAATCTCCGATTCGGAGGCTGCCGTCGTACCCAGAGCACAACGTCCCTCCCTCCTGAAGCGGCAGAAAGGCACCGAGCGGGTTTGCGGCCACCAGCCTCTGCACACAATCCCTCCCTTTACGTTGCACACGCACAACACCGGGTTGAAAGGACGGTCCTGAGGTTGCAAAGTCAAGCACGGCAAAGTGAGGAAGTGCCTCAATTAAGGCCGCCGTTAATTCGCCCCCTTGCGCTCAGGCATTCTGTGACGGGCTTTAATTACACAATCACAGGCTATTTTTTCCGCGGGACCCCTGCCTCATTCGGTGCACAGACTGAATGGCACTTGCTTAATGAGCAGCTCTTCAGCCGCTCTGTTTTCTTGTCGCTGTTCAGTGTGTGGCCCCAGGCTTTACATCCTGCGTGCTACACAGAACCGCGCTCTGAAAGCAGGCTGATGAATGTTATTGGGCTTTTCAGTGAGCCTCATCACTGTCGAGGCTGAATGCCTGATAAACAGCCCGGCCTGGACTCCATCCTTCTCGAGCCTGGTCTCCTGGCCCAACCGGTCCCAGGCCCCTCTTCACTCCAACTCTCAGCTCCTCTGTCCCTCTCACCTTCATTTGCCCTGTAGCAGCCAGGAGCGGTCAAAGCAGGGAAAGAAAAATCTTTGGGGAACTGAGGCTTCTACCAAGCATGTGCAAAATGCAATATTTAAAGGCATTTATATGCAATATTTAAAATGCAATATTTAAAGGCATTTTATATGTATATGCAACATTTAAAATGCAATATTTAAAGGCATTTAAAGGCAAAACAGTCACATTCAGGCAGAATGTCAGGGGAAAAACCAAACTTTCATGACCAGAGAGCTGCCCACCAGCCAATTCCAAGTTCCTCCTCTGATGGATGGTCCTAGCTTTTCTCCAGCTCAAGAGAAGATGATTTACCATGGACAAAACAGCAGCTAGTTCCCTTGCTTCAGCTTGGGAAACTAAAGAACTGTTGTGGATCTAATTTAAAAAAAGAAACAGAAAAAAAAATCACCGGCCTCAGGCAGATTCCTGACGTGCAACGTTTCAACGTGGCTGATTAAAGCTTAGGAAAATTATAAGCAACTGAAAAGGGTCCTTGCAATGGGTAGTGTCGGGCATACCTCATAACAGTCAATGCTCCTCACCCCGTGGGTCACAGATCTTATACCAATGTGGTGCCCGGGACATCGATCCAAGGGAGGGGAGGGGAAGGGGAGTAGTGTGCCCCCTCTGCAGAGGTGGCACCGCGGGAAGGGGCTTGGACAGGAGACTTCTTATGCCTCCCGACAGGTGGGCAGTGGAGCTCATAGCCGAGCTGGGACCTGGCTTGCATGTGGTTGCAAGATCCCTCTGGGCTCATGTCGACCTGTGAGACTTTGGTGCCCTTTACGTCCTGGCAGCACAGGTGGCAATGAACCCACAACCGTGGGCAACACACGGGGTATCTCATGGGGAACTAGGATTCGACCCCAAATCCTTCAGCTCCAGACAACACCAGCGCCTGCTGACAACAAGCTCAGTCTAGCAGGTCCCTCAGCCTCCCTGTGGAGCCCGCCACTAGCATGCACCATCATTTGCTCACATGCACAAGGCCATGCCCTTACATTAGAAGGGGATGGAGGGGGGCAATGC
>NW_017729014.1:20311882-20321676 GCF_001723915.1 Gavialis gangeticus
AGGTCCCTCAGCCTCCCTGTGGAGCCCGCCACTAGCATGCACCATCATTTGCTCACACGCACAAGGCCATGCCCTTACATTAGAAGGGGATGGAGGGGGGCAATGCAAAGTGACAGGCACTGGCTAGTGCAGCCGTAGTCTTCAGCAGACAGACTGGCTGGGGTGGCCGTGCGGGTGGGGAGCTGCCGGGTAAAAGGGTCACAGCTCACGTGCCTCCCGTTGCCTTCTCTGAAAGCAAAAAGGCGTGAGGCAGCTGGAGCCGATGGCGCTCTGTCTGGTTGTTCGCTCCCCCTTTATATAACCTTATTATTAATTGAAGTGCTCTGGGATATGGATGAACTTTCCCTGCTCTGCATTTATTATGGCTCCATCTACCTTAACAGGGGAATTTCAGGTGCCCCAGTGACGACGGCTTGGAAATCTTTACTGCTTGGTTTGACGGGAGTGGCTGCAGCGCCCTGCGATGACCGACCGCCTTCCCGACTCTCCCTCCAGCCAGGCATTTTTGAGTTGCTGGAAATCTTCTCGTGCCGGAGCCAGAGGCAGGGGCTTTCACCTGGACCCGGCCGTGAAGGTGTAGCCTGCCCATTGCCAACGGTGAAGCTAGGCCTGAGCGCCAGGCAGCTTCCTATCCCTGTTACACCGATTTCAATCCAGACTTGCATCATGGAAACTCTCTCAACCCAGAAGAGTTGGCCAAACATATGGAGATCAAATCCTAATTATAGGGAGGGGGAGATATACCCCAGGGTTTGGAGGGTGAGGGTGCAGAAAACCTCAGACCAAGACCATGTGGGTTCACTATCTAATTCTTGGGACTTAGTGACCTGTGACTTACTCTGCAATCATGGGTAAGTCCCGGGACACTGGGTTTCTGAAACCCTGTGCCAAGCTGGTGCCATCACAGTATTGTGCACTATAACTACAACCTCTGGGTAATTAGGACTAATTAATCCTTCCCAGGGGAAACCCAGGGGAGACAGGGATAGGTCCTGGGTCTTGTTTGCTGCTGCCGCCGCTGCTGTTATCTCCTTATTCAAATGGAGATATGATTCCCATAAATAAGCATAACCTCTGCCCACACACCCCTATTAAGGAGCTCTTTTTTTTAGCTGTTGCTTCCCTTCTCCATGAAGGTCAGTCACGGCCCCTGAATCTCCACACACGGATGAAATTAATAAAGAGCTGTGCCAGAGACAGGGCTGTGCTTAATTACTACACACGCTTCCCTGCAGACAATCCCAGCCCATCTCCTTTGTGCTTCCAGCATGAGCTCCCTTTGTCATTTCTGCAGAGAAGGTTAACTATCAGGGCTGTGTAGCCTTAATTTGTACAAGCAAAGCAGCCTAATTTGAAGCAACCCAGGAGATAGCAATGGGAAAGGCGTGTGCTCCAAGTAGCAGCAGCCGGTAAGGGTGGGGGCTGGAGACACCAGGTGCGGCGAATGCCATCTTTGAATTTCTGCTCTCTCAAGGATGAAATGGAGGTGGCCAGAGCTGAGTTCGGCAGGCCAGATGCTCAGGTGGTCAATGGTTGCATGGAGGTAGGAAGCTCCAGGGGAGGTTGTTTCACAGATGAACATCACAGACACCATCCACAGCTGGATGGTGTTGCAAGAAGAGCTTGGCATGCAATGCTCTCAGCCTCACCTCTGCAGAATTTGGGATGGGTGTTAGTCCCTCTACAGGGCAGAGCTGAGACTCAAATGGAGGGAAGTGTAGTCTACCGAAGTTGAGGAGCAATGGTAGGCGGAACAACTGAGGTCAAAACCAAGGTGGCTGAAGTGGGTGGGAAAACAGTCCTGCTCACCGGTCCCTGTTCTCAGTTCCTCTGGTAGAAACACATTCCTTGAATGCAGATTTCCTTGGATTTTTTGTGTCACTGATTCATTTTGCCTCCAGTGTATGAAGGAAAGGTGCATCTATACTCTGCCTTCTACCTGACTTCAGACTAACATGGCTAACTGCCTCTCTCCAGCTTTCCTTTGCCATGGGGTAAAGCAGGAAGCAGCTGACACACAGTCAATTCCTTCCTGCCTCCTCTCCTGTCATGGTGACATGCATTGAGTAGTAGGCAGCAGCCCCACCCCTGTGATTTCTCTAGGAAGGATTGAACAATAGGAAGTTACAATTAATGTGACGCAGGAGAAGAGAGGTAAAGCAATGATCTACCTCTGATGGTTTCCTGGCATCGTATATTGTGAGATAGTGGGTGTGTCTACACATGCATTTACTCCAGCTTAAATTTACTGTGCAGTAAGTGGAAATAGTCTGGCATCTACACATGCAGGCATTAAAGCACATTAACGCTGTGTGGACTGACTTGGGACTAGTGAGTCCCAAGTCAGTCCATACGCACAGTGTTACTGTGCAGTAAGGTGTCTATATGTGCGTTACTGCGCAGTAACTAATCAGGCGTAAATTTGATACCTGCATAATGCAGGTATCAAAGTTACCCTCAAGTCACCGTATTCACTGTGCAGTAAGGGCGTGCATGTGTAGATGCACACCCTTACTGAGCAGTCATTTTGGTTACTGTGCAGTAAATGTGCGTGTGTAGATGTGCCTAGTGGGCTCTTGAAATAAACTGTACATGTCGACAAACAGGGTTTAGCCTGGGAAAGAAAGGATTGCTAATGCTATCAAGTTCCTCTCACACTCCTGGGCCTATCCCCCAACACACTGAGGCTCAATGCCATTCGACACATGACTTCTTGCCTGCTTTGATTAGGAGCAAAATGGAGCAATGCTGACTTTTAAACCAGCACTGGTAGTCTTCAGAGTCAACACACCCACTGAGTTAACATAGGAGATAAATTCTCATTGGTCTCCAAGCTATAGTTACAGGCTCTCTTCAGATTCAAGCAAGGAATATCGTTTAATGCCAGAGTTGCTCCTTCCATTTTATTAGTATGATACTTGTCCCCACCATCACCCCGCCAAGGCCAGATGGTAGCCGATAAAGAGTCTAGCCACTCATGACACCCGTGACAAAGGAAACCATGGTGTCTTTGGTGCTAGAGAAGCCATGTTATAACAAGAAACATCTCACCCACCTCTCCTTCCCAGCAGCTTGGCTGGCTGAAGCCGTATCCTGTCACTCGTGGTGAATGATCCTTCTGATAAACCTCAGAGGGACTCTCCTAAGCGATGTGAGTCATTATCCATGGTAATTCTCAATTAAACCTCCAGGACATGACAGACCTCCACTGGAGCCACTGCCAAAGTCTATAAAGCCTATGCTTGGCACCTTGCGCGCTCACTGAAGTGCCGGCTTCAATCCTTGCACTCCTGGTGACCTGACACCTCTGAACAAGTGGCAAAAGCAATCAGAGTCATCGGCGAGCAAGGGGGCTGGGCTCAAGGGAAGCCATCCAGGGAGGCAGGAGCTGGGAGACGCAAGCCCAGCTCCAGCGCAGCCACTAGGGGCATTTGTACATGCCACGATTTTTCTTATTTACCCTGCCGCAACTGCATTTGTGTTTGCACGAGTGGGATTTCCTGCCGCTTCCAAAGTCTTTTCAGTGTGTTAAACTAACGCTGCTCAGACATGTTTTATTTTGCATTGCCGCTGCTTACGCCGCCGTATTTATGCTAACCTCTGCTAACTGTGTTGTGCAGTTAGCAGTTGAGACACTCACCCAGGCTATGGAGGCAGATTCAAGTCACTACTAAGCCTGACTTGAGCTGAGATTTAAAGCAGGACGTCTGAGAGCTCTGCTGAGTGCCCCAGCCCCTAAGCCATGGGGTATTCAGGGGAAGAGGTTGGGGGGTCTTTGACAAATGTTCTTCTGTGAAAATTTTCATGGTTCAAGGTAGACTGGAAATACAGTTTGAGAATGCAGATGCCTGCATTTCCTTGGTCCCAGCCCTGACTTCTCCTGGGAGCGCTGCTGCACTGCTCTGTGCCTTAGTTTCTCTGTCAGTAAAATGGGAATGCTGCCCTGGCCCTCTAAAGCACTTGCCGATGGATGGGTTGAAGCGTGTGAGGGAAGCACTAAACACTCCCGCTTGAACTTCTCCTCTTCTAAATCTGCACTTGTCTCCCCTCCTCCCACCCCATGCACACTCCTGTCTTTCTCTGCTACCAGCATTTCCCTGCCCAAGGGGACCTGAGTTGAAGGCAGGTTGCTTAGGGTGGCATTTGGGGGTGAAGACCTTCATTCCAGCTGCTGGCCCCATTTGTGTTCATTTGCTATCCTGTCTCCTGCTGCATCTGTTGCTGCAACCACCAGCTCTTGGCAGGAGAGCATGCAAGCCTCTGCATGAACGACCCCCCTCAAAAACCATATTATAACTGCAAGAGCACCTTTGTTCTTGGTGCCCCGTGGAGATGAGGGAGTTTTCATCAGGGAGATGATGACAAGGACAGAGCAGCAAAAGTCACTGCATCTCCTGAGGTTCCTGAGGCTTGTCATATGCAGAGCTGAGCAGCACAGAGCCTGTGGGCAGCAGTGGGAGGGCTGGAAGGAGTGGGAAGGGCATGGGGAGGTGTGGGGACACAGTTGGAGTGGTGGGGTGCAAAAAACCCCCTCAGTGCTCTCCCATGGGAAGCTACGACACCCGAGGAAGGCTGGGCTTGGGGGCAAGGCCTGGCACTTGAGATCTTTGCCACAGACTCCCTGTATGACCTTAGGCGAGTCGCTTACATTTCTCTGTGCCATTACCCTCCATGTGCAAATTGGAGATGACAGTCCTTCCCTGCTCTGGGTTGACTGTCTCCTCCGGGGTTTTATTACGTGTTGGCCCCGGCACAAAGGGGGCTCCTGATCTCAGCTAACGTCTTTGGTGCTAGTGATATAGATGTTAATAATAATGTCACTTCACTCTGGCTAGGATGGGACGCTGGAGACTATAACGTCCTACTCACTGGAGAATATGAAATTGGAAACAACGTGGAGGTGGCCATCAACTTTAAATCCTAATGAGCAAGGATCGTTTACTGGCAAGGGCAGCAGAAAGAGGGAGAGAGTCAGGACTTTTAGGTCCTCCCTGGGACTCCTCACATTACCTTGAGCCAGTCGCATTCCCCTTCGGTGCCTCAATTTCCTTTTTGGTAACAAGGGGATCATTATGCAGACCACCCTCCTCCAGGGAGGTGATGAGCCTTAATTCACTGGCATGTTTGTAAAGAGCTCTCTTCTCCGTGGGAGGAAGGGGCCCTGGGAGAGCAGAGAGATCTGTTAGCAGGGTGTTCTGCCATCTCTGCAGGCACACTGGGAATTGCAGAGTGATTAAAAGCTAATGACTGGTGTATCAGCTGGCTGGAGCGGGGCAGGGGGCTGGATTCATTAGGCACTGGGGGCATGATTACTTTAATGTTATGAGTGCCAGGAACAAGCTGCTGGATTTTACGGCAGGGCCTTTCTCCATGAGCCGCTTACTCTGGGGGTTATATTTTAGGCTCCCTGCTCACACGTCCTTGTTGCTTTTAAGGCCAATTTATAGGTCCAGCTGCCTCCTAAGAGTACGGTGTCTCACAGGATGGTCTGACCATCCCGTCTTCGTGGTGATAAAAGAAGCTGAATGCAGCTGACAACTGCCTTTTCTCTTCTCTAGAGGTTTTTTTTGGAATAGTTTATGCTGAGCGACTGGCCTGCTCCTGAGTTTAGGGCTGAGGGTTAAACTTTTGGCGCTTTGCCTCCCAGCGCTGCGGTGTCTGTGTGCTCAGCACCGCTAGGGAGACCTTCCCCGGGGTTGGAGAGGACTCGAGGCCTTGAGGAGAGCTTTTGACTTGGATGCAGGAGCCACTTTGCATCTGGCTGTTTATTCGGCACTCAGAGCATCTGGATGGAGCGGAGCCCTCGCTTGGCTTGAACAGGTTGGGTATCTATGCACCAGAACAAAGGGCTGACCAGGCTTTTCTCCCACAGCTTGGCTATTCCTACAGGCTTTTCTCCCACAGCTTTGCCCTGGTAGGCCTCTTCTCAGGGGTATAGAGAGCTCATTCAGTGCCTGGGGCAGGTGGGGCTGTGTGGGGTGGCATTCTGACTGCTGTCGAGTGGAGCAGGGAGGAAGGGAGGTGCGGGGAATAGAAATCCTGCTTGCCCCGGTGCTCTGCACAGGGAAGGCGGCTGCTCTTGGGAGTGGGGCTGCTCCTCGGGCACAAGTCAGGAGAAATCATGGCCTCTCCAAGAAGGAGCTGGTCCCCGAAGCTGGTATGACTTGGCAGAGAGAAGTCCTGGCTTCACACAGTCCCCCGCCTTGCTTACATGATGTGGAAAAATACTTTTGCAAAGGCTCAGTTTGGCCCATAAGTGCAGGGCAGCTGGCTCAGACTATTGCCCCATTGACTCTCGGGGTGCTTGCACCCGTGATGGTGGGGCCACGTACATGTGACAAACGGTGATGAGAAACCATCATTTGTCTAACATCATAGCGTCACCAGGTACACATGCATGATTTGTTTTCATGTAAAAATGTCTTTGAGCGTGGCAACTTTGACCACCTCCGATGTATTTTAGTTTGATCGGGGCAAATTGTCCCATTGTGGATAAAAAAAATCATGCATGCGCCCATGTCCCATTGGTTTCTTGTCTCCAACTTCTGATGCCCAGAGGTAGGGCAGACCTTCTCAGCTAAGAGTGCAGTGCTGTATAGAGAGACAGAGAGGTGCTGCAGCCAAACACTCTCTCTTGAAGGCCCCCCTTGGTGGGTATTTCCGCCCCGATAGCGCTAGGAATTCCTCGCGTGACCCTGTTACTCTTCGTCTGCTTTGCTGCAGTTTTTGTTGTTTAAATGCTCTCTGTATCTAAACAAAGCATCCCAGCGTGAAGGATTCGATCTGGGGAAGCCAGTCAATACCGGCTGGCGATTAGGCTCTTTGAAAGACACAGAGAGCTGACGGTGGGGAAGCCATTCGAGGCACTTTTCTGCAGCTAATCCAGTATGACTTCTGCTTCCCCTTTGCGGAGGCCACAGGCCTGCCTTCCCAAGAGCGACCTGTCTGAAATGACAGCACTGTGCACCGTTGGAGTGGAAGGCTGAAACAGGCCCTGGCTAAGCTATAAGGAGTTGTATTTCAAGGCCAGAAACTCACTGGATACCAGGAGGTTAAATAACTAACCTAGGGGCATGCAGGGAGTTAGAGGCAAAACTTTTGCTGCTACTGCCCCTGCTGTAGAGGGGACAGGAGGACCGAGCATGGGACCAGAAGGATGTTGCAGGTTATCAGTGAGGTCTGCAGAGATGAGCTAGGACAGGGCACTTGACTGGGGGCTGGGAGACTGGAGGAGTTGTATGGGGACCTGGGAAGTGGGCTGCTCCCAAAGCAGCAAGAGATGGAGATGGGGATGGACAGGCAATGTTATGGGGGCCACCCCAGGTCCAAAGCAACCGGTGGTGAAGACTGCACAGCACTGGAGATACAGCTGGTCCTGCCCATGAGAAACTGGGGCCCAGCCTGGCTGCGAGCGGGGTGGCAGAGCAGGTGGGGAAGAGGCAGAGTAGGGCAGGAACAGCAAGGCTGGCTGAAGGTCAGGCCGCATGCAATCAGCCTCTGCTGCTAGCTGGGTGTTCACTCTGCTATAAACTTCCCTAGTTTCTTCTGTGAATGCAGGACAAAAGGTGCCTGCCGACGGATTGGCCATGGTAGTCAATCTGCAGGATAATCTATCTTCCCCTCTGTTGCTGCAATCCTGTTAACTGTGTCCTTAACCTCTGGCAGAGTGAACACGTCCCTGCTCTGTCAAGCAAGCATTGCCCTACATCCACCGGAAAGTGTGCAGACAACTGCTTGTCCTCCGTGGGCTCTTGGCTCAGCAGCACCCATGGTCATGGGGAGACCACGCGATTTGCAAGGGAAGGCAGCACCAAGGTCAAATTGCCCAGGGCTTTGGAGAGTCTGGAACAACAGCCCCAAGCTTGAAGGGGCAGGAGCCCCGGAGGCAGGGTTGGGCAGAATAAATGAAGCCAAACCTCTGTGGGAAACTCCAGACCAAGATCTCGAGCCCAGCTGTGCAAGCGGCTGCCCTCGCTGTCATGATCAAAGGTCTGCCTGGGTCTAAGTGCCTTGCCAGGCTTGCATGGGTTGAGCGCACCATTTTCTGCAGCAAAATCCTTACTCTGCAAGGACCTCAGCTTTGCAAATGGCCTGGCCCTCAATACCTCTGACAGCCCAAACTTTTGGGCAAGTTCCCACCTAGAACCTATTTTTGCAGCCACTTTATCCCTCTGTAATGGGATGAAGCAAAGTCCCCCGGTCCATACACCCCAAACCCGTTTAGGGCTGGTCTCTGGTGCCTGCTCCCATACCAGTCGTTACCTGCCAGGACAATCCCGTTGGTATGTGCAGAACATCCAGCAGTATCCATGGCAACTTGCAGGTGAACTTATAACTTCTTGACACATAAGGTAATTATTTGTTCTTTTTCTCTCATTATATAGTAGCGATCCCTGGTCAAATTCCTCCAGTCACTCATTAATGGTCAGGAAATGCCTTTTCCCTATTGGTCATTATTATTTAATTAGAGACATATGTAGGTGCATCAGTGTCCCTAGAGCTTAGTTAAGACACAATGAGAAAGCTTGCAATTAAAGCCATTTTTTTTGTGTGCAAAAATCTAGTTGGTCTAATAAAAGGTATCACCTCTACCACGAGTCCTGACTGCTTTTTTCTCTAGACCAATACAGCTACAACCTAGATACAGGAAACACACAGGCAGGGAACTACACAATGCAAAAAGTGTTGGGGGCAAAGCTGTGCCACTGATGAAAGTCAACTGAACCGTCCCCAAAGGCCGATAGCAACGGGGTTTCTGCATCTCTCTTACCTTTAACCAGTCCAAAGGGAGCAGGACTTCAGTTTGGGATGCATGCTGAATGAAAAGAGGGACCTTTCTCTCCTCTTGGTCCTGACTTGGTTACCCACCCAGCACCTAACAGACAGGAAAACTCTGGGCTGCCAAACTGCCTTGCTCCTGGCATCTCTGCTTCCTCTCCCTGCTTTTCTCAGTCTTGTCCATTTATGCTACCAATTTTCCAGGGTTGCGACTATTTCAAATGATGGGTAATTGTACCTTCCTTCATGACCGGGCCTTGATTTGGGCTGGGGCTGCTGAATAGCTCACGGACCCACTTCGTGGACTCTGAAGTGGGAGGGCATGTGAGCTGGGCAGAGGGGCAGCAGCTCAGCACGGCACTGGACTGAGATGACGGACTGGGGTGGGACCTCCCCTGCTCACGGGAGCCCAAGGACTTCATGCACAAAGCGGCATCTCCCAGGCTCACAATAGCACAGAGGCTGCAGGTGCAGAAACCTGCCGTTAGCTGGGGTGGGGAGGAGGAAATCCCTTTGCACAGCCCCCTGCATGGACTTTCCCTTTCCGCCCGCAGTCCTTTCTACCGCCCTGATGGTGAGGATCTGCGTTCTGCCTGCTCAGAGCAACATTACGGCCATCTCAAGGAAGAGCCAGGGACCGCGCAGTCCAGCCCAGCCTGAGGCCAAAACAGCAGCTCCCTTGATGGTCCCCGTGCTGGGGCAGCCCATTTGGCAGCGGTGAGCAGCTCCCTAAATAAAGCTACCAGAGGTGTTTTCCATGTCTACCCCTAGAATATCCCTAGGAGTTTATCCACGATCCCTTTACTGACATATCCAGAGCACCTGTCCTCTTAGCCACAGTGGCGAAGCAGGACATATCTGGCTACCTGGGCACCAAGGTAGTCAGCCATTTCAGACACGGGAGGACAGCCGAGCTGGCTCTCCACCAGGACCCGACCAAAGACTTTCAGAGCAGAAATGACTCCTCTCCCCCCCGCCACACCCACATCGCTGCTCCGGTAAAGGAGGAGGAGGTG
>NW_017729014.1:20326676-20335217 GCF_001723915.1 Gavialis gangeticus
TCTCCCACCCGCCACACCCACATCGCTGCTCCGGTAAAGGAGGAGGAGGTGCACTTACACATCACATTGAGGAATATGTTGCCGGATGCCAGGACCACCTTCTCCCGGGTAGCTCTGTCATAAATGCCCACGTGGCACTCGTACGGGCCATTGTCTGAGATCCGAACCTCTGGGAGCCTGGAGGGGAGCAAGGAGAGAGGAAATGTTATTGCAACCTGATTGGTATCTTCTGCAGGGCTGCTCTGCTTTGCAACCCAGATACACTCTCTGTATACAAGCCACCATGTCTGCCACAGGAATTTCCCATGAATTGACCATGCCACGTTCTGAAAACAGCTGTGACAAAAACCCCAGAAGTTTGTTTTGATAAAATAACAGCATTTTTCTATATTATATTATATTGTATTGTATTATATTATATTATGATAATATACTGTATTTATACATTTAATTATAATTATATAATTAAAAAGTTGAAATGAAATATTCTGTGCATATGCAAATGAAGCATTTCAACAACCCCAAAATGCATTGAAAACCTTTGATCAGTGGTTTTGAACCCCTTAAGCCGACGGGCTGCATCTGGGCTTTCCCAGACCTCTACCCCCCAAGCTCTCTGGCAGGGCACGAGACAACAACCCAGCGCCAGAAGTCATGAGCACAACGGTGCAGCACCAAACTCGAGGAAGCAGATGTTTCTCCCTGACCAAGGTAGCGAGTGGCTCTGCCTCCTGAAGCAGTTGGGTTGATGGCCCCTATCATCATTATCTTAATTAGCACAGACACTTTTTGAAGAGTTTCATTCTCTTCTGCCTTTTGCTGGGGAATCTGTCTCAACTCCATCCAGTCGCCAGCTGATTACAGGGGTGCTTTTACATCTTTTTCTATACATGCCTCTCCTTGATTTCCTAATATATTCTGTGGCACAAAACCTGCTTTGGGAGCTGGCATGGAAGGTGCCTGGGAAGCGTCCTATCAGTGCGTGCAAAGAGCTCAAATGCTGTCTTCCAGGATGCCGATTTGGGGTCCGTGCAGAGACACACCGTGCGTGCAGGGGCAAAGGGCTGTGGCAGCTCCATCGATCCTGAAGCAGACAAGGGAGTCAGCCTAGCACCGTACAATTACGGGGGGAACTGAAGCCAGAACTGCTGAGCGAAGTCCTGGTCAGGAGGCTATTGATTCCCCGGCCCCTCCGCACCTGATCCTGCCAGTCCTCTAATCTCGGATTAAATTGATCCAGTGACTTGGCCTCGGCTCCGGTCTGAGAGCAGCAGGCAGGAGGCCCCGAGGAGAAGAAAATGCAAGCATCCCTTCCTCGTCTCAATGCCTCGCAGAGAAGGAGACCAAGAGCAGAGCTTGGCTGAGCGCAAAGCCGGGGAAAGGGAATTGATTGAACTGACCTCCTCCGCTATGGGAGGAGAGGAGAGCGAGTGGGGTGGAGGCTACAGAAATGATGCACCGTTGCCTCTAGATTTCAGGAGCACAGAGAGAAGGAGACTGCAAGAGCCCCGACAAGCCTCTAAGCACTTCCCCTTGGGCTTCTTCTGCTCCTGGATCAGATCAGCACCAATTTACACCTCCGTTGCCCGTGGCTGCTTAGGGTGCATGGGGCAGCATTCCTGTGGGGTGGCAGAGCCATGTGCACAGCTGGCATATGGCCTGCCTGTCCTTCTCCAGGCTTTCCTGCTTCTCAGCTCTGTTATCCCTAAAGCCTTCATCTCATATCGCCTTGACAAATCCCCTTTTGGTTCCCCCAAAAGGGCATTTTCAGGCAATTTCTTTCTTTACAACCTTTTTGTCCTGATTTAGGACAATTTTTCCCCCCTTCAACTTCAAGGGTTTTTTTTCTGTCAGGAGGGAAACTCTGTTTTCCAGCCAGCTCGGTGCCGCCCTAGCACTGGTTGCTGGCTGCAGCAACTCCAAACTTCCTCACTTGCCAGGGGCTTTGGGGCCAGAGATCTGGGTTCGGACCTGTGTCCGGTGTTAATGGCCCTGTTCACTTCTGCAGGCCCAGGGCTGAGGGGGGCTCCGTGTCCCAGCTGCAGCAGGCGTGCATGGCGAACACCAAACCATGGGCATTCACACTGTGATGGCACCAAGGGGGCCTGGCGGCCTCGGAGCATCCTCTAAGCACTAACCAGGACTCATAATAACTCTGCTTAGCCCCCACTAACACATTGCAACTCGCTCCCACTTGCTAGTGAACAAATCGTGGAAGGAGGTTTGGGAATCTGTCATTGCCTTAACTAACTGCCCCGTTCCCTCTGCTCAGGCAGCAGAGACACGTGCTCTCCAGATCCGGGGAGTTTCACAGTCGCGGTTGTTTCCTACATTCACCGAGGCTGCTTCTACCCTTGCAATGATCTCCTGGGCAAGTGGGGAAACTGAGGCATGGGCAGAAAACAAGCATCAACCAGATGACTGTGGGCTTTTATTGCTCCTGGGGTATCAAAGCAGGGCAGGCAGCAAAGCCCCGCTTCAGAGGATCAGAGTCAGTGTCTTCCTATCGGCACTTTCTTTGTTGAACCCAGGACACGACTCTCGTTGGCTTCATTTGGACTATTTTTGCCACCTAATCTAAACTCCCTTCAGAGCTGCCCTCCTCCTAAAGTGGATTAAGCAGGCAGGAGAGCATTTTCCCAGGGAATTGAGTGGCATCGATCGGCCAGCTGGTTAGCAGTCAGTATTCAGATAACAGTGGCCTAGGATGGAGATTCTTTTCACCAGCAATGGGACCGGGATCAATAAACTATTAATAACTGCAAAGGTTTAAGAAGAGATCTGTGTAATGCAGTTTAGCAGCTGGAGTTTACCAACACTGACAGCTCCTCAGAAGGGTAAGTAATTGTGTTATTGAAAAGAAAAGTACACGAAAGGCAAGGGCACTGTCAGAGCAGCCATGAGAGCAAACACACTGCTCCTGGTGAGGTTAAATGCTCTGCGGCGAGCTCTCACTCTGCGCGCCACGCATCCGCCCAGCCCTGCAGCAGCACCCCCGAGACAGGCACGCGGGACGTCAATCGGTGTCACTGCCGCAGAGAGTGCATGGACGTGGGTCCCAGTTCGGATCTGGGGCCAGCTCTTTCACATCCAGGTGGGGGTGAGATGGTCCCAAGAGCTGTCACTTTTATCCCCCAGGTTTTGCCTTTGTTAACGAACAAACACATCCGCCAGCCGAGCTGTCTTGCTTAGGGATTTTCCCTGTGTCCCCACCTGTCCTGGCCTGGAGATGGGGTCTCCAGACCAGGACGGCTCAGCCCAGCCTGCTACAGAGATTAAAACCAAATGGTGGGGAGTGAACTCTAGTTACTATAGCTCTTTTCAGAAGTGGGCTACAGAGATGCACACCCACAGACTCTGCTCCCAAAGGTGCAAAGCAGCTTGGACGTTTGCTGCCGGGGCCAGCTGACAATTGCTTTAATGCAGGGAAGTCCCCAGAGCATCCTGCCTTGATATAGTCCTTGCTTTGGTAGCTTGCTACCCCATCCCATTGCTGCAGTATCTCCCCAGGACAGCGAAAGAGCCTGGCACCGGAGCCTGCTGCAGGCTGCCCCTCTAAACGAGAGGTGGCAGGACCTTTCCTGACGGGGCTCAGACTAGACAACACCATCTTGTCGCTATTAAGCACCCACGGTCCTACGCCAAGACATGGGATTATTTTCCAGAGTTGGGCCTCCTGTCCCTGGCTGCACCCCCTTGTTTTGTATGGGATCTGTGGCACCCCACCAATCCACCCCTTCCTCCCACGCCCCATGAGCTCCAGCAAGCGCGTGCATCTACTCCATGGCTTCTCCCAGGTCCTGGGGACGTGAATGAGCAGAGGCAATTAATTCGAATCTGGTTGGTTTCTGTGAATGTATTTAAGCATCGCCAATTAGTTGCGAGCAGGATGTGGAAAGGGGGTGGCCACTGAGAGAGCATGAGCCGGTGAGCAGGACTGCAGAGGAGAGGGAAGGGAATTGGGCTGCTGTGATCACCGCTCAGCGCGCAGTCAAGTGTCTTTATATTGCTCCTTTCAGAGGCCACTGAACTTTTCAGGCCTTCGGAAAACATTAGCGCCCCCCCCTCGGCCGTGCACACAACTCTCCCCCTCTTCTCTCAACTTGCAAGCCGCGATGACAATAAAGCCGCGCGGCGGATGAAATGCATCCCGAGCAACCGATTCAAAACGCAGGCTGTTAAGAAAATCAACCCGAGCCCGTGATGGAAACCAGTGAGAGAAGAAGTGTAAACGGAGCGGCGGCGCCGGAGATTGAAACACTAATGTGCTTCGCAAATGGAGCTGAGTCTCCGCAATAGCGCCTGGCTTCCAGAACCAACGGTGTTTTCGATTGGCAATTACAGCGCTTCAGAGCTAATGTCGTTATAATTAGCAGTGCTATTGCTGCTGTTCCATTACCAACACCTCATTACGCCGATAGCAGAGCTCCAATGACCCATTGGAAGCAGATTCTGGCTCTCGCCGGCTTTCCACCAAAGGATTCATCGCACGGCGTCGGTCTCTGATGGGCTCGCTCGCGCTCTTTTTTTAATGATTCAGGGTTTTTTATTCCTCCCTTTCTCTCCTGCCTCCTGATCCAGGTGGAGACGGGAGCACTGGCAAAACTTTGCACTGATTTCCATGCTTCAGCAGCAATTTCCTCCCTCTCTACCCTCTTAATCTTCCTCTCTCTGTAGGACAGATCCTCAGCTGGTAGAAATAAGTGCAGCTCCCCGAGGTCAATGGAGCTCTGCAACCGGATAGAAAGGCTGCACTGATATCAATAAAGCGATATTGGTTTACACTTGCTATGGATGTCTAGACATCTGAGCGCATCTCTCCACTTGCTTCTCTTCTCCTTTCCTCTGTTATCCCTGGTCTCCTTCCCACCCTCCATTGCTGCGATGCTTTAAAACACCCTTGCAGGCTGGAAACCCTGGGACCAAGTAAGCAGTACGATGCTGTATGAACAGTTAAAATGTGCCCTGAGCAGTCTCACGGTCATGCTCACTACCATCTCAGCCTGCTCTGGACAGGACTGGGGCCATCCGTGCCCCCCTCCCATGACACTGACCCTGGCACTAGGGGCTGCAGCTCTTCAGTCCATCTGTGAGGATATGAAACCCCCAGACCTAGAGCCTGTGTCCTCCCTGCCCCGTGGCCAGCACTGCCCAGCCCGGGAGTGCCTGACCCTGGCAGCCCAGGGCACTGGTGGTGGATGGAGGGAGGCATGGGGAGCAGAGCCCAGGAGAGGGAGATGCTTCTGCTACGGCATCCTCAGGGCATGCTGGGTCTCTGCTGCTGGCAGAGGGAGATGCTACGTGAATACATGCTAATTAGTAAGATCAGAAGATACTCCACAAAAAATCCCAACTCTGTTATGAGACCACTGCACTTAGCACATGTTTTACTACTTGAATGCACAAACACTTGTGTTTTAAGTGCGGTTAACGCATCCTAAGTGCAAAATGTGACTGGCCCTGACCTTTATGGGAAGGGAAAAGGAAGGAACCACCTCCCCAGTGTATCGCAGATGGTTTGTTACTTGCTTAACCTGTTGGGATCTGCTCCAGGCCAGTGCGTGCATTCGTGCATGCATGTGTGTTGCCTCCCATGGGTCAATGCGTGGCCTTTGCATATATGCCTCTATACATATGTGCATCTTTATCTATATAGCACGCATGTACTTGTATATTGCTGTTGCTATCTCTGCATCTCCAAAATAACAGATCTTTACAGAGATTACATTCCTAAAATGTGCATCTGCATGGTTTAAGTGTATAGGTTGGCAGGTGTTTAGAAAAGTGAGTGTTGTGTATGCCTCTTTGATGAGTGTATCTCTGTGGATACTGTTGCCTGTGTGTATATACTGCTGGGTGTAGGCGCATGTGCTGTGTACATTGAGCTGTGGGTGGGCATTGCATGTGTGTAGAATATGTATATGTGTGGGAACACGGTACGTGAAGTGTACTCCGTGGATCTTTGGCCATAAGTGCGTGTATATATAATGCATGCCTGTATTGTCATATTCTCATCATGTCTGTACACATTTGTGTGGCTAACGCAGTATCTGCAATGCATAGCCTGTTCAGGATAGGTGCATATCTTGTCATGAATACATGCACATGTATTGCATGTGGATCTGCTGTGTAGATGGTTGTGTACAGGTGGTTCGTACGTTTTTATGCACACGCTATATGTTGTGAACATGCAGTGTATTGTATATGGGTATATGTGACGCTAATGTGTGTGCTGCTATCCATGGTATATAGGGGGGGCGGGTGTCCAAGTGCAGGTTTCTCCCACTCTGCTACTTCATCCCATAGTGGTTAAAGAGCCAGGACACAAGACGCAGGCAATGGATGGGTGGCTCTCCCATAATGCCCCAAGCAGGAGAACAAGGAGACAAAAGGCAGTGCTTGCTTTGAGCTCGCACCCAGTGAGGAAGGAATGAAATAAGCCTCACAGAAAACAACCCGGCCCCTTTGGGAGCACGAGCGAGGGGCCAAGGCCCTGCCTGCTCCTGTCGGCGCAGGTTTTGACAGACCCGCTGCAGCTGGCCGGCGTTGAAGCGGTGGTGCCACTTACAGAGGAATCCATTAACATCTCTGCAGCTGATAATGGGGTGGACTAGTGGCTGGTGATGAGAAACTGGTTAGGCTTTAACGGCACAACTCTGCACGTTGACACACAATGTGCTCGAGTATGCAACCTCATATCAGCACAGAGCACAAAAGAAGGGGTATGGGCTCCCCCACACAGACTAAACCAGGGGGCTCATGAAAGACAAGGTAGGTGCCCTTTGCCAGAACTGGGGTCAAATCAAAGAATGGGAACTAGGTTCTTGGCTACTGAGGTACACCCCTCACCCAGCCTCAAACCAGCTAGTGCAGATCCTGAGAAGAGTGGGGTTCAGCCGATTAGCATCAAGCCAGCTCAGACTCGTCTAGATGAGCTGCAGTCACCCCATCGACTGCAATGCAGACGCGACCATTGTTCCAGGCCTCTGGACCCAGTGAGCAAAACCTCAACACCTGCATGTCCGGTGCTCGTTCTGGATGTCCCTGCTCCTACAGTAGCTCTTTGATGCATTTCTCCCTGACACAGTCACACATAGCTCCACTAACTCATGCCTATGTTTGCTATGCCAGTCTACTGGGAAAATCCTGAGTCTTTCATTTTCATCTATAGCTTGCCAAATGCCTGGGTTTTGGGTTGTTCCTGTTGTTCCTGCTGTGTATATTATACCCGTACAAATCTGTCGTCTACCCGGAGACCCAGGTCCTCCTTCTGCCAGTCAAGTTAGCACTAGTGGCATCTACTAATGAGCAGCATCCATGAACTAAGTAAGCTCCTGGACAACTTTCATACCACTTTTTGGAACCAACTTTTTTTGAAGATATCATAGTTAAATCTCTCACTGATGCATCTTGAGGTTATGTTAAAGCCTATCATTTACTCAGCGACTTTTGAGGTGTTTTTAAAATAAATGATCGGATTAATTTGAATACATCCATCTCGACAGATAACACTTTCTTGCCTCCTTGTGCGCGTGTGACGCCATCACAGTGCGCATGGACTCTGGCTGGGAGCTCTGCATGCTTTTCATTTCTCTTTTCATGTAGCATGTTGGATTTGCTATGATGCCCCACGCTGTCAGAGCCCTGTCCACCACCCACCATCTCCCGTCTGACCCGGGTGATTTCCTTTGTTTGATAAAATCTAATTGCTTTGGCAAGGGTTAACTCGAGGTCTCCCAGCATTGTCCTGCAGCTTTTTGTCTCAGATTTTAATCACTATTTTTCTTTCTTTATACCTTCTACTTATATCCTGTACAAATCAGATCACGTCTAGGTTTCATTTTTATATGGAGTGCAGCATGCCTCCAGTGTCTAAATTACCATTTCACAAATGCCTCCTCTACCTGAGTTAGCTAAAAACTATAAAAAACATCAAGTGCTTCAGAACCAGCTGTTGTTGGAAACAAGGTAACCTTCTCGTTTTCTTTTTAGTGGCATGGACTGTTTGCAAATATAGAGGGAAGTGATGTGGAAGCCTTCTCCAGCTCTCCTCTGCATCTCCAGGGAAACTCACTCTGATGGGGCTTTTAACTGGTCCAGTCTTTCATTCAGTGAATTTTCTTAGTTCATTTGGCTCCTGGTATTATTATGTGTTGTTCAGAAAACACCCAGAGACAAGGACTCAGGCAGAGGTCTCCTTCCTTCAGTGTCCATGTTCTCACTTCAAATTAATACACTGTGGCCTTAAAATTCAATTTTCTTTCAGGCTGACAGTCCCTTTAGTATCTTTATGTGTGATATGACTATAGGTGGACACTTGTTCAGCAGTAATCATAACATCCTTGCCCATGGTACCTCACTAGATAAGATCATCATTATGATCATAGAAAATGAGGGTTGGAAGGGACCTCGGGAGGTCACATCTAGTCCAACCCCCTGCTCCAAGCAGGACCAGCCCCAACTGCATCATCCCAGCCAAGGCTTTGTCCAGCCGGGTCTTGAAAACCTCCAAGGATGGAGACTCCACCACCTCTCTGGGTG
>NW_017729014.1:20335618-20339392 GCF_001723915.1 Gavialis gangeticus
CATCTGCCCCCACTGAGGACAGTTCAGCTCCATCCTCTTTGCAGCCCGCCTGCAGGACTGCTATCAAATCCCTCCTCAGTCTTCTCTTCTGCAGATTAAATAAACCCAGCTCCCTGCTAAATGCACGCACGAGCCACCATCATAGGGTGATCCCTTTCTGAGAGTTTGTCCTTGTGTGTGACATCATCCTTGGATGACACCATTTCCTGCAGTACATCATCATATCCTTGTGTCTTACATCACCATGGGGTGCTGCTTCTGCATCAATATATTCACATCTTTGTATCATCCGTTGGGCCTTCCAGGGGGGTCTCATGGTACCCCCGTACTGGGTGAAGCTCCCCCACATCTTACTGTGTCCATTAGCCAATGCACCTGTTACATCACTAATGGGTAACACTGAGCCGCATGTCACATCAAAGGCAGGTGACTCTACTTTCCATCACCAAGTCCTGCCAAGTGCTGGAGAAGAAAGGAAATGCCTGTTTCCTACTATTGCTGGCTCTTTGAAATTTTACCTTTCCTGACCTGATTTATCAGGAAAAACTCCGAGAAGCTGCTGCATAAAGCAACATTATTTGTGCAGTCGTTTGCTTAGAGAAAAGCCAGGGGTAGTTTCCCTCAATGGCACGGGAGGGAGTACTTTTGAGCACAGTGCACGGGGGGGACCTGCCGCTAACTGGAGCTGTGTGTGGGTAATGAGGGCTGCTCACATAACTTATCACACAGCAGGCCAAAAACAAAAGACTCAAATGAGGGCTCCTCGGTGTGTAGAAACCCAAAACCAATTTCACGTTTAAAACCTCCCTGGATGGCTGAGCTATGCTTTTCCCTGCTAGCAGAAGGCTGGCTCTTTAGGCAGCACTGTTACCACTTGCGTGACATTGTGTTGGTGGATAACGTGCCCCCTGGTAGATGAGCTCTATACCTTTCCCTTCCTGCAAACAGAAGGCGGGCTGTTGTAGCAGCATGTTTTGCTGCTTAAAGGAGCATGTGTTCAGACTGCATTGCCAAGCAGCCGTGGGTGACAAACGGGACTGCAAAATTGCACAAACGGATGGAGAAGCAACGAACGGGACTGTTATTAGCCAGGGACTGAATGCAGTGTGGTGCAGCGGGGCTCTGTAATTCGTGGCTGCACCTGGGACTTTGTGGTCCTCCGTGGTGAGCGTCGGAGCCTGGCTGTCAGGTCTCTGGGGTCCTATTCCCAGGGTGTGGATGCTTGGGTGGAAGATGAAGCATCTGGGTTTTTGAGCCTGGCTTTCAGCTTGAGAAGGGAATGAGACCTTATGGTTAGACCAGGACAATCAGGACTCCTGGGTTAACTTCTCCGGCTGGGAGGGAGGGAAGGGTCAACTGGCCACCCTCCCAGCTCCCTCCTCTGCTAGCATCACGCACTCCTGGAGGTGCGTTGCCCTGCATTAGCCTGACATACTACTAGCTGGTGTCTTGTGCCCCCCTTGTTATACTGGCAGAAATAAGTGGCACCTGCTAACTGGGCCTTGGGAGACCTAATGAGTGATTTGTAGAGCTCTTTGTGATCCTTAGATGAAAGCAGCTCCTGTCAATAACTGCTGGAGGACAATCAGCTGGCTCAGAGCAGCTCTTCTGTTTTCCAGCCAAGCTAATGGAGTCCCTCCTTCATGCTACCAGATACTGCAGAGACTGTGGAGATGCGGAGACAAAAGCCTTGCATTCAGATTCAGTCCGAGATTGCCCCTCTCCGGCTGACCACCCTGCAACTTCTTGGGGGAAACCTAAACCTGGATGTGCACCTTGTGCTACGCAACCGTTGCTAAAAGCTGGAGCTGCCATCAAATACAGCGTCGGCTATTTTCCAAAAGTGGGTACTCATGAAACCGCCTTCCAGCTCTCCTCTTCTTTAAAAAAAAAAAAAAAAAGTAGGGCAGGAGCAATTATTTTGTTCTGCACTGAGTAGCTCCCAGCTGGATGGCAGCAAAAGGTCAGAAGAGGCATCTCCTGCCTAGAGCAAGGTCTTTGAACAGAGATACATGGTGGGATAAGCGATGGTACGAGGCATTCTCCCTAGGAAGGGATTCAAGCCTGACCTGGAGCTCAGGCAGGTCAGGACACAGGGCTTTGTCTTTTGGAGAAAACTCTGATTTTGCAGGAAAGAAAAAATTCGAATTCTCAAATATTTGCAATTACCCAGTATCTTCCCATTCTGAAATGCAGCCCCAGCGCCACCAAGGAGCTGCTGTTCACTTGCTCGTTCTCCCAATTCCTCCTATCACCTAAGGTCCCTGGTAAAACTCCAGCTCCCATGATGCACTGTGCTCTCTCCTGCTATGGAGGGGATCCGGTGGAATTATGGGAGGTGAAGTCCAGGTGGGGTTAAAAATACAGCAGGGATACGAGATGATTACAGAGGCATGGCAGTGACATTTCTAAATCAAAGTATTTTGGTTGGTTTCTGGGCATTTAAGTGACGTGTCGATGGAAACAATCAAAATTTCCCTTCCGAAGTGGACACGTTTCGGTTTAGTTAAAACTCCCATGTTCTTGTTAGGGCTTTTTTTTTCCCCAAGCAGGTGTAAGAGGATCCTTGTTTAATGAATCCTCTGTTCAAGTCCCTGGATTGCTTCCCGTGGCTTTTCACAGAGCAAAAACCCTGTTAGAGTAAACAAAGCCCCTGTCAAAGTGAACAGTCACTTGGCAGCTTATTTTAATGGACACATCACTTTAAACTAAGCCTCTGCCATCTGTTCCACCCTCTAATTACCCATGCACAAAAAGGAGAATAACTCACAACTGCATCATTAAAAAAAATAAAAATGAGAAAAAAAGAGAGATGGGGCATCAGTGATTTCAATGCCAGAGCTCTGCAGGCAAGGTGGCGGGTCAGGCATGCGGGGCTCTTGTCACAGGCCTCTGGCTGAAGGGGACCCAAAGTCCCAAGATATACAACAACCAAGCTCAAGGGAGCAGGATGCCATCCTGGATACTGCACAGACCTATGGATGCCGTAGAGATGCATTTGGGTGACGCCGCAGGCGGGCTAAGAAGCGCTGCCTGTCATCGGAGCTCATTAGCGCAGCCACGTTCATGAGAAGAATGAGGTTTGCTGAGAGGCCGAGTTAAAATGCCCGCATGCAAAGCCATAAACACAGTACCAGGCAGGATGGTGCTGTTTCCTCTCAGCGGATACTTCCGGAGGTGCTGATTTGGCGCCAGCATTTCAAACTTGGGGCAAAAGTCCTCTCTCCCCTCTTCCCCTTCAGGGATACCAGCGCTACTCCACAGCACTGCAATAGTTCCGCCAGATCCATGTGCAGGGATCAAAGGTAGGAGGGTAGCTGGTGGCCATAACTCAGACCTGCAAACCAACGAGCATGATGCCCCTAGGGACAGCAGTCTCTGTAATCTTTTAGGCTACAAAGCCCTCCCACCCTCCTCTCTGCCAGGGACTCAGGGGTCCAGCATCAGCACAGAAGAAGGGGTATGGGCTCCCCCACACAGACTAAAACAGGGGGCCCGTGAAAGACAAGGCAAGTGCTCGAGTACAGCATGGCAAGGAGATTTAAAAACGGGGAGGCTCAAGTTGGGCTACGTTCCAGGAGGATCAAACTAGCCAAAGGGATCTCAGGCAGGGTGTCCAAACCTCATATCCAAACAAAGCATAACTCAGTGGAAGTCACCAGCCACAGCCTGGCCCCGGTTCACTTGATAGGTAACCTGGGCACCTTTGAAAACCTTCCTCGAGTCCTGGAGGGAGCTCAGAGGCTGGAGAAAAACCCATCCCAGGTGGCTTCA
>NW_017729014.1:20344392-20344906 GCF_001723915.1 Gavialis gangeticus
CATCCTGGCCCCGGTTCACTTGATAGGTAACCTGGGCACCTTTGAAAACCTTCCTTGAGTCCTGGAGGGAGCTCAGAGGCTGGAGAAAAACCCATCCCAGGTGGCTTCATGTGACTAACGCCATAACCCAACCTCATTTTGACTGCAAGAAATAACAGAGCAATTCTTTTGTTGCCATGAACTCAGAAAGACCATGGCGGGCAGAGTGCCAGTAACCCTCTTTGAAATCCCTGGGTTTATCTTGTGAACCATGGTTGAGAAAAACTGCTGTGACCCATCTGCACTGTACTGGCCATGTCCTATGGCCAACCCCTGAACAGCAGGTTTCCCGCGCTTCCAATTCCTCCATCCACCTCCCAGCACCTTTACTTGCAAACCCTCCCGATAATGGAAATGATTTGCGGCAATGACGCATCAGCCCCAGAAATACCATGTCACGGTGGGCTGGCAGGGACAACGAGGTTAGAGTTAATATGCACGTGACTTGACTTCTTCCTACCGCATCTACGGCCCC
>NW_017729014.1:20349906-20351464 GCF_001723915.1 Gavialis gangeticus
TGCTGCAATGACGCATCAGCCCCAGAAATACCACGTCACGGTGGGCTGGCAGGGACAACGAAGTTAGAGTTAATATGCACGTGACTTGACTTCTTCCTACCGCATCTACGGCCCCAAGCTAGGACGGCGCTGTGCAGCACGAAGCCACGCTCGAGCACATGTATGCACGCTCTGGGGTGAGGACTCCCACGGCTTCTAATCAGGGAGCTGCCAAGCGTGGCCAGGAGAAACCTGTCTTCATTTAAGACAAACAGCTTGTTCCTGAATGTGCTACTCTGCCACCGTGGTTTCAGCTCTAGGCATTAAGGAACAAGAAGGTCACCTGTTCGGATGCAGCTGAGGGCCTGCAAACGCAGCTCCTTCCAGTAACAACTCCTCTGATGCCTGGAAATAAGCTGGTGGGTTCAGCCCAGTTCCACCCTCACAAAGCCCAGATCATAGCCGTTGGGCAATGCCAACCAGGACTGAATGGGCTATGGAAACAGTGGGGCAGGGCATCCCACTAGGTCAACCTGGCTTTGCACCGCATCCAGCCTTCAGCCCATGGCTCTCCAAACGGGTCCCGAATGTCATCTTGATTTGATAGGTAGGGGAAGCTGAGGCATGGAGCAAGGACTACAGCCAGGCAGCTTCAGGGATGGAAACTTGGGTGTGGTGACTCCCGCATTGACTCTTAGCCCCCTTACATGCATACGAACAAGCAGCTGGGTGCACTCGGGTCACCAGCAGTCCTCATCTCCAAGCCACAACAAAAGGTCTAGACGTGTAAGCAAGCTCCAATCTATCACCACCTCCTTGGGGTCTAGGCTAGCTTTGCTGTTACTGATATTGTGGCACTTCTTAGGTCAAGGAAGCATTGTGCTAGGCAGACACTGCCTTTAACAACTGATAATCTAACGTCACGGCAGACAAAGAATGGAAGGGGAAACTGAGGTAAGGGAAGCATGCTGGCACAGGGAGAAGATAGGCCCGGTGTCCCGACTCCCAGTTCAGTCCGGCCAAACCCATTGGATCAGAATTGCTTGTTCTTAGCAGTAAGTAAAGCACCAAATATCTAATCTGGTTTCAAGCTTTCACCCTGGCTCTGAATCAGGTTGGAAAAGCATTTAAAGTACACGAAGTCCAGCTACTTGTACTGGGCGTGCTGGCTACGGGTGGCAGCGGCAGTGCCAAACGACCACGGCTGCTCTGGATTCCCTTCTGCATCATGTCAGGCCCATTTGTCTTCATTCAAATCCCACTTTCCAAACTCATTTGCTTGGCAAAGCCAATCCATGCCAGCTCACAGCAGGAGAGAAGTAGGTGCCCACCATTTACTACACCAAAGAAGAGACAAGCTGAGCTAGCAGTAACTGGAGGCTAGCTTCATGCGGCCAGCCTTGGAAACTCTCTGGGACACAGGTGGCTCTTCTGTGTAGCACCCGAAAATCAATTTTTGAGCAGCTCTAAGTAACAGAGGTTAGAGATGAGCCTTGAAGCAAAGACTATGCTTTGCTTTGTGTCCTACAGCTAGGTTTGTATTAGCAATCAGCATCATGCCGGGCTGCTTTCATCTTGC
>NW_017729014.1:20356464-20358681 GCF_001723915.1 Gavialis gangeticus
AGACAAGCTGAGCTGGCAGTAACTGGAGGCTAGCTTCATGCGGCCAGCCTTGGAAACTCTCTGGGACACAGGTGGCTCTTCTGTGTAGCACCCGAAAATCAATTTTTGAGCAGCTCTAAGTAACAGAGGTTAGAGATGAGCCTTGAAGCAAAGACTATGCTTTGCTTTGTGTCCTACAGCTAGGTTTGTATTAGCAATCAGCATCATGCCGGGCTGCTTTCATCTTGCCAAACAAAGGCAGGTTTTTAATCAAAAGAAAGTAAAATTCAGGACAGGGTATCTTCTAACTACATATTGCTTCTAATTTACCATCTGATCCTATACCTTTCAAAGCCTGTTTAAGAAAACTCACAACCTTCTGTATAGTTCAGATAAGAGTTTTGATGAGCCTGGCTGGGCACGCACGGTAACACTTCATTACGATACAGTTTGAGTTGGGAATATCAGTTAAATTACAATGTCAAAAAATGAAAAAGAGGAATTTGAAAACTCCAAAAAGACCAAAATTAGAGATTTTTTTTAAAGAAAAAATTTGAATGCTAGGAACAATTAAGGTTCCACCAACCAGTACCCTTAATACTGATCCCCAACGAATATCCACTTTCTACCTGCTCACTCATATACGACCCAAGTCTGGCTTTCAGCATGGGGCAGCTCTGGACAGTAGGAGGACTTCCCCCCACTGGTTCTCACCCTTGGCTACTGAACAAAGCACAAAGGAAACCCCACGTTCCCCGCCTGAAATCAACCTGACCCACATCTTTTGATTCTCCAAGAATACACTGCGTTTCCAAAGAAAATCAGAGGATTATCAGGACTGCAAGGCCACAGGCTCCAATGGGGAAATCAGCGCTGACTTCAGTAGAGCTATACCAGTCTACCAGCTGGGGATGCCCTGGATGGCAAGCGAGGTGATAGGAACATGAACTACGGTGTCGCTATCCCAGCTGCCTAATAGCAAAGACGGCTGACGATGAGTCCCAGGGACTAAACCAGATTAAATTAGAGACTGTGATGGATTACGTGGAGACACTGTGATGGATTTCTTGGAGAGACCGATGGATGAGGCAATAAAAAAATTCTGACGCTCAGATCATTTGCATCTTGGAGCAAGTCATTCTGGCTTTGTTAGAAACTCTGGGAAGCCACAGCCAGCTTTAGCATTTGTGAGCAGACTTGCAAAACCCCACCCCCAAAAAAGCCGCATAATATTGCCACCCCACCACCACGTGTAGCTGATTTTGGAGTCCAATTTTATCTCTCCAGCAAGCATATACCAGCTGGTGTTGCAGCGCAAGGGAGTGGGGAATGAGTTGGTGTTTTTAGGATATGCCTCAAGCTTAAATACTTTCATCTGAAATGAGTTGTGGGTGGGCAGGAGGCATCCGTAAGTGTTTCCACCATCCGCTGGCCTCGTGCTGCACGCGGAGAGCCCCGTCTGCCTGGCTGCCTCCAGCTCTTGCTCTCAGCATACATCACTTGGTGCTTTCCAGGTGAGCTTTGCAGACAGATGAGGGCTCTCGCTGTCTATTGTCCAGCAGGCTCTTTGCAGCAGCTCCTTCCCAGGAGACTTGTACATGGCTTCTCCACGCTACCCTTCACCCAACTGCTGGCTTCTGGGAGGCTGGATAATTGATGCCTCCGAGTCCGAGACCCTCCTCTGCAGACAGCTTCGGGCTGCATGAAGTCTCTGCTCCGGCAGGTGCCTCGGCATCTGCCGTGCTGCTTCTCCGCACGGAAGGGATGTTTGTTCAGTCCTTCAATCCATCATTGTCAAATGCTGGCTCGGGTCTGGGGAGAGGAGGAGCTGCCTCATGGAGGTGGATGGCTCCCCGGCCAAGCAAAAAGAGCTGAAAGATCCTGCCCGCTTGGGCACAAAGCTGCTGCCATGGCACGGCGGGCAGCCTTTCCATCTCAGCAGATCCCACCTGCCACCTGGGCCCATGCGGTGGTGGGCCCATCCTTGTACGGCTCGTTGGACTCTGTCTGCCCCAGGTGCTCTGTCAAGCAAGCAGAGGTACCAGATGCAATGGCAGATGTGTGGCCCTGGCCACGTGGAGGGAGCGCTCCTTCCTGGCCATCACTGTCTCATTTTAAACATCTGGTCTAGTGGAGGCACAAGCCCGTTGGAGGCTGCAGAGACAGGTTGTTGGGGACGAGAGCGTGGGTGGGGGTTCGCACGCACAAAGCAGATGCCACCGTGCTTGCATGAATCCT
>NW_017729014.1:20363681-20371426 GCF_001723915.1 Gavialis gangeticus
CTCTGTCTGCACCAGGTGCTCTGTCAAGCAAGCAGAGGTACCAGATGCAATGGCAGATGTGTGGCCCTGGCCACGTGGAGGGAGCGCTCCTTCCTGGCCATCACTGTCTCATTTTAAACATCTGGTCTAGTGGAGGCACAAGCCCGTTGGAGGCTGCAGAGACAGGTTGTTGGGGACGAGAGCGTGGGTGGGGGTTCGCACGCACAAAGCAGATGCCACCGTGCTTGCATGAATCCTCTTTGCTCTGTTCATAACCTGGTTTCCTCCCTAGCAGCCGTGCACATCAGCTGGGTCCCTTTTTAAGCTGAAGAACCAGCATTTCCACCCCTTCACCTTTGCTTTAGAAAGCCTGAGGAAGAGGGTAAAGGCCTGAGGACACCCCTCTGCACACCTGGGAATTTAATCGGTGCTGGATGGATTTAGCCCATGAGTCATGATCCTTAAGACTGAATCTCATTGCCTTGATACCTGGGCTAACAGAGACCCCGGCAGAGCGTGCTCCCTTCTAACACGCCACTAGCTGGGCAAAGACAAGAAAATACCCTGGCTTGTATGCTTCTCTCCTGCCAAATGTGAGACCCTAGACATACCCACGTACTCGCGGCCCTGTTTGAAACACAGCTGGTGCCCTGCAAGGTGCATCCAAACCTCGCGTATCCAAGAGGAATAAAAGCGACTTGCAGCTGAGACAGACTCCCTCTAGTTCACTGAGAGACAGGGAGAGGGCTCACCTGGCACATTAGCTGTGTGAGGTCCCCAAAGTTGAAGTCCCAGGCATGGGCACCAGAAGAGAGCCCGCACCAGTTCATGCTGTCCATGCTGGTGTCTGGGAACATGAAGTCAGTCAGCCCCATTGGTGGTGGAAGGAGACACGTGGCAGGGGCTGCTGGGGACAGCATGAGCAAATAGCCACGATCCTCCTGCACTGCAGTGAGAGGAATTCACCCAACCGGCTCAGCCACTGGGACCTGCTCAGGATGGGAAGGAAGGGCAGGGAAATGCTGCTGAGAGACCCCGACACCATGATGACGGGAATAGAGCTGACATGCAGGGCAGGTGCAGCGATGGAGGGCACTGGCTCATCCACGGGCAACTGAGAGGCGTGCGTGAGGCACGTGTGGGCACAGCTGAGCTGGCTGTGACCGGGCTGGCTCGGGTACCAGCAAGCAGGGAAGATCGGGTGCCCAGACTTGACACTTCATTCAAGTTAATTTGGGATCATGGGTGTGCTTGTGGCCTGCCACCATGTTTGCACTGCTACTGCTACCCCAGGCAGATCGAGTCAAGCTTGCACAAGCGCACCTATACGTGTGGCACTCACTCTCCAGTTGCAACACAGACATAACTTCAGACTCAGGGCCCGGACCCTTGTTAGGCAAGAAGCAAGCTGCACCTCGTGCTCTCTCTCCCTCCCGTCTTTGCACGCTTGCTGCACCTCTGCCATCCTCTGCAGGGGCTCTCTCTGGAGGTGAAGGCAGGTCAGGCTTTAGTCCCATGTAATATCCGGCCTTCGCTGACATCCCAGTGCTGGAGCGGGCTGTGACACCTGTCCATTTGCATTCAAACGGAGGGCACGGCTCATAACTCACAGGGCACGGCTCTGCCATCAGATTGCAGCGACTTGTGTGTCAATCACTGTCAATCCGGGCTGGTGTCAAACAGATGATCCCAGAACAAAGGGCTCTGTAGCTGGTTTTGCAGCCCCTGAGCCATCCGGCCTCCGAGGGACAGAGATTTTCAATTCACAGCATGAGAAAGAAACGAGATCGAGTTATCGCTCCGTGGGCACGTCACCCTCCGCTCCACCTGCTTCTCTAATCCAGGTGAGACATGAATATGGAAGCCGTTTTATTCACACCTTAGGCCCTCCTTAATATCTACGCGATTCAAACCTCTGTTGAGTAAAACCCTGTGGTCTTTCCTCTGGCCCTGGCTTTCAGGACTTGTGCCTGAGTCAGGCTCTCTGAATTGGGTCCCAATTGGAACAAAATGGGAGGAAGGGGCTCTTCCTTTGGCTGTTGGAAACCAGCAACTGGCAGCAAAGGTCCCAAGCCAGCACTTATCGAGGCTGATGGAAGGGTCCCATTGACTTCCAACAGCCTGGGAAGCAAGCCCTAGGAGAAGATGTAGGTGGACGGAAACTAAGAGCCGTAATCCTTTTTCTTGCTCCTTCTTGCACTTGCCTTGGGCTTGCAGCTCATCCTAAGACCTTCAGGAAGATGCATCCCAGTGTGCCCCAGCCTGCAGCCACCTGCACAGAGAGGATGCAGAGCAGCCCACAGCCAGGCTGGTGGAGAGGAGCCGCCGTGGGAGTGAGGATCAGGCCTGCTGGCTTCGGGAGGGCGGCTCGATGCCACGCATCCGTGCGCGCGCCTGGGCCCCGGAGCAGGCAGAGAGGGAATCCCTGAGCCAGCCTCAACGCACTCCTGCATTGGTAATGGGGCATTGCAATAATATTGAATTAAAGGAATAAAAGGCTTGTCAAATCCCAGCAGGCCCTCATGTGCACCGGCCCCAGGCTTTTCCTACCCCCATTGCCTTGACCCAGCGCTGGGATTTATGCGCTCATCTCAGCTTCCCTAACACGATCGTTTCCTTCCATAACATCTTCAATTTACTCTGGCGCCTTCCTCTCCTCCGCCTGGGCTCTGGCAGCCCAGAGGGTGCACTTCGGCACTTACTGGTCTGCGGGGAAGGCTGGTTAATGGTGCCATGAGGCTCCCAGGGTGGGGTGGAAGCAGACAGCGGAGAGGGACTGGTTTGCTGGGGAGGGAGGCCATGGCACGACTCTTATCAGCTCCCTGGAGCTCCTCAGTCCAGGTCAGAGGTGGATCCATGGCCCAGCTCGCTCCCATCTCACTACCTGGCTTCTCCTCCACCAGTTCCCTCCACCCAGCCCCACCTTCGCCTTCCTTTCCTCCTCTCCCCTCCCAGCTCAGTCTTGCCAACCTCTGGCATTCAAAAATCACAAGCCCGGACCCCCCAGAATCTGGATACGGGCTTTAAAAACACGAGGGCTTTTCAAATGTATAACTTTTTGCCTTCTTTTCCCTTTGCCCTCTGAGTCTTTACGTTGCCCTTGGGCCACAGCCACCACCATGACGGCAACCGACTGCTGTATTCTCTCTCCAGAAGTAAAAGCCGCGATTCCCGAGCAGTTTCGGGACGGACCGGGTGTTGGTGAACGTGCTTGGGACGGGCGGTGCTTTAGAAATCTCTAAACATTTCCAGTTCTTGCATCACAACTGGAGTTAGGAAACTTTAGTATATCTAGGGGTGAAATGCATGATCTAGGAGAGCCGAATAATGATGTCCTTACACTGATTTATGTGGTATTTATGCAGCATTACTCACCCCAGCATCGCCATGTCTTCTGCATTCCCCTAATGCCCCTGAAGCACGTGGCCCCTTCTTGATCCTGGATGAATTACTCCAGCAGCCGTGGGTAAGAGCAGCCTGGCACCCACCCACTGACGGTGAAGACCCTGCCTGTTCCCCTTCTGCTCGTGCCCATGAACTCTACACGCTTTGAATAAAGCAACATCCTACGCTTCCATCCTATTCTCCTGTGCTCGATACCCACCCACCTCGGGACTCGGTCTCTATCATCATAAAGTTTACGCCATATCAGTTGGCTCCTGCCATGACCACTGCTGTTGCCGGCACCGAGCGCGCACGCGGTTCCGACCGAGCCTCTCCTGCCCCGGCTTTACAGTAACGAGAACGGAAAGACAAAACCTTTTGCCTCTCCCGCTCTACAGCGGCCATCACCTGCAGCCCCTTCTCTGCAGGCGGCTCGGATACTTGTGCAGCCTGGTAGGCAATATCTGCGTTGCAAAGCTGTCTCCTTCCCACCTGCCCCGGGACAGAGAGGCAATGGGACATATCCTCCATGTCAGCTGGAAGTGGGAGAGACCTGCCCATCCCCTTCCTGAACTGGCATCCATCTCTGACCTCAACTCAACACGTATTTATTTATCGATTTCTCTCCGGGGAGCTGTGCAGTGCTGCCTTCGCCCGTGATATAACCGGACGTGACTATATCACTGTAGCGTGGAGTAATTCAAGTCAGCAAGTCAGAAGCAATCATCCCAGGGAAAACATTGCTTTGGCTAGAGCATCCCGCTATCAGTGTCAATCTCACACCCCCGCACCTGACAGCTCTCTGTTTTGGACAGCAGTGGTACAAAAGGCAACGCTAGGTTTTTTTTCCTGCTTGCCAGCCACGGCGCTTTGAAGGGGCAGAGATGGATGTGAGATGAAGGAAGAAGCAGGGCCGTCTTTAGCCCCCTACATGGCTCGGCTTCATGCTGACCCGCTGCCGCCACCTTCTTTAGTCTCTCGCCAGCCCTAGAGGTGCTCAAATAATGCTCAGCAAACAGTGCGTTCAGCCTATTTCTCCCCCCAGTCATTTCCCCAGCAGATTATTAGTAGAAGCTTTTCCTGCTCCACCCAGACACCGCTCTGATGTCTCAGGGAGCTGTCATATCCCGCACTAATATCTCACACGCTCTGCAAACTCAGGGGGATTGGTTTATGCACCCCCAGGTCACAACTGCAAGGTTTACTTTGTGGGCATGACCCCTATACACTTCCTTTTTTTTTTTTTTTTTTTTTAAATGAAAACTGAACTTTTTGGAGAGTGAGAAGCAACTTTGAGGAGAGGCCAGTATGCTTTCTTTCCCTCTAGGTACCAGCCCCACCTAATCTCTGGGTATGCAAAGCTGCACTAGTCTTCTGCAGGACTCGAGTTAACTATTTGCAGAGCTGGTCTGCAATGATCCTATTCAATGGTTTTCCCCCACATTGGAAGATACAAAATCACAGAAGGCAAAATGTGCAGAAATATGTTTCACGTTGGGGGGGGGGGAACTTAAATAAAAGGCTTTTCAAAGGGCCAAAGTTTTCCAATGCAGCGTCTTTCAGAACAAAGCATCGAGATTTTTTGTCGTTTCAAAATGAGCTCTCGTTCAATGAGTAAATGCCTTCAGAAATGGTGTCCAGTGCTTTTAAGTGCCTTGTATCCGTGCTGCCTCCAAATGCAACCCTAGGGCTTTATAGCTCCATTTTACACCAGCGTCAGTGACGCCACAAGAGGCTTTTCTATACCAGGAACATGCGCGGTGTTAACTCACTCATTTTAACTAGCACAGCACTACACATATTTTGGTCCTTAATGAGGACAAGGAGGGCTGTGTTGAAGAGCATCAGCCTGCCATGGCTAACCACAGAGTCCTTCTACAGAGCTCATCAAGCAAGGACGCATCCCTTTCATGGCACATGATGTGGTCCCCTAAAAACCAGCACCATCTTTACAGATGCCACCGAGGCAGCACAATGCTACAGCCACATGCTAAGTAGTTGTTCAAGGCATCACATCATCGCGCCTTTGCTGTATTTCTGGACCATCCAGGACCAAACGCCTGGACCTACTGCAAGGCCAGCAAAGTGGCTTTCCTTCTGTCTAGCTTTTCAAGGTCACAGGCTAGCAGCGTTTCCAAAATAACGATTGCCCATATTGGGTCTCTAGCGAGTCTAGTTTTTGGGAGGAAAAAAACCCCCAGCATCTTCATTTGGAGAAAAAAAGGAGAGAACATTTCTCTGGGAAGTCATTAAAAAGGGAACGGCAGCTGTTGGAGGCAGCTCAGAGGCTCGTAATAATACAAGCTGTCCCCGACAGAGCCGCGGGCTCTGATGTTACCTCCGCGCCCGGCCCCGGTTTCTGTTTTTATCCCAGTCTTGTGCTCTGGTCTCCCGCTGACCCGAGCAACCCCAGGTGCACAAGGGGAACCTTTCAAAACCAGCCTTTCTGCTCAGATGCAAGCCCCGAGGTCTCCGAGGTCTGGCCTGGGCTCGCATCCCGGGTCCTACGGCTTTGCTCTACCCGCTTCAGAAGCCGCCCGCTGCTGCTGACACCGCGGCTGGTTTCAGTCGCTCTACCAGTCGAGGAAACGGAGAGGCAGCGTGAAGGAACACAGATGGAGTCGGAGCAGCTGCCCCAGGCTACTGCGTGTCTGCTGGTTTTATCTTTAACCCCCAGCGCAGGACGTTTAGACACCTCACTTCAGTGTCTTGCCATCCTTGCCGGCTGAGCCGCCGATGTGCGTGCCATGCGGATGCTTTTATGGCTCCAGACCCGCCTGGGGAAGCGCTCGGTATTGCAGCCTCTTCTGGGGTGGAGGGCAGCAGCTGGCGCGGAAATGGGCCTGACGGTATTTATTCAGGGCACATCGGGCTCCATTTCTAAGCCTGCTCTGAAGGTGCGTAAGGCTGTTTCAAACGGCGATGATCCGTCGCTGCTAACTGATGTCAGAAATCATCGCTGCAAGCCAGTGCTTCAGCATATGTCATTAAAACCACTGTAGTTTCGCCTCGTGCCCGACTAACCCTCCCGTGATGTTGGCAGCGTTCCCTATACTTAGCACGGGAGCGCTGGTCAAGATGAGGAGTATTAAGTGGTGGTCGCTGCGGTCGTGCTTCACACTTGCCAATCAGGATAAGGGCTTGCGCCAAGGAGCTGCAAAGGCCCGGGAGAGGACCCCCCTGTCACAGAGGCCATCTCTGCTGGTGTCATTTTGCTTCCAGGGAAAACTTAGACTCATTTTAACTAGCACAGCATTACACACAATTTGGTCTTCAATGAGGACAAGGAGTCCTGCGTGCCCTGAACAGACACCAGTGGGTCCAGAGCGTTTCCGTGCTGCGCCGGCTGCTGCTCTCCACCCCAGAGAAAGCTGCAATAGTTTCACAAGGCAGGAATGGAAGAGGGAGAGCGTTCGTATGGAAAAACCACAGGCTGCATCAGGTCTGTAAATTGGCTCCCACAACTGTGATCTCCCCAGTGGAGGAGGCATGGTTGAGAGCACCTTCACGATGCGAATCCTTGAGCTCAACTTAGAGCAGCCCCAGCTGCAGCTCTACGCCACGGCAGGGCTGGGACCTCCCCTTTTCATGCTCTGATAGAGCTAAGGAGCATGCTGGCCCATTCACTTTGCTTTAAATGGCTTAAATCTAATGTAATAGCATCCTTCTGCTACAAATGCCATTGCTAAGATAGCAGTGCTGGCCACTGACCTGGCTTCAACTAGTGCTTTCCACAGCAGGGCACGGTCAGAAACCATCATCCTATTAAAGGGAGGCAGAGGGAGCCAGCTGATTCACGGCCGTTCGTTTCCCACCGCTCTGCTGACGTAGTAATGAGTGCGTGCGCTGGAAGTACAGTACCGCCACGTTCCCTTCTGGCATATCAGTGTAAGCAGGGGGGGTGGGGAGGGAATTAGCAAGGACAGAAAAAGCCGTGTGATTAGCTTTGCTAATTTTAGAAGGTGCCTGCTTTCTTTAGAGCCGCTGCAAACAGCACACGGGCCGCGGGAACCCACGGGGGCCCTGCACCCTGCCAGACAACCTGACTTAAAAAACCCAGGCATCAATCAGCCCAGAAGCCCAGGGAACTAATGAGGAGAATGTGACGAGCCGCAGCGCCGTTGTTGCATCTCGTTGCATCCACAGGCCCGTGTGTAATGAGATTAATGGCTGTTTAATTTACCTTTTTGGGGGGTCGAGATGCGGCATAAATCTCTGTTTGCGCCATCTGACGCCAAACTGCTGGCTCTTTTTTTTACCCCCCGCCTCCCACCCTGCTCTCTCAGCTTGTCTGCACAGTGTTTGGGGAGCTCTGAGGAGGGAAAGGAGGCTACAAAAGGCATGCTTTTGCAAGAACTGCAAAGGGGCTGTGATGCCTGTCA
>NW_017729014.1:20376426-20386930 GCF_001723915.1 Gavialis gangeticus
CACAATGTTTGGGGAGCTCTGAGGAGGGAAAGGAGGCTACAAAATGCATGCTTTTGCAAGAACTGCAAAGGGGCTGTGATGCCTGTCAGTGGGCAGGCTGGCAGAAAGAGACGGTAACCTACAGTCCATACATACAGGCTAAGTGTCTTCCCCTGCTGAACAACACCGGACTCATTCAGGGGCAGAATGGGTCCCGTTAGGGCATAAGCTTTCTGCAAAGGAAACCATTAGCTGATTTCTTAAGATGTCAAAGAGCAAAGCAACAACTGCAGGGCTCAGGAGCTCTGCATAGCAGGTCCCGTCCTCACCTGGAGGTCTCACCTGGCCCCGCTGCAAGGTGCGAGCTGCGCAGAGTTCGCCCTCCATCCCCAAGCACTACGTGCGCTGCAGAAATCAGTGCAATGAATCAAAAGACCCAGCTCCATCACTTTGATCTGGTGTGCCACACGCCCCGCGGGGCTCGGGGCATGTTCTAGACTCCCCTGCCGCCGTCTATACCGACTTCATTTAGATTGACAAAGCCTTTCAGTGCCAGACTCCTGCCTTTATCCTATCAAGCATGCTTCTGGCACCGGATAAATAACAGCTATCCTATAACAACTTTGCGCGTCTGTGATCGGCGCGAGCCAGCGCCAACAAATGACCCTGCCGAAGCTGTCACGGAAGCTGAAGGATCTAAGGTTTTACTGCAGGGAGGGGGAAACCTCAAGCCAGTGATTCAGAAAATGGGCTCTTTTTCTATCCGCCGAAAACCGCTCATTTTTTTTTACTATGAAAGAGGCCCGGTGGTGTTTTCCTCTGAAACCCGGCAAGCGGGCGACACGTCTTTTACCGCAAACATTCTCCATTTCGCAGCGATTCGGACAATTTGCAGAAGGCACGCTGATGATTACCAAGGCTTTTAAGTGCTCAGCGCTTGGACTGGGGGGATTTGCTGGCTGCAAATGCTGTTAGTTCTACAATAGGAGTTGAGAGAGGCTTGCAAGCGAGGCTGCTGCCGGTGGGAAGGAGGGCTGTCTGACTGCTCCGGGGCCTGGGGATCTTGGCTGCCTGCGTAGTGTGGGGAAGACCGAGGATCTGCGCTCACGCCGTGGCGCTCAGACGGGCTGGGAGCAGGCAGGGCAGCGATCCCGCAGCACCACAGGCACTGAAACGGCCAGGAGGACAGCCGTCCTCTTGAGAGCAGCCAGTGCAAAGGCCTGCGGGGAGGCTGAAGAGAGTATGGTAGTTCAGTTCTCTTTCCTTGCTCCCGGCTGTTGGTTGCAAGCAAGGACTAAGCTGGTGCTGAAGCATCCTAGCCTGTCTAGAAAGGGGTCTATGGGGGATCCTGCTAGTTGCCTGAGGATCATTTAGGCTGCAAAGATGCTCTGCTGCCCTAAATGTCCAATCAACCTCAGGAGCTCCCAGGGCTAAGCCTTTTAAGTACCTATTTATACCTGGCAGCTGGGGAAACACCCAGGCGCCTGGTTCTCTCTGTCCCTGGAAGGCACTGATAGAAGGGGAAGATATGCTTGAGGTCATGAGCTGAGTGGGCATCTTCCTCCTGTGGGGCCCACAATAAAGTTTTATTCAGCTTGCTCAGCAGCTGAGGGGATGGTCTCACCGCCAGCGCCAGAAGCAGCTTTCCTTCCCAGTGTTCAGCGTTTGTACAGCGCCTGGCGCAACAGGGGTCTGCTCCATGCACTCAGCCAACCCAACCGCTCTGGCGAGATGGTGCATTTCCCCTCCTCTCCCTGCAGCCCGACAGCCTGGGTGAAAGCTGGAGGCAGCCGAGGAACTGCCCAGCTTGTCTCTGAACTCAAAAAAAAGTCTCAACGCCCATCTTGCTGGGGTCATTTCATCTCACCAGTCTTTGCTGCCCACGTGCAGGGGGCTGGACCCGATGCTCTGTAACATCCCTTTTAGCCCCTAACAACTATGAAACTATGAACTCTGGCATGGACTTTGGCTTCTCGTGGCCTGTTTGATGCAAGATAGCTATACAAATACATTCAAAAACTCAGGTGCAGATGTTCATCCCGAGTCAAGCAGCAAGTCAGTGGCGGAGGCAGGAAGTGGACTCAGGAGACCTGCTTTTAATTGCTAGACCCCTGCTGGCGTTCTCTATACAGTATCGCTGTGCAAAATAGGATCTAAATATACAGCAAAGGAAAAAAAAAAGACAATGGCTTTGGAGCAGAAAAACCATTCTGTATTCAGAAAAAAGAAGAGGGGGGAAAAAAAATAAATCTGTCAAGTCAGGGAATATGTAATCAATTAGTAAAGCCTCAAAAACACTCTCAAAACAATAATTAGTCATGTCAGAAAATTCCACAACAATCAAACTCGCATATGAGCAGAACGCACGCTACCCAGGAAACTGAAATGAGAGAATAGAGGGAGAAAAATGGATTTCTTGATGCATTTCTTTTTAGATCACAAACTTCAAATGAAGCAAGCGGCTGCTGGGATTGTTAAGCCATAATAGCCACTTGAATGTGTCGGCTGGGCTGGGTACTGCTTGTGGGGCAAACTCTATTTCCAGTGCCATCCGCACGTGCCTCAGGGATGGGCCTGTTTGGATGGTGAGTCACTGCAACGGAGAAGCTTGTTTTGGGGGTGAGGAAATCCCAGCGGCAGAGGACACAAGGGAGCCGGGGCTGTGACTGCTGCTCTCTGCCCTAAATCCCTGCTCCCTTGCAGACCCTAAGCAGTGGTTCGCAGCCTTTTTGGACACGGGGCTCCCTTCGCTGGACTTGCGGCCCCTGCCACCACTTCTGTGAATTGATTGGCACCTCATTTCCAACTCGAATTGATAGACTCCAGTGCTTGTCTCCTTGCAGAGGGGCCTGGCAGTGGAGAAGGGAAATGGTCTGAGCAGGCACAAGCTGCTTATCACCTTGCAGAGCGCTTCAAAGGATCTGGCATCGTCCCCGGTTGAGAATCACTGGCCTAAACTAATCTCCATCACCGTGCAGCAGGTACAAAGCCAATGCCCCCCCCAGCAGGTAGGCACTGCCATCGCTTTATGGCACCTACCGGTTCAGACTGTGGGCTGGACATAAGGATGCTAGTCCTCCGCACCTACTCCGCAGCTGCTGCTGGACCAAAGTCGTGCCATTAAGTTACCAGCATGTAGTGTGGAGCTGCATGACCCTGGGAAGCAGGGGGTGGGAGCTATAAAGACCCCAGTGCACAGGGCACCATGCATGCTCTACCATCCCCATACTAGACGCTGCTGTTTCCATGACCCAGGACAAAAACCTCCACCCTGGCCTAGCCATCACACAACGCTGTGTACCAAGTTATTCATCAGTCTGAGCCCTAGGTCTTATAAACACTGCGGTGCACATGTGTGCATGTCCACACACAGTCACCCCTGCGCATCTATGCACTGACAGCAAATGCACGTGCCCACGCACAAAGGAATACACACATATAACCCACCACGTGCTTTACGTACACAACCCCTTGCAAAAGGCCGACACAAATACGCACCCTCGCCCCTATACTTGAGACTGCCCACCCCAAGGCACACGATTGCACATGAACAGAGGAGCCACAACGTCCCCGTGAAGCTGCCAATTTTATGCGTGCGGGCGCGGAAAAATTATGTGTTTAAGTAACAGAGTCACTCCAAGGAAGCGACAATATATTCCTGTGGATACAAGAGGCTTTTATTGCCCAGTGCTGGGAAAATGAGAGTTGAAATACGTTTAGCAAATTCTAATTTTAAAAAAAAATCGTGAAAATAAATACTTTATCCCGGCCTTTTTACTTAAATTAAGTCTCCCCCTGACATTTTTCAGGCTCCAGTTTTGTTTTTATAACACTGGCAATAAAGCAAGTGTGTAATTAGTAATAAAGCTGACACTCCGGGAAGTGATTTCTTGCTCAGAAAAGCAGCATGGAAGAGCTCTCGTTCCTCTGGTTATTTATTTATTTTTCCTCGCTCTCGTTGGGACCGCGCTGCGCATCCATCACCCCCCTGTGACGGGATGGACGCAGCCCTCTGAGCAAGGGGACGGGTGCTCTGTTGTTAACAACTGGGGAATCAGATCCCGGGATTTTTACAGCCATTTGCCCGGCTTCAGGTTGGAGCTGCTTGGCGAGACTCATCCCTCTCCTTCAAGCACACTTTGAATAGCCAAAACCATTGCCTACAGAGCCCAGGCTTCTTGCAGATCACCCACCAGCCTGCATCTCCTCATCTTATGAGATCTGACCCACTAGCTCTGCCAGATTTATCTTGGCTGCATGCATGGCATTATTTTTAGGGCCCCAAACCCAGGCGTATCCGTTTTAATTCTTTCCCACGATAGTCTCTCAAGTTCTGTCCACCCCAAAGACTTTGGTCGCAACAGCTCCTGCTTGCCCGGGAGGGATGGTCAGGACCCGTATATTGTGCCCTTCTGATTTGAACCGAGATGCCGACAGCCCAGGCTCTACTGAACACATCCCAGATTTTAATGGAAACCCCGTGCGCGCCGGGACCGACTCTGAGGACTTCGAGAGGACGAAGCAGACAACTCTGAGCAATGCTGGGCTGCACTGTCAAGTCTCGAGCACCTTGGTTTTAGAGCTCAGTACTGACCAGGGACGGAAGAGCTCAGCACGGGGTCCTGTGCATGCATAATCCTCGGTCACTGGGTGTCAGGCATCCCCCTGCCTGCTTGACCCCCTGAGGCTGTGTTACTACAACCGAGTCTGGCTCTTTATCTCGAATCAGCCCAAACCTCCCTTCGCCGGAGGCAGCTGCAACAGCAAATGCCCGCAGTCCTGTCTCATACCTTGCCCAAACCATCGAGAATGTGATTCTCCTCCAGCTACCGAGCCTGGCGCTTCAGCGCAAGCTCCGGCGCCTTGTGCATTTACTCCTGCAAAGCCCTGATGCTGGTGGAGCCTTGGACAGAAAATGATTGCAACTACCTGAGCTGGGAGCCCAAAGAGGGCACAGAATTGATGCTGGTGGCCACAGTCCTCAACCCCAGCAGGCTGTGTAGCTTGGACGTGAGTGATCCCCACGCGTCCCGCTAGAATCACTGAATATCTGCACCGAGATGGCCTTGGCTTGCAGGGGAGGATGGCGATGGCATGGGTAGACTGGAAGTCACCCTGGCAGGTGACGGCAGAGTAGAAGGCGCAGCTCCGGAGCTGGAGGCTTGCGTCTGCATTTACCCACAATCCCCATCCGAGGGAACACTCGGGAGAGCAAATCAAGCAGAGCTGAAGCATACAATAGCATCTGATTAGGAGTCGAAGGCCAAGCTTTAAAATAGGGAAACAAGCAAGATGTAATTAATTATCAGGCTCTTTCTCCTCCTGTTTTCACACGGCTGTTGCGCAGAAAACAACCATCAGCAAAGAGAGGACGAGAAAGGGCACCAGGGCGCAGGGGAAAGCAAAAATAAAGGAACAGGAGGATGAGGGAGGCGGGAAAGGGGTCGCTGCCAAGGGGAGGGAAGAGGATGCAAAGGGGAGAAAAGGTGCAGAGGCAAAGATGGGTGGAAAGGAGGCTGGAGGGGGGGAGAAGAAACCCAGATGAGAAAAGGGAAGCAAGGAGGAGGAGGTCAGTCCTTTCTAGCTTTTAGGAAACTGAAATGAAATGGGTGCCATCAGAGGAGGGAAAAATGGCATGATTTTGTTTCCATCCACCCGCACTTAGGCAATTAGGCGGCTCCGTGTGTCCTCCTGACCTGTCCCTCTCTCCTGGAAAAGCCATTGCTGCTCTACGGGAAGGAGAAGAGTAAACACAGGGGAAAAAAAGTTGCTATTTGTAGATGCTGAAGCAACTCTCCCCCACTCAGGGGAATGGCTGAGCGGTTTGCCAGCGTCCACCTGAGCAGCTGAGAAGGAGATGTCAGCAGTCAGGCCTGCGGTAACTCTAGCTGGAAGAGCCGAGTCCCTGGGGGGGGGTGTGCACACATGTTCACATGTGTGTATGCACATATGCATGCATGCGTGCGTGCGTGTGTAGGTATGCGTGCGTGCGTGTGTGCGCGCGCAAGGTGAGGGCTGGAGGGGGAGCAGTGGGACAACTCTAGGTCCCATGCAAGGGAACATCCTTTGTGCTATAGCAGCGGTTAAGGAGATCACGTGGGAAGCACAGCACCGTGCGAACAACTCCACAGCCGCTTCATTGCAGCAGGAGCATTTGCCAGAACGAGAATGGACAGGTAAGGCCAACGGAGCAAGAAGGTGCGCCGGGGGCGCGAGCTGTGAATGAAGATTGGCAGACTCCCCGGTGCAGGAAAAGGGGGGCTTGCGTCTTGTGGGGTGGAGGCAAAACAAGGTGTTGGAGGCTGGAACGAGGGCTTGAAGTGATCAGTCACAGTTCACTTAGATGTGCCCTGAAGACACTGAAGGGAAAGCACAGTCTAAGGCAGGGGTGGAAAGCAAACAGCCCAGAGGTCAGATCCTGGCGACAGAGCTGGCCTGAGGCTCCTAGAGGGGCTCATAATCTGGGGGAAGGGCCCGCCGCTGAAATTGGGGGTATGAGGCCCTGTTGGGTGGTAGGGGGTGAGCAACCACTGCATTAACCCCTGCATTAACTCTCTGATATCACTCGCCCTGCCATTGGGAGATGGGTCCAAATCAGGCCTGCGAGGAGCCCTGCTGTCCAGATCTGGCTGGGGGAGTGGGGCAGACCAGTCTGACACCCCTGGTAGAGGGCAATGAGCACTGACCTGAGGCACGGGTTACTTGGGGCCTATTCTTGACATCTACAACCAACCGCGCCTCAGTTTCCCCTGTCTCATCTCTTTAGACTGCAAGGTCTTTCAAGGCAAAGACTACCACTTTCTCTCTGCAGAGGCAGCAATGGGACCCTAAGTCCAGTCTCGGCCTCGAGGTGTGGCTGGGATACAAATAATAGCGACAAGGTTCACAGGGAAAACTTTCGAGCACACCTAAATGCCGTTGACTTTGACTGAGACTGATGCACCTGCACAGAGTTATACCAAGGGGGTTAGGAGCTGACACCACTTGGATGCTTTTGCAAATGTGACTTGATTCGACTAGCTACCTGCCTGGAGCTACTCCAAAAATCGACAGCAGGTGAGGATCTGGCCCCGGGTTCAGACTCCAGAGGGCCGAGTTCACCGGGCAATTTCCCGGAGGAAGGGCAAGGCGTTTTTGTCCGCACGATGAGGTCCGAATACCAAGCTCCTAAATCGATTCCTAATTCCCAGGGAGATGCTCAGGTTGAACCAGGTCACTGGGTTCTCTTCCAAGCTTTTAAACGGGGCTGCCTCGTCTGCACAGGAGGGCGAAGGCCAGAGCGAAGCTATCACGGCAAGCGTGGCTCCTTCCCTTTCTTACCTCGGAAAATTGTGCCGTTCCCGCTGTCATACATTTTGGTAATCTTCCTCGCCTCATTCTCTCACTCTCCCACAGCAAGAGAGGATGGAGCTCTGACAGCTGCGATGCTGGGACTTTCTCTTGCTTGAAATGCATTAATTTGTAAATATCTTCATTTATATGTAAATTTCCCGTTCTTATCCCCGAAGTCCTCTCGCCAATCTAGCAACAGCACCAGCCGCCTTTGCCTGCAACTTTATTCCTCTTCGCGTACCATTTGGGTCGCTGGCTCCCCCCATCCCCTTTAATTTCATTTGAAAAGCTCTCTCCTCCTCTGCATAATCCCTGCCCCTGTTCTCTGGATGAGAGCAGGTATGAAATACCCATTGTGCCAACGCTGAAAGTCTTGCCATGTCCATCAAAAGCAGCTCTCCTTTCACTGAAAAGCAGCCTTCAGATTTGCAGCTGTCGTGAAGCAGAGGGAAGAAAGGACAGGGAGAAAGAATTCCCCCCACCAAAAGTACTGACATCCCCGTTTCCAATCAGTGTTTGCAAAGATGGGCAGGTAGTCGGGACCGGGTTGGGAGAGACAATGCAGAGCAGGAGACGGGCAGAGGAAGACAGGAGGTGCGCAGACAGGAGAATGGGCTACCTCCTCCCTGTGTGCAAGCACGCTCTTTGTCAGGAGAACGAGCATCATAAAAGACAATGCTCGGCTGCTTTGGCCACGTCTGGCGCTTTGATTGTCTTCCAGTTTTTGCCTCGTCCTCAGGAGGCGATGAAAGTGGAAAGGGAACAGGTGGCTGATCAAAGGCCCAGCACCGCACCACTGAATGCCCTGATTCCAGCTGCAGTTATTAACACGTGTGACGCTGGCGGCAGAGGAAAGAGCCGATGGGCACCATCTTTCAGTGCCCCGCTCCCCGCGTGCAAAGTGCCGACCTGGCGGCATTTCACACCGGCTTTGCACTGCTGTAGCTGATGGTGCAATGGAGACGGACACGGTCTAACGAGATCCCATCCCTGGTCTCAGAGGGCTGAGGTTGCACTGCGATTATGGCCTTTGAAAGGGCTTTGGGGATGAGCAATGAAGTCTGCCGGGGACTGACATCTGCCTGTTTCCTATACGTGTTTTGTACCCTGAATCCCGTCCTTGGAAACATCTCAGCTACTAGGGTGACCCAAGCTGACTTCATAAATCTCTGAATCCCATTATGAAGTTTGGAGTCTCCACTTTTGAAATCAGTTAGGGATCAGTTGAGTATTTCAGACATTAGCCAAGCCTTGTGGGTGACTCCTATTCACTGTGGCCAACTGAGGGTCCTGACCAGAGGTGCATGGGGTAGGTATCACAGCCATATCTGGGGGTGCTGGGTCTCTGCTAGGCTGCCCAAGTTGGAACGAGGGCTCTGAACACACCCAGATACTGGGCAATCTCTATATACTTAACACAGCCAGGGGCTCTGCAGAAATGATCCAGCCATTTCCCTTCTGGATCATGCCTAACCCTTGGCAGACTCCAGATGCCCTAAAACACTGATATTCAGAGTACAGCTTCTGAGTCAGAAGTGACTCTTTCACCTATCATCTGCAGCCTCTGGGTATGTTTTTCCTGCCATCATGAATAAAACACGGCATGCCATACAAATATTAACCAATGTACTGGAGCTTTTTCTCTGCAGCTGGAGCCAGTCAGGACTATGTCGACCTCAGGGAGGAACAATCCCAAGCACAGCCCACCCTCTCACTCCCGCTCACATGCCCCAAATTCAGAAATGTGGCCTTGAAGCTGCTCTAGGGGAGTCCCTCCTCCAGCTGCTCTTGAGACATCTGGGGAGCAGCGCAGCCCTGGGTATGCGGGGATGTGGCCCAGACAGCCAGCAGTCCTGTCCTAGAAGATGCGTGTCAGGAGCAGAATGACGGGCGCCAGCAAAGAGAGGGACGAGAAGTGGAAGCAATGTAGAGCATCGTTCGCCCGTTTGCTTCCAGGTTACAAGTGCTCTGGTTATTCCTGCCAGGTGGGCACACTTCAGATCAAAAGCGAGCACACAAGCTCTCCCCCCTTGTACATCCACGTGCAACATTTTGTCCCAGGAAAATTTAGCTCTGCACTTCTCCAGGCCCACACTAACATATCCAACAACTTCAGAAAGCCCAGCACTCCTCCTTGGTGGAGGCACATGGACTTACCGCACTGTTGACTGGTACACCAGGTCTTCTCTCTTGCGATAATTCTCCATGTGCGAGTAGTTGGTGGAGAACATGGCATCAAAGGTGAAGATCTTCTGTTTGATGGTGCCACCATCTGTCACCTGCCAAGGAAACACACAGTGGCATGAGAATCAGATGGCTGACATTGTCCTGTCCAAATAAATGACCAGCCAGATTACTTAGCCTGGTACTTTTGCTGGGCCAGCATTTGATTACAATCAGGATCTGATCTACCAATTTCATCTCTAAACATCTTCAAAATCTCAGGGATGCTCAGCTCTGGTTTGGCTCCATCTCTAGGTTTGATGCACAAACTTTCAGGCTAAAGCAGGGATGGCTTTTTCACTTGGAAACTGTGTTCCCTCCTGTGACAAAGGGACCCATCTGCCTCAAAACCTCATGCAGAAAAATACGTTTCTCAGTCCACAGATTCAGCCCAACATTATCTGGTGTCCACAACAAAGACAGACCTGGCACCACCTCTGTTGCAATGAATGGACATAATCTCTATGGCTGTGTGAAAGATATACTCGTGTATGGCTTGCTGGGCCAGTTCTCGTGGCTTATGAATGCCTTACTGTCTAATTCATGCTGCTGCATCCCACATCTGTCATAGCTGACATTAAATCCCAGCAACTCCCTAAGTGTCCATCCCCTCCCAAAAGCTCTAGTTCAGCCTGAGATAGTCCTGTGAGAGATCAGACATTGGCTTGAGCTACTGCGATCAGCTCTCACCTTCCTTTGCTACGTGGCCTCTTAAACTGGAGAGACAGGAATCCAGGGTGGTTAGATTCAGGATTTGGATACTACTACCATGTCCACGGAGCATTTTATATACCACAATAAAGGACCACAAATGCTCGACAATCTGAAACATACATTCAAGGCAATAATGACAGATGCTGTCCAGTATAATTAACATCTGTTTCATATACTGATGGAAATGACATGGGGATCGGGCATGGACAGACATGAAGCTATCCTGGGATAGCTCAGATAGTAGGTGGCTATTAGA
>NW_017729014.1:20391930-20401261 GCF_001723915.1 Gavialis gangeticus
ACATACACACACACACCTCCTTGGATGGACTCAGACAGATGAAACCTAAGCTAGCGTAACTTACGCCGGTAGAGACGAAACCTAAACTGGTGTAACTTACACTGGTAGAGGTTTACCCCTGATTCTTTTAGGCTGGGTGGACTTATTTTGGCTTAGTCATATGCATCACTTGCATTATCTGTAATGCCAATTACACTGATGTAAACATTTTGTTTGCCCATGCCCTAATAAGCAAGACAGACATGTAATTTGCCCCCGGGAGCCATACACCAAGAATAGAAACTTAATGAGAATCAATCAGCTGCTCAGCAACATCCAACTAGTAGCCCACACTGCCACTGCAGATCGCTCCCAGCAAACCCCCGGGCACAGAAAAGAGCAATGATTAAATTAGCGCTGGTGTCAATTGAGGGAGATGCAGGTTCAAGGCCCTGCTCAGTCGGTGACCTCGTGATTGACCCTGGCAAGTCACTTTGAATCTCTGCGCCCCGGTGCCTCATCTCAAACGGGCCCATTTTTGTTACCGCACTGCAGTGCTGCGAGGCTAAGAGCAGCAACGATTGAGGGGCCCTGATTCTACAGAAAGGGAGGACCGACAGGTACCACAGGTAACAGGCGGGGGAAAGATAGCCTCTGTGATGGCTAGCATGCTCAGGCTGGGCCCGAGCTTGGGCGGGAGAGACTTCCGGGCAACACGTCCCTTCCCCATTTCATTCCTTCTTTCTAATTTTAGATTTGTATTTGCCTCGCCCGCAAATGATTAAATATCAAACCCTCTCTCATCTGTGCGGCTGTTATCTCTGCCAGGCTCCCAGCTTTTCCATCATGAGCGCAGAGGCCATTTCTCCGGCTTCATTTTCTCTGCCTCCTATCTCCAGCCGCTCTGATTTTCTTGTTAAAGGAATCTAATTGTAAGCGGCTCTGCATGGTGGGGGCAGAGAGGAGATTGCATTGCTTTCTCCCCTGTTCCCTATAAAGCTTCCAGATTTATTTCCCTCCCCCCCCCACCCCCACTCCGGTACTATAGATGTTGAGATCTGGGTTGTTTAAAGGAGCACAAAGTACAAAAATAAAATAGGAAACAACCCTGGGAGTGGGGGGGGGGGGGGGGGAGGGGAAGGGGGAAGGAAAAAAATACAAAAGACTTAGATCTGCAATTCACACGGTTGCTTTTAAAGGCCCAGGTGGGGGAGAAGATTTGAGCATGCTGCCAGAAGGGCTGGGAGGTGGTTCGGGAGCTTTCTGGCACGGCACTGGTGCCGTCAGAAACAGGTTGGGGCTTTCAAGCTTTTCCCAGCACTGTGGCTGTGTGCACACACCTCAGCTCAGCGTCAATTATTTATCCCTCTGCAACATTGCTTTTTTTTTCTGCTCGTCTCAGCATTTCCTTGTTAAAACAAAAAGGGGATCTAGATTGGCCCACCCTGCAAGGGTCCCAACCAGAGGTGCATGGGGCTGCTTCTGTTTGTAGAGCAGCGTGGTCGGGGTCAAGGTGTTGTCCCACCTATAGCACCCTGCACCAGAGGTGGAGGCGTCTCAAAGAGCTCCTCTTTTCCCTCCAGGCAGCTGCCTCCATTGCCTGTTACTGCAGATCATGGGCCATGTCGCTCGCTGCTGTGATCCCACTTGCAGGGATGAGATAGGACGATTGAGGGTGAAGCCCAAAAGGGTGACCCTCCACGGGCCTGGAGATGCTGCAGACAAGGGGGGCTCCCACTCTCCACGTGCATGTTAGGATTTGGGCATATTCAGCCCTGCAGGAGCTCAACTCTGCTGTGACTAGAAGGCATCTCTATACACTAGCCACAACCAGCTAAGTTTCATCTGCAAGAAATAAAGCCTTCAGACAGCCATCTAGCCCTGGGTCATCTTGTTCTGACACAGCCCCAAGCTTTGAAAAGGATCCAGCCCAGGCCTTGTGACCCAGACACTCCAATCCAGGTCTGCCCTCTCCAAAAGGAGCCAAACAGCACTGGTTTGGTCTTCAGATCAGGATCCAAATGGTGCATGCCTGGCCCACATCTACACAAAATACAGGTCTGACCCAGGAGGAAAGCTGCTAAATGCACAGGGTGCACCTGGCACAGGTGAGGGAGCTTCTGGAGTTGGGCTGACCGAGTGCCAGGAGCTCAGGTTGAACGAGAACCAGCTGCTCACTCTCCCTGCACTCAAAGCCCATGACTCAATACCAACCGAGGGGGCTGCAAGCCTGGGGACAGCAGGACAGCTGTAGCCAGTGGCAGCATCAATGTGGAAACAGTAGGAGACTTTTGGGGCTCTTGAGACAGGAGCTCAGAGGAGATCAGTGACCCCTGAGAAGTCAGTAAATTCACTAATGTTGGGCACGATCGATGCACTAAATAGCATCACGAAAGGACAAGAATATTCCATTTTAAAATCGGGCCAAGCTTCTTCACATGAGAGGAAAATTGATTAAGCCATAAACCCCGCGCTGTTTCGCAGGAAAGGAGGACTGACCGTGGCAGACCAGCCTCCAAGCCCATTACACTTGGTGCACGGTATCTGCTGGCTGCCAAGTCCAGGCTGGCATAGGAGAAATCAGGCTCCCTCTCCCCCATCACACAGCTGACCTAATTGACAGAGCGGGGAAGGAAAATCTCCCTCCTGACCTACCTGGCGACCTGAAGCATGAGAGTTGATTCCCTCTCTCTTCGCACTTGGCCCTATGAATAGCACAAGGACTAAACATCTTGAACAGCCATAAAATTACCCGGTCCCTGCCTGTTCCTCGCAACGCCGGCCGCCGCGTGCCAAGTCAACATCCTGCGGGAGACGAGCTCGGTCCCCTGACATTGCAGCGCCTATTAACGGTACCGCTGCCCCTGGGTGTGGGTATGGAAGAGGATTAGAAGAGCAGAAATCAAAGCTGGAAGATGCCTCCATGTTGGGCTTTCCACTCACATCTCCCTCCCCCCCCTCCTGCCAGGTACGGCTCCCTTTATCTGGCTTTTAAAATGCTGCCTGCACTATCATTCCTATCTCAAATTTCACTCCATTTTTTTCTTTATTACACAGAGGAGGAAAAAAGCTGTCAGTAAAACTGTCTCTTCAAATTTATTTGCCTAGGCTGAGGCTTTTATTACAAAGAAAATACACACTCACACATATACAAGATAAAGAACTGCAGAAAGAATTATCTGAGCCATAAATCTCCCGTCTTTGGGGGAGGAGGGAACTTTTCAAGGACATGTCCAATTTTGCTTCGCTTTTATTTACATCCTTTTTTTTTTTTTTTTTGGTACCAAACAAATGAACCTGCTGCTGCCCAGCAAAGAAAAGGAGCCTTCGTGGTCGCTTGTGCAACCAAAAGTGCAGGCCCTCGCCTGTGGAGTACCACTGGAGGGGTTTCCACTCCGAGAGCTGTACCAGTGGCTGCTCATGCCAACAGCAACGGGGCTTGCTCGGGCATAAATCCCTCCTTCTCCCACCTTTAAGTTTGGTCCTGTAGAGCCTCACCTGTGGCATCGCCGAGGCTGGATCTAATGCTCGATAAAATGAGCGGAAGCCTTGCTGCTGATTTCAGCGGGCTGCAGGTGAGGGTTGTGCGAGTACTTCAAAGCCCATCCCTTGGTACAGAACGTATGCCCAGGCCTGTCTTGATGCATTCAGGCGTGGCAGGCGAGCATGCAGCAAACAGATGCCATTTGCAGGTAGGGAGGCCTGGCTATGGCAAAGTGACCACTGGGGTGCACTAAATGCGGTATATTGACTCTTCCTTCAACAGGGCAGGCTCCAGAGCTGGGGCCCATGATGCTGTAATGACTTCAGCAGAGCTACTTGCATGGTTAAAATAAGGCATGCAATTAAGCAGAGTAATGACCTCCCCAGCTCCATCACTGGTACCTTCCATCCAGCCCCATCCAAGGGGAAGCCATCTAGACCAGGGCTCCCACACTCGTTGCAGCAACCTTCAACACTTCTCCCAAGCCATCCTGCATCATGCTTTTCATCGAGAAGGAGAGCTCCAGTGCTCCAGGAAGCACCAGCAGTCCAGCAAACAGAAACTTTCATGCAAGGTCTCAGAAGGACAGTCCTACCCATTTGTACATCCGGCCGTACAAAAGTACTTTTAACAACCAGGTAGCTGGAAAAAGGGATAATCTCCTAAGGTCGAGAAAGACCAGGCAGGAACAGCAGGTTGGGAGACAACATGGAGGCAGATAACAGATTAGCAGCTAGAGCTCTGACTTGCATTGTAACTGCTGAAACCCTGGTGCCTGGAGTATTTATCCCAGGATTTTGCTTGCCCTGTGTCCCTGCCTCAGGTTGCCTGTGTGTTAGGCGGGATGCACCATGACTTACAGCACATATGATACATGCCACTGAACTCACTGAGTGACCCACCAGACACCTAGATGGGACTGGAGTCATGGAGCAATCACGGCAATGCCAGGGATCAGTTGTAGCATCCTCGTAAGTCAGAGCCAGGGAGTAGGAATCCTTTCTCCAAAGCTCCTAAGCTGCAGCCTCTGAAATGCTGCAAGAACCAGCTGGGAGTGGACTTTCCCAATGGCTGGAGGAGGCCCAGATGGAAAAAGCAGGTGGGAAGAGAGGGGTCTATTTTCCACCTAGACATTGGTACGTGGGCAAGATCTGGGTTCAAGTTCCATATTTGCTACAGACTTTTATTTTGTGGCCCCAGACAGGCCTCCCAAAAGAAACACCTAAGAGGACAGCTAGCAGGGACTCCAGCAAGGATCAGCCTTCACGGCACTGCTCAGCTATGCCCTCCACCAGGAGCCCCTTAGAAAGGCTGGTAGGTAGCTGGCAGGCACAGGACCCCAGGTGCCTCCATGCTGGCCACAACATAGTGCACAGAGCAGGACCCATGGCACTCACTGCTGCAGCATAGCTTGAGCCCCCAACCCAATACACTGGAGCTTTTCCCCAGACAGCAAACAGGCAGGAACCTGCTTCTGGTGATGGGTGCACTGGGCTGGTCCTCAAGGCACCTGGGTTCAATCTGGCAGACCCATGCGATTGTGAGCAAGTCACTAACACCCATGGGAGTCTCAGCTCTGCACTGGCAAACGGGGGGTGATGGCAGGAGGCGTCCACAGGTTGTCCAAGCAAATCAGAGGCAACAGGCGCAAAGGAGCAGTAAGAACCCCAGAGACTTATTTTAAAGCAGAAAAGAAAAAGCAGAGGCTTTCCCTTAACATACCAACAATCCTTTCTGTCAAAGGCTACACCTGCTGCCTCAGCCTCAGCCTCAGCCTCAGCCTCAGCCTCAGCCTCAGCCTCAGCCTCAGCCTCAGCCTCAGCCTCAGCCTCAGCCTCAGCCATCTCTGCAACTAGCAGGGGCTCAGGCTTCTTTTTATAGAGGGTTTCTCTACCCAGAACCCTTTGCAGAGAAAAGAAGGCCTGCCCCTTCCTGTCAAAGGGATTGGCAGTTAGTCTAGCCAACCAGCTCTCTATAAGGGCTATTACAGGGAAAATAACCTTTTCTTTCTCCTAGGTCTTGTCTTTTTGGTCTGGGACAGACATTACATAAACCAGTTTGACCCAAATCGGGTAAGTCTGATACTACATCCAACCAGGTTTATCTCAAACTGGTTTCAGCCATTTTTAAATGGGCTTAATGTGCACTGAATGTCTGTTGTGTTACAGGTTTAAACCAGTTTCTGATCACTTAAACTGGTTTATGTGTAATGCCTGTCCCTAGCCTGGACAGTGGAAGCTCAATGGGAGTAACTGGCTTTAAGTTTGCATTTCCGAAGAGTCCAGAGCAATGGTTGGGGCCTGATTCTAATTGCTGTGCCAATGCAACACTTAATTAATGGCGCCACTAACTTATGAGTCTCTGCAGCAGCGTGCAAAACCCTCTTCAGCCCCAATTAGCGCGGTGCCGGTGCTCCAAAAGCCACGCACAGCCAGGGAAGCACTGTCCTCTTGTTTATTTTCCCATAATAAAGTTATATTTGTCAGGACAGGAGGAGGCATTATGCCTTTAATAGCTTTAGCTGTACATTGCTGTGCAATTAAACGCTGGCATATTGGATTTTCCAGCATGTCACATTTTGCTGGGAGGCATCAGTGATGCTGTGGGGAAAGAGGGAGGGGCAGGAAAGGATGCCAGCACCGAGGCCTTGGCACCTTCCCTTGCTATTTCACTGCCCACTCCAGTTGCCAGGAGAGGGGTCTTTGTGGGGCTAGGAAGAAGCCTTTGGGGTCTCCTGTTTCCCGCTGCCCCGTGCAAAGCCTGGCTCTGTGGCACTGTTTGTAGCGTGCAATCGATTCCTCTGCTTGCGGGAGCCTGCCGAGCATGACGAGTTCAGGCCGAACGCGGCAATAAAAGCAAACCCTGCCCTGGGCGCCGGAGCTCCCTGCGACCTCCTGCGTGACGCACCGTGCAGGAAGAGCACTTGGAGCCGGGTCCTCTGCACAGCTGCTCCCAGGTCGCAAGGCTGGCGGCAGGAGGCGATGGGCTGTGGCGTGTCAGCACCGTCTGCATCTCAGTCCCAAGTTTAATGCACTGGGCTGCAGCAGCCTGCAGCATATACCTGGCACCCCCAGCTCAGCATCCTCCTGCCCTCTCCCACTGTGCTGTGCTCAAGCAGCCCTCCGGACCCACTTGCAACAGGCGGCGTTTCCCCTGCACCTCTCTGGTGCCCACCCTGGCCGCAGCCTGGATGGGCTCCTACTCCCGCTCCCATCACGCATTGCCATGCAGGTTTGGGCTTTGCCCAAGCCGCCTTATTGATTCCTTCCCGATGCTCCGAGGAGGCGGTTCAAGTTGGAGAGCTGAAGCACAGTAAATGTACTTAAGCCTGTCAATGTAACAAGCTAACGGGCCCACTATTTTCGCCTCCTCTGTGCAAACAAATAGAACAAAACCCGGCTCGCCTGGCGTTCCCCCAGCAGCTGCCATCCAAAAACCACTCACCTTTCCTGCTCGCTCGCACGCTCTTTCTCTTTGTGTTCTGCAAAAACCAATTACAGGTTGGAAATAGCTGTAATAAACTTGATATCCCACTTACGGCCCAATCCCACAGTTGTTGTGAAGTGTAATAGTGGCAGAGAGTGAAAACAGCCTGCGTGTTTTGCTCAAGCTGTTTAAATTACATTTCCCCTATTACATGCCATTCCTTTCCGTCTCCGGATGCGTCCGCTACCCCAGGAACAAAGGCTGGGCGGCTGCCTCGCGGCACGTCGCTGGATGCATTCATTTTCTAGGAGGATTTCAATGAGCTGATGAGAACCTCGTCTCCCCGTCTACACTGCCCTGCCGGTAGCGGCGTGGCTGGGAGGGCAAGTCAGGGCCTGGCCATTTGCAAATGCCTTTGCAAGCGCCCTCCTCAGAGGCAGCCCCAAGCAGCGATACCCCGAGCTCGCTCTCATAGGGCAGCTAAAGATCTCAAAGGAAGGATCGATGATGAGAGTGACTGCTCGGGGCTGCAGCTTTATTACGCTAGGTGCTGCACGTGCAGAACGCTGCCTGCCTGGAAGAGCTTCAAGTCTATTCCTATCCTGTACATGGGGAAACTGAGGCACTACCACCACCTGGGGCTCAGGAGCGGCCCGCTCCCCCAAAGTCACCTCGAGCGAGGAGCTAAAAAAGGAAGGAAGAAAGAGGAGCGGGATGAATCCCAGTGCAGAATGGCCCAGGCCTCGGGGGATTACAGTCAGCTAATAGGTTCCGATGAAAAGGCGCATAAAAATAGTCTATCTCGTGGGATTAGACCTACTTATAGTCTTTTATCTGCACCCCAGGGTCAGTTTTTGAGTGAAACTACATATATTTAAAGTTGCTGATGAATTTACTGCGAGCTGAGGAGCTTCTGCATGCCAGGCGCCCAGGCAGGAGGGGAAGGACTTCAGGGGCAACAAAACCCCGGTCAGGGCCGGAACAGCTATCCTGGCATGGCACCCCTTCGTCATAACTTAGCTGGTCTAATAAAAGGGATCATCTCTGAACCAAGAGTCCCAGAGTTTTGCATTGCCCAGCTCCTCTCTGCACCCAAGCCCCAGAGCGCTCCCTCATTGCACACGCAGCCCCAAACAGGTACCCTCAGCCCTCCGCAGCCACCCCAGCTCGCCCAGTTGTCTCCATCAAACCTACACGCACGGGCACACGCGTGTGCAGACACAGCCCTCAGGAATCCAAGCACACGCACCTCAACACGCACAATCCCAGCTCTCTTTCTCTCTCCCTCGCACACACACAAAGCCTTCAGGGATTGCACACCTCAGCGCACGTACTCCCAGCTCACACTCCAGCACACATGCAGCATCTGCACAGCAAGGAACAACTCCAGCTCACACGCACACCGAGGTGTGACGCACCTCCCTCCTTTCTCCCCCAGCAATCGCTCCAAATCCGTACATCCCCTCCGCTGCCCCACATTTCCGTACACAAAGACACATCTCAGAGCGTGCCCCCCCCCAGCTCTCACATGCCCAAAGGCGCCGCTAACCTTCCCGCACGCCTCTGCCATTCCAGACTTGTAAGCACTTCCCACCGCGAACATCGGCCAAGGTGAAAAGCCACACGTGGCCTCCTTCTACATATCTGAAGACTGACTCTCAAACTCCTCTCGCAACCCTCGGCATGCTGCAGCAACGCGCGTGTCCACCAACGCACGCAGGCACGTGCACAAAGAGTGACCCTCACCTTGCTGTATGTTCCCCGATGCACACACACGACCTTCCACGCCACATGCATTGCCTGACACGTGACCCCCATTAGCTCTCAGCAGCCCGAATGCACGTGCATACACACACGCACAGAGCAATGTCCTCACCCCTCAAGTTACCAAAAGCCACGCACCCAAACCCCCTAGCACCCTCAGCCTGAGCAAGACACACGGAGCCCCTGCACACAGACAAAAGGAGCAATAACAATTACAAGAGACACGGAAAGAGAAAAAAGCAGCATTTAAGGCATCAGAGCTGAGTTAAGACTGCCTGGGGCTGGACTCTGCCTGATGCATTATTTATGAAGCGGAGTGAAAATCTTATTTCTGACAAAAGCAGTGATTTCCATTGTGCCGGGAAGATGTTAACCTCCTGCCCTTGCGCGTTGTCAGAAGGAAGATCCCCTCCCACCTGCCTTCTCGTTACCATCGTTTCTCTATTGACCTGGCATTTTGCTTTGGCCCTGTCCCGCTAGTGCCACTAATATTGGCAAACAAATTGCTTTCCCAGAGCCTGTCTAGGACCTCTGGGCTTTGACAGGGAGAGACAGCCGACATCAAAAATGGCTTTATCTCGCCCAGTTAAGCTAGGAAGCCCACTGTGATCCCAGGGACCCCAGCACAGAGCAGCTGGGAAAGCAGGGGGATGAAAGGTCAAAACAGGACATAGCCAT